>NC_061513.1:37867921-37909929 GCF_022539505.1 Lolium rigidum | reverse complement strand
CTTCAACTTCGTCGGCCATGGCAACTTTTCTTGTAGTGTCATGTCATTACCATTGTTTTGATCGCTGCATTTATTACATATATTTACAAATAGTATGATCAAGGTTATGTTGGCATGTCACTTCAGAAATTATCTTTGTTATCGTTTTACCTGCTCGGGACGAGCAGAACTAAGCTTGGGGATGCCGATACGTCTCCGACGTATCGATAATTTCTTATGTTCCATGCCACATTATTGATGATATCTACATGTTTTATGCACACTTTATGTCATATTCGTGCATTTTCCGGAACTAACCTATTAACAAGATGCCGAAGAGCCGATTCTTTGTTCTACGCTGTTTTTGGTTTCAGAAATCCTAGTAACGAAATATTCTCGGAATTGGACGAAATCAACGCCCGGGGTCCTATTTTGCCACGAAGCTTCCGGAAGACCGAAGAGGAATCGAAGTGGGGCCACGAGGCGCCGCCACCATAGGGCGGCGCGGCCCAAGCCCTGGCCGCGCCGACCTATGGTGTGGGGCCCTCGTGTGGCCCCCCGCGTTGCCCTTCCGCCTACTTAAAGCCTCCGTCGCGAAACCCCCAGTACCGAGAGCCACGATACGGAAAACCTTCCAGAGACGCCGCCGCCAATCCCATCTCGGGGGATTCTGGAGATCTCCTCCGGCACCCTGCCGGAGAGGGGATTCATCTCCCGGAGGACTCTTCACCGCCATGGTCGCCTCCGGAGTGATGAGTGAGTAGTTCACCCCTGGACTATGGGTCCATAGCAGTAGCTAGATGGTTGTCTTCTCCTCATTGTGCTTCATTGTTGGATCTTGTGAGCTGCCTAACATGATCAAGATCATATATCTGTAATACTATATGTTGTGTTTGTCGGGATCCGATGGATAGAGAATACCATGTTATGTTAATTATTAAGTTATTACCTATGTGTTGTTTATGATCTTGCATGCTCTCCGTTATTAGTAGAGGCTCGGCCAAGTTTTTGCTCTTAACTCCAAGAGGGAGTATTTATGCTCGATAGTGGGTTCATGCCTCCATTGATATCTGGGACAGTGACAGAAAGTTCTAAGGTTGTGGATGTGCTGTTGCCACTAGGGATAAAACATTGATGCTATGTCCGAGGATGTAGTTATTGATTACATTACGCACCATACTTAATGCAATTGTCTGTTGTTTTACAACTTAATACTGGAAGGGGTTCGGATGATAACCCGAAGGTGGACTTTTTAGGCATAGATGCAGCTTGGATGGCGGTCTATGTACTTTGTCGTAATGCCCAATTAAATCTCACTATACTTATCATGACATGTATGTGCATTGTTATGCTCTCTCTATTTGTCAATTGCCCGACTGTAATTTGTTCACCCAACATGCTTTTATCTTATGGGAGAGACACTTCTAGTGAACTGTGGACCCCGGTCCATTCTTTTATACTGAAATACAAATCTGCTGCAATACTTGTTTTACTGTTTTCTTGCAAACAATCATGTTCCACACAATACCGTTAATCCTTTGTTACAGCAAGCCGGTGAGATTGACAACCTCACTGTTTCGTTGGGGCAAAGTACTTTGGTTGTGTTGTGCAGGTTCCACGTTGGCGCCGGAATCTCTGGTGTTGCGCCACACTACATCCCGCCGCCATCAACCTTCAACGTGCTTCTTGACTCCTACTGGTTCGATTAAACCTTGGTTTCTTACTGACGGAAACTTGCCGCTGTGCGCATCACACCTTCCTCTTGGGGTTCCCAACGGACGTGTCAATTACACGCATCAGTGGTGTGCCGCCTCCTTTGGTAGCCACTTCCACAAAACCACACATTTCCCTTTTTGGCTGCTAATAAAATGAAAAATCTATTTTTTTGTATAGTAAGTGTTGAGGATATGCTAAATGGGTATACCCAGAAAGTAATCTTACTCTGGCAAGCTTGGGTGATCTACAGATGATGGTCTGGGCTATGGCCTTACAAGGCGACCCAGTTGCAGATTGAGAAAGGTGGAAAGTCAGTCCAGGAATATGCTAGGTGGATCCGTACTGACATATGGACGGAATACTTGAAGTATTGGCAAGGTGTGATCCATATTAGGATAGAATCCGTAGTGTCCATCTAGAACTCCTCCATGTAAACCCTAAATCCTAGAGACTTTATATGTTGTTTCTGGGAGCCCTTGTGGCACTCAGCAACACACAATCTCGTCATTGTAATCTCACACTTGTTGCCCTTAAAGTGAATTATAGCAGGAGTAGAGTCTCGGCACCATTGTGAGATCTGAAGCTGAGTAATTTGTGTCTCACTACCCCGGTAGCTCCCCGCATTATGCCCTACTCTCTCTCCTCTCCGTGAGGTACCCCCATGGTGTACTCATCGATGACTCAACGAGAGTAAGTCAACAAAACCTTAGTAGGAAAACTTGCGAATCAAAACCCCATATTTTGCAAAGATGTGAATTTTCCAAGGCCAACAACTTTCTTTCAGTGTTAAAAAATAAAGTTGTTTTCCTTGAAAAGATGCACATCTCTCTAAAAGATGGGGCAATGATCTGCAAGTTTTCTACGGATGTTGCAGTAACCGCCAAGTCAAGTCATACATTGCACCAAGATTTGTGAAGGATTCTTCTCTGAAACCCTAGTGTGCCATGTTTTGCTTTTTTCCCTAGGTAGTACATCATATATTATGACTTCATGCGCAGGCTTCCAGTATTTTTGATTTTTTTGAACCACATTTGACTAGATTTGAAATTTCGGTCAAACCTGTGGTTCCTGTCTTGTGTGCTAGGCGGAGGTAGCGCATATGTTTGCCAATTGTTTTTGGGTTCCACACCTTCAGAGCACCTCCTGTATTTGCACAATTTTTAAAATTTGTAATTTATGTACACGCAGATAAAATTTAAATTTAAATGGATTTCCTGAAAAGTAAATCATATATGGCTATAGAAATTTATCTAACTCTGTATTTGGCCTTCCTACAAGGTCCTCCGGCCTTAAAAGTTAAGTGGTGGTGGTGTGCACCTACACTGCCTTGGTAGCAAATATTTGGCGACGTCCTAGGCAATATTCCTCAAACTCATAACCCTCATCAATCGTTGGGGTACAATACAATACATCATCAATCTCGTCCGCCATCCCATAAACCTCTTTGAAATCCATAAAATTCTACGACAAGTTTCCCCATGATAATTGGGCTCAGGCTGATATTATCTCTGCATGACTGCATCCTCGATAAACAATTAAAGATGCAGCCGCCGCCGAAGGCAACCGAACAGCCCCGGAGCTCCACGACGCTTCCCCTGCCATGGCACCATCATCCATTCGGGCTATGAACTGTTACCTCCCCATATGTTAAGATCAGCTGTTGCGTCTTTTTTTTTTTTTTTTTTTTTTTTTTTTGTTGTTGTTGTTGTTGTTGCAGGGGAGGTTCTTGCGTCTTGGCTGTTCACGTTCTTCTCCTCTGTCGCCCTCTTCATCTTGCACGCCATCAGGCCGGAGTTCAGCTGCCTGGCTGTGCAGGATTCCGCGCTCCACGGTCAGAGTGATTCTCCAAAATCAAAAGGGAACTCAAGTAGTTTGTCGCCTGTAATATTACGCAAAATTATTGGGGTCGAAACATTCTAGATTCAAATCGCTTGAGACACCAAAGAAGAAGAAGAAGAAGAAGAAACGTACAGAGCTAAGCATGTAGCCAACCACATATATGATACATTAGTTGATATTTTCTCCGGCTGACGAGATTCATTCATGATATGCAGTACCATGTTACACCTTAGACGTTTCTCATAACCTCAACAACAACGAATAGTGACGACAAGCTTACATGCAATCTTTCCTGACGAAAATAAGTAGAAATGAACTACTCAAGATCGGGCACTGCTGCTGTGCCTTGAGCCGGCTCGCTGGTGGAGGCCAGTTCAATGAACTCCGGCAGGGCAGAGTCCCAGACGTCCTCCCGGCACATAGGGCACGTCGGCGCCTTGAAGAACCAGTTGGAAATGCACCGACGGTGGAACGCGTGCTTGCAGCCCGGCAGCTCCACGGCGAACTCTCGCTCCAGTCCCTCGACGCAGATCGAGCACTCCTTCTCTCTCGGCGGCGTTGACGCCGGCCACTGCTTGCACGCCATCAGGAGAGCCAGCTCGTCGTGTATCAGCCGGCACCGCACCTTCATCTTGAGGCAGAATGTAAAGCCGTCGCCGCGGAGCGCCGCGCCAACGATCTCCGGCACGACGTCCTCGGGGAAGACGGCGTCCCACTCGTGCTCCGCGAGGCGCAGCGACCGGAGCTGCGGTAGCGCCGCCAGCATCCTGCGGAGGGCGTCGCGGCAGCCGGCGGCGCTCCGAAGCGGCGCGAGGTCGGTGATGGCGAACATCGTCGCGGTTCTCCCGGCGGGGTGCTCCTCCGCGAGCACGTCCTGCGGCCCCTGGTCGCCGCGCTTCCAGAACTCGAAGGAACGCATCACGTAGCACGTCACGAGCACCGCGAATTTGCGCGCCGGCGCCGCCTCCTCCCAGAAACGGATCTTTGTCGCCTCGACCCGGCGCTGGACTTGGGGCGCGGCGGCTCCCAGCTGGTTCTCCATTGGCGGCGTTGCGATATCAATCACCAGTGGGTGGTGTGGTGGCATATGTAACTGTGGCGCCAGGCGTGCCCTAATTTCAGGTTCAAAATTAGAAGGAAACGCGATGCGAATGCAACCTCACCGTTTTCACACGGGTGGGCTGTGGGCTAGGCTTTTTCAATCTGATCGAAAGTCGTCGGCCCAATCGGTAAGTCGTGGCCTCGTGGGCTATCACCGAACGGTGCTTGTATATTAGTAAGCCTTTTCACGGCTCATCTTCTAGAGAAAAATAATTAACCCCTCAAGCATGATATTGCTGCACACGAGGGGTTTAAGCTTTTCTAAAAAAAAACGAGGGGTTTAAGCCGCCCTCAATAAAAAAGGAGGGGTTTATGTGGGGTAATTAGCAGCCTCATGAAAATGTTTCGTACTGTCGCCCCCCACGTGCAACAACCCAAATCCGTAGCCTCGAGCTTTTCCTCCCCTATCCCCCTCTCCATCGCCGCCGCCGGAGTGTGCCGCCAGGCAAAGACCACACGATTGCTGGCGGACCGGCCTCCACCCACGCGCGAGTCAAGAAGTGTGGGGTCGGTGGTGCTCCTAGGGCGGTGGAGGCTCCTCTTCGGTCGGCCGGTGATGACGCGGTGGCGCGCCCGAGGTGCTACGGGGCGGCGCAAGACGGCCGACGACGACGGGGCAACGCTGGCCGAGCACGTTCAGCCGAGATCTATCTGGGACCTTTTAGGCTCCATCTAGGTCAGGGGCGGCGGGTCTGTTCGGTGGTCCATTTGCTCTGCGCGCTTCGGGGAGGTGCCTTGTGCAAGGGTTTGTGGCGACGATAGCCAGCCTATTGTACCATGGCAGCAATCTTTACATGCCCACTCCGGGCCTATCCAAACTCTCTTGGGGCTGGTGTGCCTCCATGGGGGCTTTACGATCCTGCTGTCCTGGTCAGACCCAACTAGGACTAGTGTATCTGCGGCAGCGTCCGATCGACAACTACCTTGGCGATGGAGGTAGTTCCCTCTGGTACGGCTAGGGTATCGCCAGCCCCGATTCAAGCTACTTTTCTCCTCTACCTTGCATGCCTCGTGATGGTTATCGCAGTGAGATGGTTTATGGAGGCTTTGTGACCATACTTGCGCATGTTCATGGGCGGCGAGTTTGGTTATGTTGATGTTGAGTCCTTGCATGGCTCCAATGTGACGGGATGCATGGGGTTGTGGATAGGGGTTTTTTAGGAGAAATCCTTGTCAGCTTGCACGACAACGCGCGGTGCCGCCTGCGGGTGGCACAATTCCTTTATTTAGGGCGTCATGGCTACCCTTTGTCCACTTCCCTCTGTTTGTCGGGGCAAATCCTAGACAATCTGGTTCCGGCCGCAGCGTGGTGGCTTTCCTTCTTGAAGGTACTGCTTGGTACGTGAATATCCGGTGCTAGGAGCGTGGTGGCACTTCTCCGGAGGGCGCAACGGTTGCCGATAACTCGAAATGCATGGGTAGGTGCAGCTAGTTTTGAAATAAGAGTATCGATCCCACAGAGATCCTATCGGCTGAGGTCTTAAGAGTTCTTTGTTATAAAGCACTAAAGCAAACGTGTTGACTTTGATCTTAAGTAGAAAATTATGAGTGATTGAAAGGTGATTTAAACAACGATTTAAGTAAATCAAAATATCTAACAAAACGAGGAACAACACACACACACTGTCAAAATATTGAAACTGCAGAGGGCTAAAACGTTCTCGGGTTGTATCGGATATACTACTAGCATTTAGGTTTGATGTTCGATGTCCACAAGTGTAGGGGATCGCTAAAATCTTCGATGGAAAGTATTACCCAAATTTATAATTCGACTCAAGGGGAACACAAGAATACCGATAGACTTTACCAATTGAGATGTTACTCTCAACCACACATGTATATCAGTAAACTCACAAAGAAAGTGGTGCTTTTATAGCAGTTGATTCAAATAGTAAAAAGAAAATAGTAAACAGTAGCACCAGATTTCCAGTTTTCACCGGAAGTAGTATTTATGTAACTTTCAGTGGCTAAAAGCGTATGTATGAGGTAGTAGTGGGGTGTAGTATGAATGATATTGATCATATAGTGTAACATAGCATCTATTTCTAATTCAGTTGTGTGTAGGTGTGTGCTCTAAATATAGCTATGCATACTAACAAAGAGAATTCGCATAACATCTTTTATCCTGCTTGCCATTTTACCGGGGCCAACTTGGAACTACAAGCAATTAAGGTCTATCCTTTCGAATAGCCCGAAACAAAGTATTAAGATTCATGAACAGACATTATCCTCGAACTATCACATATTCCTCTTGTTTTCCCCTATCTCCCACCTTAGGGATTCACAGGGTCTACCAACCACATATATATTATAAAACTATATAGGTTTTAGTACTGAAATCATGTCACTCAGATCCTAGCAACAAGCATTAAACATAACAAAGGTGTACCAACACTCAACAAGAATATATTCAAGAAAAACACCTCAAATCTCAATACATATGGATGATTGCGTGATCAATCTCATCCAAATCCCATCCACCTCTTAACCCTACAGAGAACTACTCATTCATGGTGATGGAGAGTGAGCCCATAGTTGTTGGCGATGACATTGGTGGCGGTGATGATGCAGAAGCCCTCGAAATCCCTCTCTCTGTGGTGGAGAGCAAAATCAATCTGACCCCCGAAATGAAGATTGTGGTCTCGGTGGCGCTCTGTTTTGCGAAACGTCCTTTCCTTCCGGTAGCGTAGGTTTTCAGGGTATATAAGGGGGTACGCGAAAGGAGGAGGCGAGGCGATGCTCGAGGGCCAAGAGGGCCTGGGTGGCGCACCCTATGGTGCTGGGCGCGCCACCAGGTGCCTTTTGGGCCTTGGGGCCCCTCTCGTGCAATTCCAAAGCTCCATGTCCCTTGTTTTGGTGAAAAATTCCTGGTATTTTTCCTCGATTTTATTTCCTGCGAGAACTGACAGAAACAAGACTTTTCTAAAAACATCGTCTGATTCAACCCTTTTTATCCAAGTATGGTGAGATTCCGGAGCAAATCCTTGAGCGAAGTTCTTGGAAAAGTAGATACATTTTAGATGTAGTCGTGTTCCAACTAGATATTATCATCTTTTATTCATGCATGTATGAGGGAGGAGCCCCTCATAACCATAACCCTCCACCCGACAAGCCACTTTAGTACACAAACTATTAAAGGTTCAACCAAGGACTCATGGATGTGTATAATATTTATGAGTCCCCTTTAATACCCATCTAGTCACATGATGGTAGATCAGCGTGAGAGTGTCACTTCACGCCTCCTGACCACCACATGCCTAGAATTAATTCCCTCTTTTGTCCCTAATCAAACATTGCGTGGAGCTCTTCGCACAAGGTCAAAATAGAGAACTAAACCACAATATAACCATCTTTATTTCACCATTTCTAGGGTTTCTCCACATTGCTAGGGTTTCTCCATTTCCCCAAGAACAAAAGAAACTACTCACTCATTGAAGGAAACAACATCACCATAATGATAAGGCGAATAGGGTACATAAGAATGGATGAATACTTCTGCAGATCCACAAACGTGTATGGGAAATATAACAAGATGGATGAAGAAACGGTGTTGGTCATGAAGATCATGGAGATGTTGTGTGGTGGTGATAGAGATGATGCCCAAGCCTGTAATGATCCAAGTAGAAGCGAGTGTTGGTACCCTTCTACTAGTTCCCCCTCTAGATCCCTTCCGGAGGTGAGTTTTCTGTGTGCTCTCATGTCCACAAATGTCGGATCTCGGATCTGTTTGCACAGGTGAAAATATTTGAAGAGACAAAGGAGGTGGAGGGTCGTACGAATGCACTGTACGGGCGGTCCTATGCCTTACCAATAGTCGCCAAACTCTCTGATTGCTTTGTTTTGACTTGTTTATTGGCGACGTTCCCCAAGTGCTAAGGTAAATATCTTTATTGCTTTAATGGCCTTCAATCAGCATATTTGTGTCCGAAAAAAATTTCTTCATTGATTGATTCCATTCCTTCCATCCATTCCAGGATCCTGATGAAAACTAACATAAAGGATGCACGTGAGCATGGTAAAATACCAATATGCAAAAATATTAATAAACATGCTTCAAAATTGCACTCATCATTTGCGGGTCACTTTTGTGTACTTGATCCGATTATGTCTCCATTTTTTTTATTTTATTATTTTGGGCGTGTGTTTGCTGCTACCATAGCTTTTTCTTTCGTTTCAAGACTCGTGGTTGTATCGTGTGGTTGATATATTAATATAGCACCACAAAAAGCCTGTTTCGAGGAGGGGTGTATGCATCGATTATCAAAAGAGATCGTAGTAGTTAGAGTTGGTGAAGACTACCTTTTTCCATGAGGGAAGAAAATCAAACTCCGAAGCTCATAGCTTAGGTCGTCAAGTTTGGGGTGACATTTGCGGCTACTTGGATCCCATGATACTTTGTTAATTCCTGTAATTTTGACCTTTGATTAGTAAAGCGATCAATTTATCCTAAAAAACTATCACCAAAATATTTGGGAGGTCAAAGTTTTAATGATATTAAGCTTTTCTACATGGCCTTGTTATCTAAGGAAGCATGGTGAATCCTCCTAAACACGGACACACTATGTAAGGCTACTCAAGGCGGTCCATTTCCCTTAGACATACTTTCTTGATGTTTTGGTTAGACCATGGGGCTCTTTGGTTGAGGGCAGAGATACAGGGTTCGGTTCGGAGAATTGGTACGGGGAGACAACACATGCATGGAATCACAATTTGATTCCCCATGAGCACTTGCTACTTTTGGGCGGTTGCAAGAAGGTAAACCCCCAAGTTTGTGTTAGCGGTTTCATCAACAACATATCCGTAACTGATGAGGGATCACCTCGCCAATGCCTACGTATTGTAGACTTGGGTTACGGGATAGAGCAATGATGGAGATTTCGGGAGCGAGATTAGGCACACGATGTACCCAGCTTCGGGTCCCTCGGTGGAGGATCCCTACGTGCTGCTAGCAATCTAGTATATGATCATAAGTATGTTTACAGGGTGCTGTCGTAGGCGGAGCTATGTTGTCTATCTGTTGTCCCCCCTCGTTGGGTGCCCTGCCTGAATTTATATATGCAACCAGTCTAGGGTTTTACAAGAGTCCTAGTCGACTACTTCTTCGGGTTGCCTTCTTGGGCCTTCTCCATATTGGGCCAAGCCACGTATACTAATAATGGGTACCCGAAGGGTATAACCATGTCAGTAGCCCCCGAGTGTCTAGGGAAGTCGAAGACTTGTGTAGAGACTCCAATCATAATCATCTTCGAAATCGAAGAAATACAAGGCGAGGCCATTGATCCAGAAATACATCAGGTCAATGTCTTAGATCATGTGTAGCGTAGATGATGTCAACGATTCTCGAAGTTATTTTTCTATCGGGTGCGCGACCAGCGCTCCCGATGGGAGTAGCCCCCGAGTCTTTGTGCATGTGTTTGCACCTGGGCATAGACTCAAGTTGTACTACTCGATGAAGAACTTGACTATATTTCTGGGCGCATCCCCTATTTTTATCGACTCTTGTTGGAGGACTTAATGAAATCCATGCGCTCCCGATGGGAGTAGGCTCCACTCGAGTCGCAGAGTCGAGTGGAGTCTACAAAACTTTATATATTTGCAGAATCGAATAAAATTTTCGTGCTTTTTCTCTTTTTCAAATTCTTCGAGATCAAAGAGACACTATATTTTCTTCGTAAAAATTTTGTACAAGGATATTGGTAAATGCAGCTGGCTCATCTGACGGATCAGTACTAGTTAATTACTCTAGTGAAAAATCCGGATAAACCTACTTCAAACTCGCGTCCCCGGACATGAATCCGGGATACTGCCGTAATTCAGAACGTACCGCTTTAGGACTTACCGAAACTAAATTCCAGCAAAATTATCGGGTCCACGGCGTGTCCGCCGGGATTTTTCTTCACATCTGTTGATGCGGATAAACTGGCAGAGCGCATTCGGTTACGATGCCACGCCACACAGTACGGATCCTGGGGTCTTACCTTCGTGACCTTTTTACGAGTCACGACATTCAGAGTTTTTACCGCGGCGGACGCGCTATGAGAATATTTTGTCTAGCGCCTTGTTCGGCTGATGTAATGACCCATTTTTTGGGCTCTTCTATATTTTTCGCGGCGTGATGGGATAGCCGAATATATTGGGTTCTTCTATATTGTCGTCAGGTACCTCGCCGATGCTTTTGATCGGAATAAATGATGAGCCAATGGACCCGAAGATTTTTCCACCTTTTTTTTGGGTTCCTGCTTGAAGAAAATTTCGTCGAGTTCCTCCTTGAAGAAAATTTCGTTGGGTTCTCTCTTGAAGAAATTTCGACGGGTTCCTCCTTGAAGAGAATTTCTTCGGGTTCCTCCTTGAAGAGAATTTCGTCGGGTTCTCTCTTGAAGAAAATTTCCTCGGGTTCCTCCGTGAAGAAGATTTCGTCGGGTTCCTCCCTGAAGAAGATTTTGTCGAGTTCTCTCTTGAAGTCAATTTCGTCGGGTTCCTCCCTGAAGAAGATTTCGTCGAGTTCATCCTTGAAGACAATTTCGTCGAGTTCATACTTGAAGACAATTTCGTCGGGTTCCTCCTTGAAGACAGTTTTGTCGGGTTCCTCCTTGAAGAGAATTTCGTGGACACAAATCTTCTTTTGTCAACCTGAGATGTAGAGTGAAGAAGTATGGCGCAACCCCCGAGTGTGGGGTACAATGAAAGTAAACGATAATCAACTTTGTGTAAAATAAAAGAACACTTAGCTTATTGGGCACGACAGAGTCAACGTGCGATGAAGTCTTCGAGTGTAGAAAAGAAGTCAAGCCAAAGTAGAAACCACCAAATAGCAAAAAATTAATGCCGCCAAATTATTGATGAAGAAATATATAGCCGAGCCCCCGAGCGTTGCTGGGATGATATCATGATTGTTTCTTAGGCGCCGTGTAGCAGTTGTGACCCGCGGCGAAGTTGTTATCGAACCCCCGAGTGTTACCCGTGATGTCGGAAGAAGTTAACGGAGTCACGACGCCATTTAGGATAAAGCCATTGACAATAATATAATATGAATCCAATTGGAGATTACGCAATTGAATATGAAGCATATGTTGAAGATGAACCCACCGATATCATAAGGATGAATCTATTGACCCGAAGAAAATAAATCCAGTAATAGCCATAGAAGATCAATCCATTTACCATCGAGTAGTATTGTATAAGAGTAAACCAGTAATATCCATATAGATGAATCTTATAAGATGAATCCGAAAAAAATAAACCCAGTAATAATCATAGATGATAAATCCACTGACCCAGAAATGCATCGGGTAGTATTATTTTATAGTAAACCAATGATAACCTTATAAGATGAATCCGAAGAAGACAAATCCAGTAAGCCCAAGAAGATAAATCCACTTAGCCGAAGAAGATAAATCCACCGAGTAGCTGATTGTATTTGCGGTAATGATATAATGGCGCAGCCCCGAGTGTCGGGTGAATTTTCTGTAATGATGTAACGGCGCATCTCCAAGTATTCGAGTGTGTCGAAAATATATACTAATTGATTATTGGAAGAGGAACACTTAGCTTTATTTATCGGGTGCGACGGAGTCATCGCTGAAGCAGGTCGTGCAACGGACACAGTCGATGCCGACACACGGCTTATGGCTGGGAGTAGTCAATATAGTCGCGCAGCGCCTGGCCGGCATGGTTGGTGTAGTCGCACGGCGCCTAACCGGCGTGGTCGAAGTAATTGTGCGGCCATAAGACGAGACGCGTGATGGCGAACGGGGTCAACACATCAAAGTAGTCGAAGTTTTATTGCGATCTGCAGTTATATTGTAGTGCGCAAGCTCGGACGCGAATAATAGCTCGAGCCGAAAATATTTGGCCAAATAAATTTTGTAAATAGTAATTAGTCAGAAATATAGCACCTGATTGCCGGATGCTGCAGCGACGCGGATGGTGTCGGTATGGTAATGTTCGTATTTGATGGTGATGCTAGCTCCTTCGGAGCCCGTTGAGTAACATATTGTATAGGTATAGGTCCCTGTGTTTTGTCAGGGTTGTACCTGTAATTGTACATGTGTCCGCCTATATATACATGAGCAGCCGGCCCTATTGGTGTTGTGCAATCTCCAATACCTTTTCTACATGGTATCAGAGGCCCTTCGGCCCTGACCTAGCCACCGTCCCCCTCCTCCCTAGGGCGCCGCCGGCCTCCTCCTCTCTCTGACCTAGCCACCGCCCCCTCTTTTCCTTGGGCGCCGCCGGCTCTCCCTCTCCCAACCCTAGCCGCCGCCCCTCCCCACCCCGGGCACCGCCGGCCTTCACCCCAACCCTAGCCCTAGCCGCTTCCGCCTACCACCACCACCACCGCTTCCTCCATGGCCGGTTTCTCCTCCTCCGGCTCCGACCCCTTCAACTCCTCCCGCTCCGCAAGCAGCAACCCCTTCGCCGGCCCCTCTGTCGCCATCATCCGCGACATCCCCATCGCCGAGCGCGTGCCAGTGAAGCTCTCCACCACCGCTGCCAACTTCTTCCCGTGGAAGACCTACTTCGGGCTGATCTTCCGCGAGTATGATCTCCTCGATCACGTCGACGACACCATCGACCTCCTCGCCATGCCGCACGACCCCGAGTGGCTCGCGATCGACGCCACCATCATCCGTTGGTTCTACCAGACCGTCTCCAACGACATCTTCCGTACCGTCGTCCGCGACGGCGACTCCGCCCACATGGTCTGGGCTAAGATCACCGGTCTCTTCACCGACAACAAAATCCAGTGGGTCACTGATGCGCGTAGTTGACACGTCCGTTGGAAACCCCAAGAGGAAGGTGTGATGCGCACAGCAGCAAGTTTCCCTCAGTAAGAAACCAAGGTTTAATCGAACCAGTAGGAGTCAAGAAGCACGTTGAAGGTTGATGGCGGAGGAGTGTAGTGCGGCGCAACACCAGGGATTCCGGCGCCAACGTGGAACCCGCACAACACAATCACGTAACTTTGCCCCAACGTAACAGCTGAGGTTGTCAATCTCACCGGCTTGCTGTAAACAAAGGATTAAACGTATTGTGTGGAAGATGATGATTGTTTGCGAAGAACAAGAAAGAACAATTGCAGCAGATTGTATTTCAGATGTAAAGAATAGGACCGGGGTCCACAGTTCACTAGCGGTGTCTCTCCCATAAGATAGCAGATGTTGGGTGAACAAATTACGATTGGGCAATTGACAAATAAAGAAGGCATAACAATGCACATACAAATATCATGATGAGTACTATGAGATTTAATCAGGGCATTACGACAAAGTACATAGACCGCTATCCAGCATGCATCTATGCCTAAAAGTCCACCTTCAGGTTATCATCCGAACCCCTTCCAGTATTAAGTTGTAAACAACAGAAAATTGCATTAAGTATGGTGTGTAATGTAATCGACACAAATATCCTTAGACAAAGCATCGATGTTTTATCCCTAGTGGCAACAGCATATCCACAACCTTAGAACTTTCTGTCATCGTCCCGCATTTAATGGAGGCATGAACCCACTATCGAGCATAAATACCCCCTCTTGGAGTCACAAGTATCAACTTGGCCAGAGCCTCTACTAGCAACGGAGAGCATTGATACGTCTCCGACGTATCGATAATTTCTTTTGTTCCATGCCACATTATTGATGATATCTACATGTTTTATGCATACTTTATGTCATATTTATGCGTTTTCCGGAACTAACCTATTGACGAGATGCCGAAGGGCCAGTTCCTGTTTTCTGCTGTTTTTGGTTCCAGAAATCCTAGTTAGGAAATATTCTCGGAATTGGACGAATTTAACGCCCAGGGTCCTATTTTTCCACGAAGCTTCCAGAAGTCCGAAGGGGAAACGAAGTGGGGCCACGAGGTGGGGACACAGTAGGGCAGCGCGGCCCAAGCCCTGGCCGCGGCGGCCTAGTGTGTGGCCCCACCAGGACTCCACCGACCTTGCCCTTCCGCCTACTTAAAGTCTCCGTCGCGAAAACCCTACCACGTTCGACGAAACCAGAGAAAAACTTCCGCAGCCGCCGCCATCGCGAAGCCAAGATCCGGGGGACAGGAATCTCTCGTTCCGGCACGCCGCCGGGACGGGGAAGTGCCCCCGGAAGGCTCCTCCATCGACACCACCGCCATCTCCATCAACGCTGATGTCTCCCATGAGGAGGGAGTAGTTCTCCATCGAGGCTCGGGGCTGTACCGGTAGATATGTGGTCCATCTCTCTCCTATGTACTTCAATACAATAATCTCATGAGCTGCCTTACATGATTGAGATTCATATGATGATGCTTGTAATCTAGATGTCATTATGCTAGTCAAGTGGGTTTTACTTATGTGATCTCCGGAGACTCCTTGTCCCACGTGTGTAAAGGTGACAGAGTGTGTGCACCGTGTGGGTATCTTAGGCTATATTTCACGAATACTTATTCACCGTTATGAATGGCATAGTGAAGTGCTTATTTATATCCCTTTATGATTGCAATGTGTTTTGTATCACAATTTATCTCGTGTGCTACTCTAGTGATGTTATTAAAGTAGTTTATTCCTCCCGCACGGTGTAATGGTGACAAGTGTGTGCATCGTGTAGTACTTGGCGTAGGCTATGATTGTGATCTCTTGTAGATTATGAAGTTAACTATTGCTATGATGGTATTGATGTGATCTATGCCTCCTTTCGTAGCGTGAAGGTGACAAGTGTGCATGCTATGTTAGTACTTGGTTTAGTTCTCGTTGATCCGTCATGCACTCTAAGGTTATTTAAACATGAATATCGAATATTGTGGAGCTTGTTAACTCCGGCATTGAGGGTTCGTGTAATCCTACACAGCTTAGTGGTGTTCATCATCCAACAAGAGAGTGTAGAGTCTAGCATCTATCTATTTATTCTGTTATGTGATCAATGTTGAGAGTGTCCACTAGTGAAAGTATGATCCCTAGGCCTTGTTCCTAAATACTGCTACCGCTGCTTGTTTACTCGTTTTATCGCATCCGTACTTCCCGCAATATTACCACCATCAACCACACGCCGACAAGCACTTTTCCGGCGCCGTTACTACTCGCTCATACTTATTCATACCACCCGTATTTCACTATCTCTTCGCCGAACTAGTGCACCTATTAGGTGTGTTGGGGACACAAGAGACTTCTTGCTTTGTGGTTGCAGTGGTTGCTTGAGAGGGATATCTTTGACCTCTTCCTCCCCGAGATCGATAAACCTTGGGTGATCCACTTAAGGGAAACTTGCTGCTGTTCTACAAACCTCTCGCTCTTGGAGGCCCAACACTGTCTACAAGAATAGAAGCTCCCGTAGACATCAAGCTATTTTCTGGCGCCGTTGCCGGGGAGGAAAGGTAAAAGGCACTCATACTCCGGTCCCAGGTAAAGTACTTTTCTGGCGCTGTAGTGTGTGTGCTCGAAGCTATTTCCTTTAGATCCTGCAATTGCATCTTTTTGTTTCTTGTTTACACTAGTTAGGCATAATGGAAAACAACAAAAAATATGAGAGATCTTTATAAACTTTATCTTGAATTAGGACATGATGTGTTTGAAGAGAGAATTAAAAAACCCATGGAACTTTATATGCATGCTAATGGGAATGTTATTAATATGAATGCTTTGAACACTATTGTTGCTAATGCTATGGAAAATTCTAAGCTTGGGGAGGTCGGTTTTGATGAAAATGATCTCTTTAGCCCTCCGGGTATTGAGGAGAAAGTTTATGTTGATTATGATATGCCTCCTATTTATGATGATTATAATGATAGTGGTCTTTTGGTACCGCCTACTATGGAGGATAAATTTAATTATGATTACTTTATGCCTCCTATATTTGATGATAGCTACTTTGTTGAATTTGCTCCCACTATTACTAATAAAATTGATTATGCTTATGTGGAGATTAATAATTTTATGCATGAGACTCATGATAAGAATGCTTTATGTGATAGTTATACTGTTGAGTTTGCTCATGATGCTACTGAATATTATTATGAGAGAGGAAAATATGGTTGTAGAAATTTTCATGTTACTAAAACACCTCTCTTTTTGCTGAAAATCTTGAAGCTGCACTTGTTTTATCTTTCTATGCTTGTTGCATTATGCTTCATGAATTTGTTTATTTACAAGATTCCTATGCATAGGAAGCATGTTAGGCTTAAATTTGTTTTGGATTTGCTTCTTGATGCTCTCTTTTGCTTCAAATACTATCTCTTGCGAGTGCATCATTAAAACTGCTGAGCCCATCTTAATGGCTACAAAGAAAGAACTTCTTGGGAGATAACCCATGTGTTTACTTTACTACAGTACTTTGTTTTATATTTGTGTCTTGGAAGTTGTTACTACTGTAGCAACCTCTCCTTATCTTAGTTTTGTTGCATTGTTGTGCCAAGTAAAGTCTTTGATAGTAAGGTTCATACTAGATTTGGATTACTGCGTAGAAACAGATTTCTTGCTGTCACGAATCTGGGCCTAATTCTCTGTAGGTATCTCAGAAAATTATGCCAATTTACGTGAGTGATCCTCAGATATGTACGCAACTTTAATTCAATTTGAGCATTTTAATTTGAGCAAGTCTGGTGCCTCAATAAAATTCGTCTTTACGGACTGTTCTGTTTTGACAGATTCTGCCTTTTATTTCGCATTGCCTCTTTCGCTGTGTTGGATGGATTTCTTTGTTCCATTACCTTCCAAGTAGCTTTGAGCAATGTCCGAAGTGTTAAGAATGATTGTGTCACCTCTCGAACATGTGAATTTTTGATTATGCACTAACCCTCTAATGAGTTTGTTTCGAGTTTGGTGTGGAGGAAGTTTTCAAGGGTCAAGAGAGGAGGATGATATACTATGATCAAGAAGAGTGAAGAGTCTAAGCTTGGGGATGCCCCCGTGGTTCATCCCTGCATATTTCAAGAAGACTCAAGCATCTAAGCTTGGGGATGCCCAAGGCATCCCCTTCTTCATCGACAAATTATCGGGTTCCTTCTCTTGAAACTATATTTTTATTCGGCCACATCTTATGTACTTTACTTGGAGCGTCCGTGTGCTTTTGTTTTTGTTTTTGTTTGAATAAATGCTTGTGTGGGAGAGAGACACGCTCCGCTGGTTCATATGAACACATGTGTTCTTAGCTTTTATTTTTTCATGGCGAAGGTTGAAACTGCTTCGTTAATTGTTATATGGTTGGAAACGGAAAATGCTACATGTGGTAATTGGTAGAATGTCTTGAATAATTTGATACTTGGCAATTGTTGTGCTCATGTTTAAGCTCTTGCATCATATACTTTGCACCTATTAATGAAGAAATAGATAGAGCTTGCTAAAATTTGGTTTGCATAATTGGTCTCTAAGGTCTAGATAATTTCTAGTATTGGTTTGAACAACAAGGAAGATGGTGTAGAGTCTTATAATGTTTACAATATGTCTTTTATGTGAGTTTTGCTGCACCGGTTCATCCTTGTGTTTGTTTCAAATAACCTTGCTAGCCTAAACCTTGTATCGAGAGGGAATACTTCTCATGCATCCAAAATCCTTGAGCCAACCACTATGCCATTTGTGTCCACCATACCTACCTACTACATGGTATTTCTCCGCCATTCCAAAGTAAATTGCTTGAGTGCTACCTTTAAATAATTCAAAATTTATCACCTCTGATTTGTGTCAATGTTTTATAGCTCATGAGGAAGTATGTGGTGTTTATCTTTCATTCTTGTTGGGCAACTTTCACCAATGGACTAGTGGCTTCATCCGCTTATCCAATAATTTTGCAAAAAGAGCCGGCAATGGGATTCACAGTCCCAAATTAATTAACCTAAATAGACACTCCTCCATGGTATGTGATTGTTGGACGGCACCCGAAGGATTCGGTTAGCCATGGCTTGAGAAAGCAAAGGTGGGGAGGAGTGTCATCTAAATAAAACTAAAATAAAAGGCACTCCTTCATGGTATGAGATTGTTGGCAGGCACCCGAGGATTCGGTTAGCCATGGTTTGTGAAAGTAAAGGTTGGAAGGAGTGCCACCCAAAAATAAAAATGTTTCACGGGAGCCGCTCTTTGAAGGTTTGTCTGGCAAGGGGATTAGAGTGCCCACTACCATTCGTTGACAACAACAAACACCTCTCAAAACTTTACTTTTATGCTCTCTTTATGTTTTCAAAAACCAAAGCTCTAGCACAAATATAGCAATCGATGCTTCCCTCGTCGAAGGGCCATTCTTCTACTTTTATGTTGAGTCAGTTCACCTATTTCTCTCCACCTCAAGAAGCAAACACTTGTGTGAACTGTGCATTGATTCCTACATACTTGCATATTGCACTTGTTATATTGCTTTGCATTGACAAACTATCATTGAGATATACATGTTACAAGTTGAAAGCAACCGCTGAAACTTAATCTTCCTTTGTGTTGCTTCAATACCTTTACTTTGATTTATTGATTTATGAGTTAACTCTTATGCAAGACTTATTGATGCTTGTCTTGAAAGTACTATTCATGAAAAGTCTTTGCTTTATGATTCAGTTGTTTACCATTGTTTTGATCGCTGCATTCATTACATATGCTTACAATAGTATGATCAAGGTTATGATGGCATGTCACTCCAGAAATTATCTTTGTTATCGTTTACCTGCTCGGGACGAGCAGAAACTAAGCTTGGGGATGCTGATACGTCTCCGACGTATCGATAATTTCTTATGTTCCATACCACATTATTGATGATATCTACATGTTTTATGCATACTTTATGTCATATTTATGCGTTTTCTGGAACTAATATATTGACGAGATGCCGAAGGGCCAGTTCCTGTTTTCTGCTGTTTTTGGTTCCAGAAATCCTAGTAAGGAAATATTCTCGGAATTGGACGAAATCAACGCCCAGGGTCCTATTTTTCCACGAAGCTTCCAGAAGTTCGAAGGGGAAACGAAGTGGGGCCACGAGGTGGGGACACAGTAGGGCGGCGCGGCCCAAGCCCTGGCCGCGGCGGCCTAGTGTGTGGCCCCATCAGGACTCCACCGACCTTGCCCTTCCGCCTACTTAAAGTCTCCGTCGCGAAAACCCTACCACGTTCGACGAAACCAGAGAAAACCTTCCAGAGCCGCCGCCATCGCGAAGCCAAGATCTGGGGGACAGGAATCTCTGTTCGGCACGCCGCCGGGACGGGGAAGTGCCCCGGAAGGCTCCTCCATCGACACCACCGCCATCTCCATCAACGCTGCTGTCTCCCATGAGGAGGGAGTAGTTCTCCATCGAGGCTCGGGGCTGTACCGGTAGCTATGTGGTCCATCTCTCTCCTATGTACTTCAATACAATAATCTCATGAGCTGCCTTACATGATTGAGATTCATATGATGATGCTTGTAATCTAGATGTCATTATGCTAGTCAAGTGGGTTTTACTTATGTGATCTCCGGAGACTCCTTGTCCCACGTGTGTAAAGGTGATAGTGTGTGCACCGTGTGGGTCTCTTAGGCTATATTTCACATAATATTTATTCACTGTTATGAATGGCATAGTGAAGTGCTTATTTATATCTCTTTATGATTGCAATGTGTTTTGTATCACAATTTATCCGTGTGCTACTCTAGTGATGTTATTAAAGTAGTTTATTCCTCCTGCACGGTGTAATGGTGACGAGTGTGTGCATCGTGTAGTACTTGGCGTAGGCTATGATTGTGATCTCTTGTAGATTATGAAGTTAACTATTGCTATGATGGTATTTATGTGATCTATGCCTCCTTTCGTAGCATGAAGGTGACAGTGTGCATGCTATGTTAGTACTTGGTTTAGTTGTGTTGATCTGTCATGCACTCTAAGGTTATTTAAACATGAATATCGAATATTGTGGAGCTTGTTAACTCCGGCGCTGAGGGTTCGTGTAATCCTACACAGTTAGTGGTGTTCATCATCCAACAAGAGAGTGTAGAGTCTAGCATCTATTTATTTATTCTGTTATGTGATCAAAGTTGAGAGTGTCCACTAGTGAAAGTATGATCCCTAGGCCTTGTTCCTAAATATCGCTATCGCTGCTTGTTTACTCGTTTTACTTGCATCTCTACTTTCCGCAATATTACCACCATCAACCACACGCCAGCAAGCACTTTTCTGGCGCCATTACTACTGCTCATACTTATTCATACCACCTGTATTTCACTATCTCTTCGCCGAACTAGTGCACCTATTAGGTGTGTTGGGGACACAAGAGACTTCTTGCTTTGTGGTTGCGGGGTTGCATGAGAGGGATATCTTTGACCTCTTCCTCCATGAGTTCGATAAACCTTGGGTGATCCACTTAAGGGAAACTTGCTGCTGTTCTACAAACCTCTGCTCTTGGAGGCCCAACACTGTCTACAAGAATAGAAGCTCCCGTAGACATCAAGCACTTTTCTGGCGCCGTTGCCGGGGAGGAAAGGTAAAAGGCACTCATACTCCGGTCCCAGGTAAAAGTACTTTTCTGGCGCCGTTGTGTGTGTGCTCGAAGCTATTTCCTTTAGATCCTGCAATTGCATCTTTTTGTTTCTTGTTTACACTAGTTTGGCATAATGGACAACAATGAGCTTCTTGTTCTATTTCCTGAGTTAAGACATGGATGGTTTGATCCGAAAATTAAAAAACCCATGGAACATATTAGCATGAATACTTTGAATACCATTGTTGCTAATGATATGGAAAATTCTAAGCTTGGGGAAGCTGGTTTTGATGAGCATGATATTTTTAGTCCCCCAAGCATTGAGGAGAAAATTTACTTTGATGATACTTTGCCTCCTATTTATGATGATTATAATGATAGTAGTCTTTTGTTACCGCCGGTTATGGAGGATAAATTTGATTATGATTACAATATGCCTACTATATTTGATGATGAGAATAATAATGATAGCTACTTTGTTGAATTTGCTCCCACTACAACTAATAAAATTGATTATGCTTATGTTGGGAGTAGTAATAATTTTATGCATGAGCCTCATGATAAGAATGATTTATGTGATAGTTATATTGTTGAGTTTTCTCATGATTCTACTGAAAGTTATTATGAGAGAGGAAAATATGGTTGTAGAAATTTTCATGTTACTAAAATGCCTCTCTATGTGCTGAAATTTTTGAAGCTACACTTGTTCTATCTTCCTATGCTTGTTACTTTGCTCCTCATGAATTTGTTTATTTACAAGATTCCTTTTCATAGGAAGCATGTTAGGCTTAAATTTGTTTTGAATTTTCCTCTTGATGCTCTCTTTTGCTTCAAATACTATCTCTTGCGAGTGCATCATTAAAACTGCTGAGCCCATCTTAATGGCTATAAAGAAAGAACTTCTTGGGAGATAACCCATGTGTTTATTTTGCTACAGTAATTTTGTTTTATATTTGAGTCTTGGAAGTTGTTACTACTGTAGCAACCTCTCCTTATTTTATTTTTATCGCATTGTTGTGCCAAGTAAAGTCTTTGATAGTAAGGTTCATACTAGATTTGGATTACTCGCGTGAAACAGATTTTTTGCTGTCACGAATCTGGGCCTAATTCTCTGTAGGTAACTCAGAAAATTATGCCAATTTACGTGAGTGATCCTCAGATATGTACGCAACTTTCATTCAATTTGATCATTTTCATTTGAGAAAGTCTGGTGCCTCAATAAAATTCGTCTTTACGGACTGTTCTGTTTTGACAGATTCTGCCTTTTATTTCGCATTGCCTCTTTCGCTGTGTTGGATGGATTTCTTTGTTCCATTACCTTCCGAGTAGCTTTGAGCAATGTCCGAAGTGTTAAAAATGATTGTGTCACCTCTGAACATGTGAATTTTTGATTATGCACTAACCCTCTAATGAGTTTGTTTCGAGTTTGGTGTGGAGAAAGTTTTCAAGGGTCAAGAGAGGAGGATGATATACTATGATCAAGAAGAGTGAAAAGTATAAGCTTGGGGATGCCCCGGTGGTTCACCCCTGCATATTTCAAGAAGACTCAAGCATCTAAGCTTGGGGATGCCCAAGGCATCCCCTTCTTCATCGACAAATTATCGAGTTCCTTCTCTTGAAACTATATTTTTATTCGGCCACATCTTATGTACTTTACTTGGAGCGTCTGTGTGCTTTTGTTTTTGTTTTTGTTTGAATAAATGCTTGTGTGGGAGAGAGACACGCTCCGCTGGTTCATATGAACACATGTGTTCTTAGCTTTTATTTTTCATGGCGAAGGTTGAAACTGCTTCGTTAATTGTTATATGGTTGGAAACGGAAAATGCTACATGTAGTAATTGGTAGAATGTCTTGAATAATTTGATACTTGGCAATTGTTGTGCTCATGTTTAAGCTCTTGCATCATATACTTTGCACCCATTAATGAAGAAATACATACAGCTTGCTAAAATTTGGTTTGCATATTTGGTCTCTCTAAAGTCTAGATAATTTCTAGTATTGAGTTTTGAACAACAAGGATGACGGTGTAGAGTCTTATAATGTTTACAATATGTCTTTTATGTGAGTTTTGCTGCACCGGTTCATCCTTGTGTTTGTTTCAAATAACCTTGCTAGCCTAAACCTTGTATCGAGAGGGAATACTTCTCATGCATCCAAAATCCTTGAGCCAACCACTATGCCATTTGTGTCCACCATACCTACATACTACATGGTATTTCTCCGCCATTCCAAAGTAAATTGCTTGAGTGCTACCTTTAAAATTTCCATTCTTTACCTTTACAATATATAGCTCATGGGACAAATAGCTTAAAAACTATTGTGGTATTGAATATGTACTTATGCACTTTATCTCTTATTAAGTTGATTGTTGTGCGATAACCATGTTCTCGGGGACGCCATCAACTACTCTTTGTTGAATATCATGTGAGTTGCTATGCATTTCCG
The DNA here is from genome assembly GCF_022539505.1 of Lolium rigidum. Lineage (NCBI taxonomy): Eukaryota > Viridiplantae > Streptophyta > Magnoliopsida > Poales > Poaceae > Lolium > Lolium rigidum. The sequence continues at coordinate 37,886,461 of NC_061513.1, read as the reverse complement.
TCTTGTCCGAAGTAAGGGAGATTTACCACTCATTTAATGGTTAGAGCATGCATATTGTTAGAGAAGAACATTGGGCCGCTAACTAAAGCCATGAATCATGGTGGAAGTTTCAGTTTTGGACATATATCCTCAATCTCATATGAGAACATTAATTGTTGCTACATGCTTATGCATTAAAGAGGAGTCCATTATCTGTTGTCTATGTTGTCCCGGTATGGATGTCTAAGTTGAGAATAATCAAAAGCGAGAAATCCAAATGCGAGCTTTCTCCTTAGACCTTTGTACGAGGCGGCATAGAGGTACCCCTTTGTGACACTTGGTTAAAACATGTGTATTGCGATAATCCCGGTAATCCGAGCTAATTAGGACAAGGTGCGGGCACTATTAGTATACTATGCATGAGGCTTGCAACTTGTAAGATATAATTTACATGATACATATGCTTTATTACTACCGTTGACAAAATTGTTTCTTGTTTTCAAAACCAAAGCTCTAGCACAAATATAGCAATCAATGCTTCCTCTCGCGAAGGGCCTTTCTTTTACTTTTATGTTGAGTCAGTTCACCTATTTCTCTCCACCTCAAGAAGCAAACACTTGTGTGAACTGTGCATTGATTCCTACATACTTGCATATTGCACTTGTTATATTGCTTCGTATTGACAAACTATCATTGAGATATACATGTTACAAGTTGAAAGCAACCGCTGAAACTTAATCTTCCATTGTGTTGCTTCAATGCCTTTACTATGAATTTATTGCTTTATGAGTTAACTCTTATGCAAGACTTGTTGATGCTTGTCTTGAAAGTACTATCCATGAAAAGTCTTTGCTTTATGATCCATTTGTTTACTCATGTCATTACCATTGTTTTGATCGCTGCATTCATTACACGTGTTTACAATAGTATGATCAAGGTTATGATGGCATGTCACTCCAGAAATTATCTTTGTTATCGTTTACCTGCTCGGGACGAGCAGGAACTAAGCTTGGGGATGCTGATACGTCTCCGACGTATCGATAATTTCTTATGTTCCATGCCACATTATTGATGATATCTACATGTTTTATGCATACTTTATGTCATATTTATGCGTTTTCCGGAACTAACCTATTGACGAGATGCCGAAGGGCCAGTTCCTGTTTTCTGCTGTTTTTGGTTTCAGAAATCCTAGTAAGGAAATATTCTCGGAATCGGACGAAATCAACGCCCAGCATCCTATTTTTCCACGAAGCTTCCAGAACACCCGAGAGAGGCCAGAGGGGGGCCACTGGGCCCCCAGATGACAGGCCGGCGCGGCCCTAGGGGGCGCGCCCCCTAGTGTGTCGTCGCCTCGTCGACCCTCCGACTCCACCTCTTCGCCTATATAAAGGTCCCTGACCTAAAAACCCTATTACGTTCGACGAAACCAGAGAAAACCTTCCAGAGCCGCCGCCATCGCGAAGCCAAGATCTGGGGGACATGAGTCTCTGTTCCGGCACGCCGCCGGGACGGGGAAGTGCCCCCGGAAGGCTCCTCCATCGACACCGCCACCATCTTCATCAACGCTGCTGTCTCCCATGAGGAGAGAGTAGTTCTCCATCGAGGCTCGGGGCTGTACCGGTAGCTATGTGGTCCATCTCTCTCCTATGTACTTCAATACAATAATCTCATGAGCTGCCTTACATGATTGAGATTCATATGATGATGCTTGTAATCTAGATGTCATTATGCTAGTCAAGTGGGTTTTACTTATGTGATCTCCGGAGACTCCTTGTCCCACGTGTGTAAAGGTGATAGTGTGTGCACCGTGTGGGTCTCTTAGGCTATATTTCACGGAATACTTATTCACCGTTATGAATGGCATAGTGAAGTGCTTATTTATATCTTTTTATGATTGCAATGTGTTTTGTATCACAATTTATCTCGTGTGCTACTCTAGTGATGTTATTAAAGTAGTTTATTCCTCCCGCACGGTGTAATGGTGACAAGTGTGTGCATCGTGTAGTACTTGGCGTAGGCTATGATTGTGATCTCTTGTAGATTATGAAGTTAACTATTGCTATGATGGTATTGATGTGATCTATGCCTCCTTTCGTAGCGTGAAGGTGACAAGTGTGCATGCTATGTTAGTACTTGGTTTAGTTGTGTTGATCTGTCATGCACTCTAAGGTTATTTAAACATGAATATCGAATATTGTGGAGCTTGTTAACTCCGGCATTGAGGGTTCGTGTAATCCTACACGATTAGTGGTGTTCATCATCCAACAAGAGAGTGTAGAGTCTAGCATCTATTTATTTATTCTGTTATGTGATCAAAGTTGAGAGTGTCCACTAGTGAAAGTATGATCCCTAGGCCTTGTTCCTAAATATTGCTATCGCTGCTTGTTTACTGTTTTACTGCATCTCTACTTTCCGCAATATTACCACCATCAACCACACGCCAGCAAGCACTTTTCTGGCGCCGTTACTACTGCTCATACTTATTCATACCACCTGTATTTCACTATCTCTTCGCCGAACTAGTGCACCTATTAGGTGTGTTGGGGACACAAGAGACTTCTTGCTTTGTGGTTGCAGGGTTGCATGAGAGGGATATCTTTAACCTCTTCCTCCCTATTATCACCAGAATTTGACCGGATCAGAGGTGGGCCACGATTAAAGATGGGCTTGAAGAATACATATGGAAGATATACATGAATCGGCCTTGTATACAAAGTTTGGGCTAGTTTGCCTGTGTATATGTAATATAGTAGGATACGTGTCGGTTAGATAGAGTTTGGCTCGTGCACGGTTGGGATTATTCCCACGTTAGAAAGTCTACGGACTATAAATATGTATCTAGGGTTACTGAAATAAACAACAATCACGTTCACCACAAACCAATCTAGGCGCATCGCCAACTCCCTTGTCTCGAGGGTTTCTTCCGGGTAAGCATCATGCTGCCTAGATCACATCTTGCGATATAGGCAGTACACGTTTATTCGCTATCCATGCGTTGCTCGTGCTGAAGCCTTGTTGATGGCGAGCAACGTAGTTATCATAGATGTGTTAGGGTTAGCATTGTTTCATCGTATCATATGCATTCGTCCGTGCAACCCTTAGACGTCTAGCCGCCCTTACACCTATCTTAGGTGTAAGGGCGGCACCTCGCTTGATCATTATTTAGTAGATCCGATCCGTTATGATTGCTCCTTGTTCTTCAAGGATTAGTTTAATATCTGCATAGTTAGGCCTTACAAACGGGTTGAAGGATCCAAGTGGCGCGTAGGGTGTAGTTTGCGAGTGCCCTAGACAGGATGTTCCGGGGATCAACTTCATGTTGGTTTTTAGGCCTTGTCTAGGATCGGCTTACTGATCACCGTGCGTGGCCGCCAGGCTCAATCACGCGTAGGATGTTCCGATTATGTGGTGAAAACCCTAAATCGTAGTAGGTCGTTTTAGCTTTATTTTGATCAAGCAGGACCACCATATGATCGTACACCTCGTACGAATCATGGGTGAATCGGCTCCTTGAGCCGATTCACAGGACAACCTGAGAGCCGATCGAGGCTCGTATTTAATGTTTACGTGTATGCCATGCAGGAAACTAAGCGAGGCAAAATCCATCACCTTCCTGACCAGGTATAGGTCAGGTGGCACGCCCTTGCACCAGCATCGGACGTGCGTGCCGAGTCTTTGCGGGCCGTCGCTCGAGGGACCAGGGCCAGCCGCAGTCCTGGGAGCCTCCCGGCTCTACCGTGTTGCCCGCCGCTGCTCGCCGGTGGGTTTCCGACCGCAACACATTCTCGGCACGCCCGGTGGGACAGCTCTTCGACATCAACCGCATCGCCATCTACATCCGAGATGGCGGAAGGCACTCCAGCCACGTACGAAGATCCGACCGAGGAGCTCAAGAAGAAGTATGACGAGGTCAAAGCGATCCTCGAAGCCGACCTCATCGGCTCTTTCCGGAGAACCCGCTCACACGGCATCGGTGGAAAGGGTTCTCACCCGAAGGCGCGCTCGATGGAGTGGACCCGTCCGCCCCGTCGAAGAACGCACCAGTGTCTCGCGTCGGAGATTAACTTCATGGTAGCTCATTCGCCGCACCGCCATTCCGAGAGCCCGGTGAACACTTTGGAGCGTGTCGCTCTTCGGGTGATCCAGAAATCATGAGGCATCGGCACTCTCCGTCGAGACCAGCTCTAGGGACTCACCAAGGAGAGATGCCACTCCAGTCCCGACCACCGCTGCCATTCGCGTTGGCAGCACCGAAGTGCCGAGTTCACCAGGCATACGTCGTCTACAAGATCGGTGGTGACCCTAGTGATTACCAGCTTCTTGCATGAGGCGCCTAAGGAGATCCCTCACGGATACACGTGCACATACGTGCCGACCGCAAGAATCGGGCACTCACGAACCAGACCGCAACAAGCAGGGACTTCCGGAACAGCCAGGAGGAACTTCGGGAACAGATCTTGAGAAGCGTACGTGGCTAGCTAAGTATGCCACCCCGATCAACCTCCGGAGCCCAACTCCCGCAGCTTGGCTCGAGCTTGACAAGCAAGCGTGGTTGGCTAAGTATGCCACTCCGGCGAATCTTCGTAGTTCGACTCCTGCAGCCAAGCACCGCGGATCAGATCAGCACAATCTTGAGAGACCAACTCGGCATGGTGCCGAAAAGGAGGGCAATCGGCTATTCCAAGCCGTACCCCAACGAGTACGAGTTGATCCCACTACCACCCAAATATCGGCTCCCTGAATTCTCCAAATTTAGTGGATCAGATGGCTCCAGCTCAATCGAGCATGTGAGCCGATATTTGGCACAGCTGGGCACGATCTCAGCATCAGATGAGCTGCGTGTGAGGTTTTTCGCACAGTCCCTCACAGGATCGGCTTTCGGGTGGTACACATCGCTGCCACCAGACTCAATCCGGACTTGGAAGCAGTTGGAGGAGCAGCTCCACATGCGTATCACTCGGAGGCTTCCGAGGCCGGCATTGCCGATCTAGCACAAGTACGACGAAGCGCGGAGAAACGAGATCGAATACATCCGGCGCTTCAGACCGTTAGGAACCGATGCTATTCGGCTCGTGTGACCGAAAAAGAAGAAGTCGAGTTGGCGGTGGTGGGTCTCGCATCACCGATCAAGGATGTGGCCTCCCAAGCAGTACTACCCTTCACCGGCGCACATGGTGCGTGGCTGTCATTATATGAACAGCGCCACCCGGAGGTATACCAGGATAAATTCAAGCGTGCGGTGGTCCCGGTTGAGGCAGATGAAGATGAAGGCTCGCGGGAGATCAAGAGGTAGCAAGTGGCTGAATGGACTCGGGGGGGGCAAGCCCCGTGTCCTGCAAGTGGGTTAAGCCACAAGGTCCTCCAAGAGGGTTTGACTTCGACGTGACCAAGGCTGAGCAAATTTTCGACCTCTTACTTAAGGAGAAGCAGCTAAAGGTACCCGAAGGCCACAAGATCCCCACGGCTCAGGAGCTGAACGGAAAGCCATACTGCAAGTGGCATAACACGTTCACCCATGCCACCAACGACTGCAGGGTGTGGCGTCAGCAGATCCAAATGGCGATAGAACAAGGGCGTCTAATTTTCAGCCAGTACGCCATGAAAGTCAACACACACCCCTTCCCCGCCGTTAACATGGTGGAGTGCACTTACCCTGGGAGGTGCCAGCCAAAATTCTCGTTCAACATCAACATGGTAGGACCTGGACACCATCCTGGTAAGGACAGAGACGAGGGCAGCTGCTCTCATAACGAAGACAAGGAGGAAGCTGTTTCACGCGATCGGCTCCGGCACGATGGCAAGCGCTACATCACGGAGGGAGAAGTGAAGAATGTGAGATATCGACGACCTCTCTCTCGATCACCTCCTCAACAAATATGTGAGTCAATACGACCAACGCCGACGATACAACAACGATGACGAAAGAGATCGTCTGGCTAGGGACGCCAGGAGACATCATCGGCATGATCGCGACGAGGAGAGATATGAGCGCCACGCCAAGGAGAAGTCGAGAGAGCAAGACGACGTGGATAGGCACTGGGACTGTCCCTTCTTCGTACACCGCCGGGATTCAGGAATGAGCCGATTGCCTACAATCGGCAACCGCCCGTAATGTAGACAAGAAGAAGGATGCAGCTAACGTATCCGTGTTCAAACGTCTAGGGCCTCTCCCGCCTCGGAACAAGCACGCTGAGTCCTCTCGGGTGGAAGATCTCGAGGAATTAGAAGACGATGATGGAGAAGAAGAAGAAGATAAGTACCACCGGCCAAGGTGGTGCCCTGATGGACTCAGCCGTTCCCAAAAGCGTAGGGTTCGGCCGACTACGTGGTTTGGAGGAAGCCGAAAGGTTATACCCGCACACGTCAGGAAGGCGCGGCCGGATCCGGCCGCGAAAATTCAGCGAACTCCGGACGAAGAAGGATGGCCACAAAAGAAAGAGTGGCGCCCGTACAAAAGAAAGCCGATGATGAGACATCGGCTGGCACAAACATGGTGTTCATCCTTCCGACGGAGTTTAGTGCTCCAGGATTAGACGAAGCACCCGTGGCACAACTTGACCGCGGCCCACGGCCAGCTTATCTTTGAGAAGCCACGAGAAAGAAGCTACGTACATCCGAAGGCCCCGTACTTGCGAGGTTATATCAATGGGCATCCCGTCAACAAGATGCCGGTGGACACCGCGAGCGGCAATCAACATTATGCCATACTCCATGCTACGTCGGTTGGGACGCTCTAGCTCGGACCCGATCAAGACCAACGTTACACCGAGCGATTTCAACGGCCAAGCATCCGACGCACAAGGTGTTCTCGAACGTGGATCCGACCGTAGGAAGGAAAACCATCCCTACGACGTTCTTTATTGTCGATAGCAAGAGCACCTATGCTATCCTGCTAGGGAGAGATTGGATCCACGCCAACTGTTGCATTCCATCCACGATGCACCAATGCTTAATACAGTGGGATGAAGATGAAGTAGAGGTCGTCCACGCAGATGACTCAGCCGAGATTTCAACGGCCGGCATGAACGTTTGGGAGACGACAGGCCAAGAGCCACTCTCAGGCATCAATTTGGACGACTGCGAGCGCATCAACGTGACGAAGGACGGGGTTAGGCTGGTCTTATCCACCGGCCTGACCGTATAGCAAGAACAGATCTATGGACAAACGTGGCGAGGCCGATCCTTGTGATCGGCCCCAAAGATCTATGGACGAACATTGCAAAACCTTCATTGAGCGATTCAATCAACATGGAGGCCGATTCCAGCAATCGGCCAAAATTATCCTCACCATACGTTCTGCCTTTGTTCAGTGTCGATCTAACGGGCAACGGGTTTACGTCGGCTGATGAGTTGGAAGAAGTCAACATTGGTCCTAACGGAGCCGACGTTCAAATACAGTGCCTTGGCTAACTACAGAGTCGATATCCGCAGTTACCTGGCAGATTCGGCTCGGGGGGCACCTAATCAGATGAACATGTGCGATACATGTGCAGTGAAATATCGGGGGCCGATAGAAAAATCGGCCAGTAAACAATTTTTTTTCCACGATGTACAGCCGATGCACAGACATCGACTCTAGTACAAATTACACAGGATCTACCAGCTGCGTGTTCAAGACGCGGATTTCGACCAAGTCGGTCTTCAGTTCAGCTTCGAGGCCTTCTGCTTCCTTGAGGGAGTGAACAATGAGCTGATTTTGTTGCCCGAACCTTTTCTTCAAGGACCTCCAACCCTTTGCGCAAGGTCGCCAGTTCAACAGTGCTGTCAGAGGTGTCAGTTTGGCGTACAAAGCAGCCTTCTGCTCATCAAGCCGTTGGCGTTTTGTCTGCAATATTGGCTTTCAACGGAAGAAGAGGTGATCGGCTCTGGTGTTTCTGCTGTCGGTTTGGCCACGTCGGCCACCTTCTCATCTGCACTTGTAGAAGTTGCTAAGGCCAGAGTGGCGGATAGTATGGGTACCTCCTCGACATCCCTACTGGAGGTGTCATCAGTTTGCAGAGGAAGAAGCGACAAAGGGTCAGGATGCAGAATGAGCTGAGGAGAGGATGGAGCTGCCCTGCCCTTTTTGGGTGGAAGTTTGAGAAACGGCAGGTTCAGGGGCTGACCTTTTCTTGGAAGCCGACGGTGGCAAGTCTCGCTGGCTCTGCATGGTGGCTGTCTCAGAATTGCCTGGGTTCGAGGCCCTTTGACTGAACTGTGTGTCCTCGCCACTGTTCTTGCCTTAACTAAGGCTCGGGGGGCAGCTGATTTGGTAGACATTCTGTTTTTGGAAGCCGATTGGAGTGTCATCGGCTGACCCTGCATCATAACCTGCTTCAAAAGAGGTGAGTTGTTGCAGAAGAAGACCACCAGAGCTGCTGAAAGGAATCTGAAAGGGAAGCCATCATCATCTACAGGGTCAGGGCCGTTTCTGCTAATGCAAAAGATAGAGCAAGGCGCTATGTTCGAATAGCAAGGAGTGGTTGAGGATCACCTTCAGGCCTGAGACCATAGCGTGGGCATTGGATGATGTTGCCTTTGGGTCCGTTGCAGTTGCGAACCTGCGCGATTGACATCTGAGGTTCATATGGCCGTGGGTTGGATCTGTTCAAGCGGCGATTTGGGGATTTGAGTTTTGCTCTTTCGGATAAGTCGCAGGTTACCATTTGAATAAACAATAGAGTTGGCCTTGCTCGCGTTTTATGGCAAGGGCCGATGCGCTGCTATCGGCTCTTAATGTGTTGACTCACTTTAACAATCGGCAAAGTTGGAAAAGGGACAGAATCAGCTGAGAAATGTCTTCTTCATTAATAAGAGGGGTTTTTTACAATGAAGAGCCGATTGCTCAAGAAAGGAAGAACAAAAGAAGAGCCAATTGCTCAGGAACTACTAATCCTACATTACTAATCTTCGCTGGCCTCGTCGTCGGCATCGTAGCTGCCGTCGACGCTGCTTCCGGAGAGTTCCTCATCGCTGCTGCCCCAGCCCTCGGCCGGAGCCTCTTCTTCCTCGTCATCATCATCATCCTCGCTGTCCGCCCAAGCGCGGAAGCGCTTCGCCGGCGGATACCCAGCGGAGGAGGAGGAATCATCCTCCTCCTCTTCCTCCGCTTCTTCTTCTTCCTCCTCCTCATCGGAGGAGGTGGAATTCGCCCAGGAGTGGAGGTCGTCTTCGCTCTCGCTCTTCAGCTCCCCTTCGATGAGGAACTGGAGGTCGTCCTCCCCATCGGTCAGAGGTAAGTCACCATCCGACCCGACGAGTGCCTCGGGTGGGCCATCTGGCACGTGGTCAAAGTTCCACTCCTGCTCGCTCAAGGAAGAAGATTGGAAAGAGAGGCCTGATGAGATGGAGGAAGAGGAAGACATTGCTACATGGAAAGAGGGTTTTTTAGGTGCCGATGGCCAGAACAGAGCAAGGGGATGAAGTGGCGAACCGTTCGGCACGGTTAAATAAAGGGGGTATAGTGGAGATTTAATGCCATTACGGTTTCCGAGGAAGTGATGTTAAAGCTATCAAATCTTGCAAAGAAGTTGTGAGGGCAAGGCATCATGATGAAGGATACTGCGACGGTTCTGCTCTGCCACGACATGACCCGACGAAGAAAAGCGAGTGATTTTGGAATTGTCATTTCCAAAACCAGGGGGCATGTGTTATCACCGGAATTTGACCGGATCGTAGGTGGGCCGCGATTAAAGATGGGCTTGAAGAATACATATGGAAGATATACATGAATCGGCCTTGTATACAAAGTTTGGGCTAGTTTGCCCGTGTATCTGTAATATAGTAGGATACGTGTCGGTTAGATAGAGTTTGGCTCGTGCACGGTTGGGATTATTCCCACGTTAGAAAGTCTACGGACTATAAATATGTATCTAGGGTTACTGAAATAAACAACAATCACGTTCACCACAAACCAATCTAGGCGCATCGCCAACTCCCTTGTCTCGAGGGTTTCTTCCGGGTAAGCATCATGCTGCCTAGATCGCATCTTGCGATCTAGGCAGTACACGTTTATTCGCTATCCATGCGTTGCTCGTGCTGAAGCCTAGTTGATGGCGAGCAACGTAGTTATCATAGATGTGTTAGGGTTAGCATTGTTTCATCGTATCATAAGCATTCGTCCGTGCAACCCTTAGACGTCTAGCCGCCCTTACACCTATCTTAGGTGTAAGGGCGGCACCTCGCTTGATCATTATTTAGTAGATCCGATCCGTTATGATTGCTCCTTGTTCTTCAAGGATTAGTTTAATATCTCGCATAGTTAGGCCTTACAAACGGGTTGAAGGATCCAAGTGGCGCGTAGGGTGTAGTTTGCGGGCCCTAGACAGGATGTTCCGGGATCAACTTCATGTTGGTTTTTAGGCCTTGTCTAGGATCGGTTTACGATCACCGTGCGTGGCCGCCGTGCTCAATCACGCGTAGGATGTTCCGATTATGTGGTGAAAACCCTAAATCGTAGTAGGTCGTTTTAGCTTTATTTTGATCAAGCGAGACCACCATATGATCGTACACCTCGTACGAATCATGGGTGAATCGGCTCCTTGAGCCGATTCACACGACAACCTGAGAGCCGATCGAGGCTCGTATTTAATGTTTACGTGTATGCCATGCAGGAAACTAAGCGAGGCAAAATCCATCACCTTCCTGACCAGGTATAGGTCAGGTGGCACGCCCTTGCACCAGCATCGGACGTGCGTGCCGAGTCTTTGCGGGCCGTCGCTCGAGGGACCAGGGCCAGCCGCAGTCCCGGGAGCCTCCCGGCTCTACCTGTGTTGCCCGTCGCCGCTCGCCGGTGGGTTCTCGACCGCAACACTCCCCGAGTTCGATAAACCTTGGGTGATCCACTTAAGGGAAACTTGCTCGCTGTTCTACAAACCTCTCGCTCTTGGAGGCCCAACACCGTCTACAAGAATAGAAGCTCCCGTAGACATCGCTTGCTTTCAACTTCAACATGTTTATCTCATGGATAATTGTCAACACAAAGTAATATAACAAGTGCAATAGGTAAACATGTAAGAATCAATGCACACAAGCTGATACAAGTGTTTGCTTCTTGGATAGAAAGAATAGGCAAACCGACTCAACAATAAAGTAGAAGATAGGCCCTTCGCAGAGGGAAGCATTGATTACTATATTTGTGCTAGAGCTTTTCATTTTGAAAACAAGAAACAATTTTGTCAGCGGTAGTAATAAAGCATATGTGTTATGTATAAGATATCCTATAAGTTGCAAGTCTCATGCATAGTATACTAATAGTGCTCGCACCTTGTCCTAATTAGCTTGGATTAACACGGATTATCATTGCATAGCATATGTTTCAACCAAGTGTCACAAAGGGGTACCTCTATGCCGCCCTGTACAAAGGTCTAAGGAGAAAGCTCGCATTGGATTTCTCGCTTTTGATTATTCTCAACTTAGACATCCATACCGGGACAACATAGACAACAGTATAATGGACTCCTCTTTAATGCATAAGCATTCAACAACAATTAATATTCTCATAAGATATTGAGGATTAGTTGTCCACACTCGAAACTTCCACCATGAATCATGGCTTTAGTTAGCGGCCCAATGTTCTTCTCTAACAAGTATGCATACTCAAACCATTTGATCATGAAAATCGCTCTTACTTCAGACAAGACGAACATGCATAGAAACTCTCATGATATTCAACAAAGGTAAAGTTGATGGCGTCCCCAGAAACATGGTTACCGCTCAACAAGCAACTTATTAAGAAATAAGACACATAATTACATATTCTTCACCACAATAGTTTTTAAGGCTATTTGTCCCATGAGCTATATATTGCAAAGGCAAAGAATGGAAATTTTAAAGGTCACTACAAGAAAAGTTGCCATGGCCGACGAAGTTGAAGTCGCGCCATGGTTGCTGGTGTACCATGGCCGACGATTTTTGGTCCCTCCGTGGTGCATGTCAAAACTATTTTTTTCTCGTTTTTGAGGCCACCTAGCCCGACGAAAGCGGCCAAAACGTCGCGTATGGTGGCCCGGGACGTGGTGCATCTCGAAATCTCGGGTTCGCCGGCCGAGTCAACGCAAATCCGCACCGCCGAGGGATGTAGGGCCCGGATGGCAGCCTCTCTCGGCATTGTTTTTTTCTCGATCGCGCCATCTCGTTCAACGTTCTCCGATCGAGCCGTTTACGATGCAGGATCATGGGTCCCGCATGTCATCCTCTATGAACCAAAATTCTTTCTATTCTTGGATTTTTTTTGACCCCCGATTTCCGGCTACTTCCTTTTTCTTTTGATCCCTTGCCGCCTTGGAAACGTTGAGACCGCTGTCTGCTAAATGGGACCCGCATGTCATCCTCTATGTGCAATCAACTTTCTTTTCTTGGAGTTTTTTTGGCACCTCAAATTTGGTCACTTGCCTTTTTCTTTCGATCCCCTGCCGCCTCTCAAACGGTGATACCGCTGCCGCTAACTCGGGACCCGCATGTCATCCTCTATGTACTATAAAACTTTCTTTTCTTGAATTATTTTTGGCACCTCATATTTGGTCACTTACCTTTTTCTTTCGATCCCCGCCGCCTCTCAAACGGTGATACCGCTGCTGCTAAATGGGACCCGCATGTCATCCTCTATGTACTATAAAACTTTCTTTTCTTGAATTATTTTTGGCTCCTCATATTTTTTCACTTGCCTTTTTCTTTCGATCCCCTGCCGCCTCTCAAACGGTGATACCGCTGCTGCTAAATGGGACCCGCATGTCATCCTCTATGTACTATAAAACTTTATTTTCTTGAATTATTTTTGGCTCCTGATATTTGGTCACTTGCCTTTTTCTTTCGATCCCCTGCCGCCTCTCAAACAGTGAGACCGCTGCAGCTAAATGGGACCCGCATGTCATCCTCTATGAGCAATCAACTTTCTTTTCTTGGAGTTTTTTTTGGCACCTCATATTTGGTCAGTTGCCTTGTTCTTTCGATCTCATGCCACGTTTGAAACGTTGAGAGACCTGCTGGCTCATGGGACCCGCATGTCATCCTCTATGTGCTATAAAAGTTTCCTTTGTTGGATTTTTTTTCACCCTCTGATTTTTGGCTTGCCTTTTTCTTTTGATCCCCTACCCCTTTGAAACGTTGAGTAAGCTGTTGGCTCAAGGGACCCGCATGTCATCCTCTATGTCCATCAACTTTCTTTTCTTGGATTTTTTTTCACCCCTAATTACTAGCTACTTTCTTTTTCTTTTGATCTCAAGCCGCATGATGACCCACAATTATAGGGGGTGTATCGTAGTATCTTCGATAAGTAAGAATGTCGATCCCAACGAGGAGCAGAAGGTGTTGACAGGCAGTTTCGATGAAGGATTCACTGTAAATGCTCACAGACAAGTATTCGGGGGGTTTTGATGTAACAGATGAATAAAGTACAAGTAAGTAAAATGCGAGAGAAATAATTGCAGCGAGTGGCCCAATCCTTTTTAGCACAAAGGACAAGCCGGTTTGTTTACTTATAATGACCAAACGTTCTCGAGGACACATGGGAATTTAGTCTAGTGCTTTCGCTACATATAGCTGATTAATCTTCATTGTTTTGATAAGTGTTGTGTGGGTGAACCTATGCTAATGTACCGCCCTTCCTAGGACTAATACATACTTGTGATTATACCCCTTGCAAGCATCCGCAACTACAAGAAAGTAATTAAGATAAATCTAACCACAGCCTTAAACTCCGAGATCCTGCGATCCCTCCCCGCATCGATATACCAACGGGGGTTTAGGTTTCGTCACTCCGGCAACCCCGCAATTGGCAAACGAGTACAAGATGCATTCCCCTAGGCCCATAAATGGTGAAGTGTCGTGTAGTCGACGTTCACACGACACCACTAGAAGAATAACACCACAACTTAAATATCATAACATTGAATATTACTCAACCATAGTTCACTACTAACATTTAGACTTCACCCATGTCCTCAAGAACTAAACGTACTACTCACGAGACATCATATGGAACATGATCAGAGGTGATATGATGAAGAATAACAATCTGAACATAAACCTTGGTTCAATGGTTTCACTCAATAGCATCAATAACAAGTAGAAATCAGTATCGGGAGAGTTTCCCCTATCAAACAATCAAGACCAAACCCAAATTGCTACAGCGGTGACGATGTCCAGCGGTGGAGATGGCGGTGATGGTGGTGGAGATGATGATGATGGTGATGGAGATGATGTCCAGCTCGATGACGGTGACGATGGCGTCAATTTCCCCCTCCGGGAGGGAATTTCCCCGGCGGATTCCTGCCCGCCGGAGAGCTCTTTTCTCTCTGGTGTTCTCCGCCCCGCAGAGGCGGCTGTAACCCTTCGTGAGGATTCCTCTGTGGCTTAGGTTTTCGGGACGAAGGGTTTCGCGAAGAAAAGGAGGCGAAAGGGGCTGTGGGGCCCCCACACCACAAGGTGGCGCGGCCAGGCCATGGGCCGCGCCGCCCTGTGGTCTGGCCCCACCTTGGGTCTTCTCGGCTCCCCCTTTTGGCCTTCTCCGTCATCTGGAAAAATAGGATTTTTGGTGAAATTTCCTTCCACAGTTGATCTTCCGAAATATTGCATCCTGACGGTGCTTTTTCCAGCAGAATCCTGGCTCCGATACGCGATCTCCAAATAATCATGAAACATGCAAAATAGATGAAATAACATAAGTATTGTGTCCCAATATGAAATATATCAATGAATAACAGCAAATTATGATATAAAATAGTGATGCAAATTGGACGTATCAACTCCCCCAAGCTTAGACTTCGCTTGTCCCCAAGCGAAACTGAACTCGGTGAACAGGACCACATGTTTATGGAGTGAAGAGTCGATAAATAAAATACGGACAAGAAGCATCATATTCATTCACACAAGACATTATAGTAAACAACTTCCTCGTATAACTCAACTTGAAACAAGTATAAGGTAATCACAAATAAAGGTGCATAAGGAATCATAATTGGTGATGGCAAACTTTGTTCTTGGTCAGAGAACATTTAACAGATTATACTTATCTATTGAGCAGCGCTCTCATATTAAAGCTTATGGTAAACTTGCATACTCAATCATATTAATCATTGATGACTTTCAAAGCTATATCCATTCAGGTAAAACTTGTACTAAACAAGAAAGAGTAAAGACATGATGAAGCAAATCACAATATAATAGTTTGATCACAACAACTCAAATGCTTGCTTGAGATGGAGGGAAATAGGTTTACCGACTCAACATAAAGTAAAAGACAGGCCCTTCGCAGAGGGAAGCAGAGATTAAATCATGTGCTAGAGCTTTTTCAGTTTTGAAATCATATAAAGAGAATAAAAGTAAAGTTTTGAGAGGTGTTTGTTGTTGTCAACGACTGGTAGCGGGTACTCTAACCCCCTTGCCAAACTGACCTCCAAAGAGCGGCTCCCATGAAGGACGTTACCTCTACCAGCGAAGGTAGATCATCCCTCTTCTCTTTGTTTACACATGTATCATCCCTCTACTGCAAGGATGACACTCCCCCAACCTTTGCTTACACAAGCCATGGCTAACCGAATCCTCGGGTGCCTTCCAACAATCTCATACCATGGAGGAGTGTCTATTGCAAAATTAAGTTGCTTACTGATGAATCAGGGCAAAACATGTGAAGAGAATTATTAATGAAAGTTGATTAATTTGGGGCTGGGAACCCCGTTGCCAGCTCTTATTGCAAAATTATAGGATAAGTGGATGAAGCCACTAGTCCATTTGTGGAGGCTGCCTAACAAGACTGAAAGATAAAACACCACATACTTCCTCATGAGCTATAAAACATTGACACAAATAAGAAGTAATAAGTTTTGAATTGTTTAAAGGTAGCACATGAAGTATTTACTTGGAATGGCAGAAAAATACCATGCAGTAGGTAGATATGGTGGACACAAATGGCATAGGTTTGGGTTCAGGTTTGGATGCACGAGAAGTATTCCCTCTCGGCACAGGTCTTTGGCTAGCAAGGTTAATTAGCAAGCATAAGAGTTGAGGGAAACAAACAAATATACATGTGATAGAAACAATCATGCATCTTACTTGTAAGCACAAACAATTTTAACTTTAGAATACTAAGCTAAGAACCGATAAGAAAGATAATAACATCTTCTACATTTATTTCCTCTGTTCTTCTTAAACTCAAAGTGTTGTTGCTATTGACCATTGCTAAGTTTGCCAAAACCAAATAGATTTACTCAATGCTCCCAAAGTGGTACCAATACTAAAATCAAGATCAATCATATAGTAGAAATTGCAAACTAAAATAAGGTGTGCAATATGTAAATGATAAGACTTCTCATTAATATTCCATAATGATAACTCACACCAAGGGATATATAGACAAACTAAAGGAGAGATACTTCCACATTGCAACCCATCTCATACGATAACTTCCCTACTCATGATACGACACTACTTGATAGTAAAAAGTAAAAAGGTAATGATAATGTGATACCGCGGCACTCCCCCAAGCTTGGAACAAACCAAGGGCATGCCAATACCGATGATGGATCACTCCTTTGGCGATGGTGGTGATGAATTCCTCACAAGCTTCTCCACAAGCTCCTGAAGCTCGTCAATCTTGTACATAAGGTTGCGGATCATCTCCGAATTGTGCTCGACGCGATTAAGAAGTATGTCCGACGGCGAGTCCCAATTCTTGGAGTTATTTCCCAACCTTCAGCTTCAGGCTTCGTCCTTCCTGCAGTGTTAGAACGATCTATATCCCAATTGCTAGGCAATGCTGCCTTGGGGGTCCTTTCAATTTGATTATTGTAGATTAGATTGCGGAAGGGATGGTGAATGCCTGAAGAAGATGTCCTTGGAGCTAGGTAATGACGGGGAACTCCTCCTCCGGTCCTAATCCGTGCGCTCTTCTTGGCGTTGAACGAGTCTGACACCACTCCGATGCTTGCAATTGTGGTGCGCGGGCGCTCTTGCGGAACTTCTTCGATTTCCTCTTCATCCTCCTTTACTTCTTCCTTGACGCTCTTGTCCTCTTCTTTCCACTCACGGTCTTGATTATCTTCATCCGGAAGCTCCTTGCCCTTGTTCTTGGAGACCATGGTGCTTCTAAACCGAAAACAGATCCTGGCGTAAACAACTGAAACAAAACACGTCGAGAAAACGATATACGGACCTCCAGGGGTCCGGGGGATTTTATAATAAAAAATTTCAGAACAAACGGAAAGTACCAGGTCGAACCAGAGTCGGAAAGGAGCGACGAGGCGGTGCCACCATAGGTCGGCGCGGCCAGGCTGGGGCCCGCGCCGGCCTGTGGTGGCACGCCCTCGTGCGTCCTTTCCACTCCGTTTCGATCTCGTAATTTTTCATATTTTCCAAAAACAGCAAAAATATTGTTCGGAAAGTAAATCGCGAACTTTTCATTACCAGTATTGTTACCTATTCAAAGTCGAGTTCGGCGGATCGTCAACTTGTCCTTTGATGAAAGCCTCCGGTGTTTCCACTTGAATAATATCAACATCAACATTATAAGAATCACCCGAGATATAATGCTTGAGTCTTTGTCCATTCACCACTTGCGTAGCATTGCCTTGGAGAGAGCTAATTTTTATTGCTCCTCGAACGATTCACCTCCTCAACAACATATGGTCCTTCCCATTTCGAGAGTAATTTCCCGCAAAGAATCCGAGACGAGACCGATACAATAGGACTTTATCCCCAATATTAAACTCTCTTTTGATGATCCTTCTATCATGCCATTTTTTAACTTTTTCTTTAAAGAGTTTAGCATTTTCATAAGCTTCACTTCTCCATTCATCTAGAGAACTTAATTGTAGCAACCTCTCATTACCGGCAAGTTTAGGATCTTTATTTAATTCTCTAACAGCCCGATAAGCTTTGTGTTCTAGTTCTAAAGGTAAATGACAAGCTTTTCCGTAAACCATTTTATAAGGTGACATTCCCATGGGGTTTTTATAAGCAGTTCTATAAGCCCATAGTGCGTCTTTCAATTTACTAGCCCAATTATTTCTAGATTTATTAACGGTCTTCTGCAAGATAGATTTAATTTCTCTATTTGATAATTCTACTTGACCACTACTTTGAGGGTGATAAGCGGAAGCAATTCTATGATTAATACCATACTTAGCAAGAGTTTTTCTAAAACCTCCATGAATAAAATGAGAACCTCCATCAGTCATAATATATCTAGGTACTCCAAATCTAGGAAAAATAACATCTAAAAGCATTTTTAAAGAGGTCTCACCATCAACACTTTTTGTAGGTATGGCTTCCACCCATTTAGTAACATAATCAACAAGCAACAAGTATATGAGTGTTACCTTTTGAAGAGGGAAAAGGTCCCATGAAGTCAAATCCCCAACAATCAAACGGTTCAATAACAAGGTATAATTCATAGGCATTTCATTGCGTCTGGAGATATTACCAACCCTTTGACATTCATCACAAGATAAAATAAACTTCCTTGCATCTTTGAAGAGAGTTGGCCAATAAAAACCTGATTGTAGAACCTTTTGCGCGGTTCTATCTCCGGCGTGATGTCCTCCATAAGCACTGCCATGACATTTACTCAATATCTCTTGTTGT
>NC_061513.1:37837736-37867821 GCF_022539505.1 Lolium rigidum | reverse complement strand
CGCCACGTGTCGGCTTGCATGACATCGGCGATCAACGGGCTCCCGGAAACACTTGCGCAACGGTCCGATTTTCCGTGGCGGAAGGGCGCCCAAGCGCGACGGACCGAAAAAACGTCGTTGGACTTTGCCTGACGCAGTTTCCACAACAGAACCCATATCGTCGGGTTAGGCCCATAGGCGACGAAAAATACCCCTTAGCGGACGATTTTGAGACGTTGTCTATCAGAACTTTTCTTGTAGTGGGTAGCACTCAAGTAATTTACTTTGGAATGGCGGAGAAATACCATGTAGTAGGTAGGTATGGTGGACACAAATGGCATGGTTATTGGCTCAAGGATTTGGATGCATGAGAAGAATTCCTCTCAATACAAGGCTAGGCTAGCAAGGTTGTTTGAAGCAAACTCGAGTATAAAAGGTGCAGCAAAGCTCACATATGAACATATTGTAGCTATTATAAGACTTTACATTGTCTCCTTGTTGTTCAAACACCTCAACCAGAAAATATCTAGACTCTAGAGATCAATCATGCAAACCAGATTTTAACAAGATCTATGTAGTTATTCATTAATGGGTACAAGGTACATGATGCAAGATCTTAAACAAGATCTATATGAGCAAAACAATTGCCAAGTATCACATTATTCAAGACATTATACCATTTACCACATGCGGCATTTTCCGTTTTCAACCATATAGCAATGAATGAAGTAGTTCAAATTTCGCAATGAACATTAAAGATGAAGCTAAGAACACATGTGTTCATACGAAACAGGGGAGCGTGTCTCTCTCCCAAACAAAGAATGCTAGGATCCGATTTATTCAAACAAAAACAAAAACAAAAACAAAAACAAACAGACGCTCCAAGTAAAGCACATAAGATGTGACGGAATAAAAATATAGTTTCACTAGAGGAACCCGATAAGTTGTCGATGAAGAAGGGATGCCTTGGGCATCCCCAAGCTTAGACGCTGGAGTCTTCTTAAAATATGCGGGGATGAACCACGGGGGCATCCCCAAGCTTTGACTTTTCACTCTTCTTGATCATATTGTATCATCCTCCTCTCTTGACCCTTGAAAACTTCCTCCACACCAAACTCGAAACAAACTCATTAGAGGGTCGGTGCATAATTCATATATTCAGAGGTGACATAATCATTCTTAACACTTCTGGACATTGCACAAAGCTACTGAAAGTTAATGGAACAAAGAAATCCATCAAACATAGCAAAACGAGCAATGCGAAATAAAAGGCAGAATCTGTCAAAACAGAACAGTTCGTAAAGACGAATTTTAAAGTGGCACCAGACTTGCTCAGATGAAAATGCCCAAATTGAATGAAAGTTGCGTACATATCTGAGGATCACTCACGTAAATTGGCAGATGTTTTTGGATTTTCTAAAGGGACTACTGCTCAAATTCGTGACAGCAAGAAATCTGTTCCTGCGCAGTAATCCAAATCTAGTATTGGCTTTACTATCAAAGACTTTACTTGGCACAACAATGCAATAAAATAAAGATAAGGAGAGGTTGCTACAGTAGTAAACAACTTCCAAGACTCAAATATAAAATAAAGTGCAGAAGTAAAATAATGGGTTGTCTCCCATAAGCGCTTTTCTTTAACGCCTTTCAGCTAGGCGCGTAAAGTGTGTATCAAGTAACATCAAGAGACGAAGCATCAACATCATAATTTGTTCTAATAATAGAATCATAAGGTAACTTCATTCTCTTTCTAGGGAAGTGTTCCATACCTTTCTTGAGAGGAAATTGATATTTAATATTACCTTCCTTCATATCAATGGTGGCACCAACAGTTCGAAGAAAAGGTCTTCCCAATATAATGTGACAAGATGCATTGCATTCAATATCCAAAACAACAAAATCAACGGGGACAAGGTTATTGTTAACCATAATACGAACATTATCAATCCTCCCCAAAGGTTTCTTTATAGCATTATCAACAAGATTAACATCCAAATAACAATTCTTCAATGGTGGCAAGTCAAGCATATCATAAATTTTCTTAGGCATAACAGAAATACTTGCACCAAGATCACATAAAGCATTACAGTCAAAATCATTGACCCTAATCTTAATGATGGGCTCCCAACCATCTTCTAACTTCCTAGGAATAGAGGTTTCAAGTTTTTGTTTCTCCTCTCTAGCTTTTATGAGAGCGTTTGTAATATGTTTTGTAAAGGCCAAATTTATAGCACTAGCATTAGGACTTTTAGCAAGCTTTTTGTAAGAACTTTAGAACTTCAGAGATGTGACAATCATCAAAGTCTAAACCATTATGATCTACAGCAATGGGATCATTGTCCCCATTATTTTGAAAAATTTCAGCAGTTTTATCAATTTCAGCAGTTTTAGCAGTTTCAGGCAATTTTGCACGCTTTGCACTAGGAGTAGTAACATTACCAACACCAATTATTTTACCATTGATAGTAGGAGGTGTAGAAACATGTGAATTATTAACATTACTAGTGGTGGTAATAGTCCAAACTTTAGCTACATTATTCTCTTTAGCTAGTTTTTCATTTTCTTCTCTTTCCCACCTAGCATGCAATTCAGCCATCAATCTAATATTTTCATTAATTCGAACTTGGATGGCATTTGCTGTAGTAACAATCTTATTTTCAATATCCTTATTAGGCATAACTTTCAATTTTAAATGATCAACATCAGAGGCAAGACTATCAACCTTAGAAGCGAGAATATCAATTTTATCGAGCTTTTCCTCAACAGATTTGTTAAAAGCAGTTTGTGTACTAATAAATTCTTTAAGCATGGCTTCAAGATCAGGGGGGTACACTCCTATTATTGTTGTAAGAATTCCCATAAGAATTACCATAACTATTACCATTAGCAGAAGGATATGGCCTATAGTTGTTACCAGAATTATTCCGATAAGCATTGTTGTTGAAATTATTATTTTTAATGAAATTCACATCAACATGTTCTTCTTGGGCAACCAATGAAGCTAAAGGAACATTATTAGGATCAACATTGATCTACCATTCACAAGCATAGACATAATAGCATCAATCTTATCACTCAAGGAGGAGGTTTCTTCAACAGAATTTACCTTCTTACCTTGTGGAGCTCTTTCCGTGTGCCATTCAGTGTAATTTGTCATCATATCATCAAGAAGCTTTGTTGCCGCCCCCAAAGTAATGGACATAAAGGTACCTCCAGCAGCTGAATCCAATAGGTTCCGCGAAGAAAAATTCAATCCTCGCATAAAAGGTTTGGATGATCATCCAAGTAGTCGAGTCCATGGGTTGGGCAATTCTTTACCAAAGATTTCATTCTCTCCCATGCATGAGCAACATGTTCATTATCTAATTGCTTAAAATTCATTATGCTACTTCTCAAAGATATAATTTTAGCGGGAGGATAATATCTACCAATAAAAGCATCCTTACATTTAGTCCATGAATCAATACTATTTCTAGACAAAGATAGCAACCAATCTTTAGCTCTTCCTCTTAAGGAGAAAGGAAACAATTTTAATTTTATAATGTCACCATCTACATCCTTGTACTTTTGCATTTCACATAGTTCCACAAAATTATTAAGATGGGCAGCAGCATCATCGGAACTAACACCGTAAAATTGCTCTCTCATAACAAGATTCGAGTAAAGCGGGTTTAATTTCAAAGAATTCTCGCTGTAGTAGCAGGTGGAGCAATAGGTGTGCATAAGAAATCATTATTATTTGTGCTAGTGAAGTCACACAACTTAGTATTCTCAACAGTACCCATTTTAGCAGTAGTAAATAAAGCAAACTAAATAAAATAAATGCAAGTAACTAATTTTTTTTGTGTTTTCGATATAGAGAACAAGACAGTAAATAAAGTAATACTAGCAACTAATTTTTTTGTGTTTTGATATAATGCAGCAAACAAAGCAGTAAATAAAGTAAAGCAAGACAAAAACAAAGTAAAGAGATTGGAAGTGGAAGACTCCCCTTGCAGCGTGTCTTGATCTCCCCGGCAACAGCGCCATAAATTTGCTTGATGCGTGTAGTTGACACGTCCGTTGGGAACCCCAAGAGGAAGGTGTGATGCGCACAGCAGCAAGTTTCCCTCAGTAAGAAACCAAGGTTTAATCGAACTAGTAGGAGTCAAGAAGCACGTTGAAGGTTGATGGCGGAGGAGTGTAGTGCGGCGCAACACCAGGGATTCCGGCGCCAACGTGGAACCTGCACAACACAATCACGGAACTTTGCCCCAACGTAACGAGTGAGGTTGTCAATCTCACCGGCTTGCTGTAAACAAAGGATTAAACTTATTGTGTGGAAGATGATGATTGTTTGCGAAGAACAGTAAAGAACAATTGCAGCAGATTGTATTTCAGATGTAAAGAATAGGACCGGGGTCCACAGTTCACTAGCGGTGTCTCTCCCATAAAGATAGCAGATGTTGGGTGAACAAAGTACAGTTGGGCAATTGACAAATAAAGAAGGCATAACAATGCACATACAAATATCATGATGAGTACTATGAGATTTAATCAGGGCATTACGACAAAGTACATAGACCGCTATCCAAGCATGCATCTATGCCTAAAAAGTCCACCTTCAGGTTATCATCCGAACCTCCTCCAGTATTAAGTTGTAAACAACAGACAATTGCATTAAGTATGGTGCGTAATGTAATCGACACAAATATCCTTAGACAAAGCATCGATGTTTTATCCCTAGTGACAACAGCACATCCACAACCTTAGAACTTTCTGTCACTCGTCCCAGATTTAATGGAGGCATGAACCCACTATCGAGCATAAATACCCCTCTCGGAGTCACAAGTATCAACTTGGTCGAGCCTCTACTAGCAACGGAGAGCATGCAAGAACATAAATAACATATATGATAGATTGATAATCAACTTGACATAGTATTCAATATTCATCGGATCCCAACAAACACAACATGAAGGATTACAGATAGATGATCTTGATCATGATAGGCAGCTCACAAGATCTAACATGATAGCACAATGAGGAGAAGACAACCATCTAGCTACTGCTATGGACCCATAGTCCAGGGGTGAACTACTCACACATCGATCCGGAGGCGATCATGGCGATGAAGAGACCTCCGGGAGATGATTCCCCTCTCCGGCAGGGTGCCGGAGGCGATCTCCTGAATCCCCCGAGATGGGATTGGCGGCGGCGGCGTCTCTGGAAGGTTTTCCGTATCGTGGCTCTCGGTACTGGGGGTTTCGCGACGGAGGCTTTAAGTAGGCGGAAGGGCGGAGTCGGGAGAGTCACGAGGGGCCCACACAACAGGGCCGCGCGGCCAGCACCTGGGCCGCGCCGCCCTAGTGTGGCGCCACCTCGTGGCCCCACTTCGTTCCCTCTTCGGACTTCTGGAAGCTTCGTGCAAAAATAGGACCCTGGGCGTTGATTTCATACAATTCCGAGAATATTTCCTTACTACGATTTTTGAAACCAAAAACAGCAGAAAACAACAACTGGCTCTTCGGCATCTCGTCAATAGGTTAGTGCCGGAAAATGCATAATAATGACATATAATGTGTATAAAACATGTGAGTATCATCATAAAAGTAGCATGGAACATAAGAAATTATAGATACGTTTGGGACGTATCAGTCACCTTCCTCCAGCAGGAGTTCTTCGGCACCCACCAGAACGACCTCTCTCTCGACGAGTACGCCCTCAAGCTGAAGAGCCTCTCCGACGAGCTCCGTGACTTGGAGTTCCCGATCGATGACAAGATCATGCTCTCCACCCTGTCGGCGGGTCTCGGAGAGGATCTCAGCAACGCCGCCTCCAACCTAACGCTCCTCACCACGCCCACCTTCGAGCAGGCCGTGGCCTACCTGCGCCTCGAGGAGCGCCGCCTCAAGCATCTCCGGGCTCGGGCGGCCCACACCGCCTTCGTCGCTGGCTTCTCCCGCGGTGCCTAGACTCCCGCGCCCCGCGCCCCTGCGCCTTGTCCCATGGGTCCGCCGTCGGGTTTCCCCGCCGCCGGCCATCCGCCCGGTCAGACCGGACCGTGGACCGACCAGTCCGGTCACCAGGCCGGCCAGACCGGACCGTGGACTGGCCACGCCGGCGCCCAGGACGGCCAGACCGGCCCCTGGACCGGGCAGCCGGCTCCTTCTGGCGGTAGCCGCTGCGGCCGTCGTCGCCGTGGCGGTGGCAACGGCGGTGGCCGCAGTCGAAGGGTCGGCCCCGATGCCGACGTAGGTTTCTTCAGACTTAATGGCGGTCGCGGCAAAAGCGAAGGTGATCGTGGTGAAATTGAAGTATCTTTCTACTTATCCATACGACTTGCTGCGTACTGCTGAATCATCGTCGTCCTTTGCTTTTATGTGAGCATCTGTTGCTTCTTTTTTTTCTCCTGGAACTTGATCCTTTCTTGGGTAATTGCCTTATGATGTGTAGCACTTGTTTGTTTTTGACACGATCGTAAAATAAGAGGTACTCCTAGTCAAATTGATCTAGTACTTGCCCCTGCTGTATGGGACTGAGCCATTGTGCTTTCTTTTGAAAACCGAACCCTTTTGTGGTACTAGCTTGCAAGGATTAATCATGCATCGTGGATGTTCCTTGTTGTTGGCTTGCTTTGCCTTGGGAACTTGACCCATCGAGGACTAGCTGCCACAGATTGAAGTAAAGAATCAGCCCAAGTAGCCCAGATGAATTAGATGAAACCCGACAAGACTCAATAAAGCAGATCAGTCTTTGTTGATCGATTTCGGCGACTCAGCCCAAGGCCAATGGAGAAAAATAGTTGCGGTGCGACGTAGAATTTTGATGGATTCATGTTCCGCGCCGCCACGCACGGAGGATTTTAGCCGGAGCTTCCACGAAGTGATCGCTGTTTGTTGATGATGACGTAGCCGATTAGAATGCGATCTAGATGTTGTCAATGACAAGAAATCCCGCCTGGATCACAAAATCCAATCGTCGCGTTCTCCACAGACGGCGCCAATTGATGAGTGATCACCTCGCCAATGCCTACGTATTGTAGACTTGGGTTTCAGGATAGAATGACGATGAAGATTTCGGGAGCGAGATTATGCACACGACGTACCCAGCATCGGGTCCCCTCGGTGGAGGATCCCTACATGCTGCTAGCAATCTAGTATATGATCATAAGTATGTTTACAGGGTGCTGCCGTAGGCGGAGCTATGTTGTCTATCTGTTGTCCCCCCTCGTTGGGTGCCCTGGCTGGCTTTATATATGCAACCAGCCTAGGGTTTTACAAGAGTCCTAGTTGACTACTTCTTCGGGTTGCCTTCTTGGGCTTTCTCCATATTGGACCGAGCCACGTATACTAATAATGGGTACCCGAAGGGTATACCCAGTAACCTAGAACACACAAGCTCTTGATGATTTTTTTTCTTTTGATGGATGTGGAGCAAATATGCAAAATCTTTTTAAGCACATGGATCGGCATGTCACTATGCACGAGTGCTCGGAGGTAATTTTGTTTCGATCCGCATGCTGGTACAAACAAAAAGGAGAAGAGAAGATTGACTTGAGCATAGGTCATCTAACTCGAGCCGGTTGGGAGAGCGCGGAAACTTTGGAAGAGTTTGTGGAGTGTGAAGGTTTCGTCTAAGCTATGAATTTTCTTGTGGCGGCTTGCACACCAATTTATCCCAACAGGTGTTGTCTTCATCATCAGAATGTGAAGGAAACGAACCAGTGTTTGGTTTGCGGCGCATAAGATTTGTGGAGGCATTCTCTCATTGATTGTGCCATGCCAGGAAGTTTTTAGGCCCTTGTCAATGAGGAGATCGCACAACAGATGAGTATGTCAGCGGAGCTGGGTGTCAAGCAGTGTATTTTCTTTATGATAGCATCACTGGATCACTCGGCTTTCATGGATATGATAGTGACCTTATGGGCCTTTTGGTTTGCCAAAGAAAAAGCGATCCATATGGAAACATCAAAGCCTTCTATCCACCTTCATGTTTGTTAGAAACTTCTTGAATGATTTAGCTATGTCTCCCTCACCTGTGGCTAGTATTCGCAAGGGAGCAGGGCCACACATAGCGGTGGTTTTTCGAAGCAAGACATGGATGTTGCTGGGTACCTCAACAGTCACGCTCCAAACATAGGGCAATATATCCTGCCATGCTCCAAGCACTGGCAGGCCAAGAGGCACTTGTCCCAGCTTTGCATTGCATCAGATTGTTTGGAAATGGTTAAGGACCTCCAGCAACCATGCGTGGGAGCATACGACATGGTTATTCGTGAGATAAAGGACACGCCATGGGAGCATACGGCATGCCCGTCCCGTGCTCCCTCGCTGATCACGAGCTGTTCGCGGTTGCCACCTGCGCCTCCATTGGCGACGGGAAGACTGCCTCCTTCTGGAAGGACAGCTGGGTCGTTGGTGGGGCACCCTTCCTTATCGCGCCTAACCTCTTCAAATCATCCCGGCGTAAGTGTCAGTACGTGGCCGAGGCGCTCAACGACGGCAAGTGGATCCTTGACCTTCGAGGGCGTGTCACGGCTGACTCACTGTCAGAATTCGTGGACCTGTGGGATCGGGTGCACCGTGTTACCTTGGTGACGAGGGAATACCTCGGCAATGCCTACGTATTGTAGACTAGGGTTTCGGGAGGAGCGACGATGGAGATTCCGGGGACGAGATTAGGCACACGACGTACCCAGCTTCGGGTCCCTTCGGTGGAGGATCCCTACGTGCTGCTAGCAATCCAGTATATGAGCATAATATGTTTACATGGTGCCGCCATAGGCGGATCTATGTTGTCTATATTCTGTCTATCTGTTGACCTCTCTATATCGGGTACCCTGGCTAGCTTTATATATGCAACCAGCCTAGGGTTTTACAAGAGTCCTAGTCGACTACTTCTTCGGGTTGCCTTGTTGGGCCTTCTCCATATTGGGTCTTCTCCATATTGGGCCGAGCCGGGTATACTAATAGTGGGTACCCGAAGGGTATGCCCATGTCAGTAGCCCCCGAGTTTATAGGGAAGTCGAAGACTTGCGTAGAAACTCCAAGCATAACCATCTCCGAAGTCGAATAAATACAAGGCGAGGTCCATCTCGTAGATCATGTGTAGCGTAGATGATGTCGAAGATTCTTGAAATTATCGGGTGCGCGGTAGCGCTCCCGATGGGAGTAGCCCCCGAGTCTATGGGCAAGTGCTTGCACTTGGGCATAGACTCAAGTTGTACTACTCGATGAAGAACTTAACTATATTTCTGGAAGACTCGATGAAATCCATGTGCTCCCGATGGGAGTAGGCTCCACTCGAGTCGTAGAATCGAGTTGAGTCTACAAACCTTGATTGTCGTAGATGCTGTCGAAGTTATTTTTCTATCGGGTGCGCGGCAGCGCTCCCGATGGGAGTAGCCCCCGAGGCTACAGCCAAGTGTTTGCACTTGGGTGTAGGCTCAACTTGCTTTTAATCGACACCACAATTTTTCCTCTTTCTTGTATCTTATCGGGAGGGTGAACAATACTCTCGATAAGAGTAGCCCCCGAGCCTATGGGCAGGTGCTTGCACCTAGGCATAGGCTCAAGTTGTACTACTCGATAAAGAACTTGACTATATTTCTGGGCGCAGCCCCTCTTTTTATCGACTCCAGGCCGTTGCTATTTTTATTTGACATCCATATCTATATTGTACAGGGATAATGGTAATTGGGGCTAGTTCATCTGACGGATCAGGTACTAGTTAACTGCTCTAGTGGCAATCCGCAAAAACCTACTTCAAGAGCACGTCCCTGGACGTGATCTGGGGATACTGGGGCAAACTTCGACAGTGCCGCTTAAGGTCTTACCATTCTGTCGAGTCCCAGCCAAATTTATCGAGTACCTAACGCGTCCGTTAGGATTTTTCTTCGTATCTCGTTGATACGGATAAAAGTAGCAGAGCGCAGTCTTCGGCGATGCCACGCCCAGCAGAACGGATCTGGGGTCTTACCTTCGCAAATTTGCGGCATTCAGAAATTGATCGCAACTTTGGCGTTCTGAGAATATATTGTCAAGTGCCTTGTCCGGCTGATGCAATGACCCATTTTACGGGCTCTTCTATATTTTTCTCGGGCATGATGAGACAGCCGAATATATTGGATTCTTCTATATTGTCGGGTTCACCACCGATACTCTTGCTCGGAAGAATATGACGAGTCAATGGACCCGAAGATTTGTCCATCCTCTTTTTTTTTTCTCCCCTTCTTTTTTTTCTACTCCTCTTTTTTTTTTTTTTTTTTTTTTTTTTTTTTTTTGGTTTCTCCTTGATGATAATTTCGTCGAGTTCCTCCCTCAGGAAAATTTCTTCGGGTCCTCCTTGAGGACAATTCTTCGGGTCCTCTTTGAGGACAATTTCTTCGGCACCTCCTTGAGTATAATTCTTCGGCACCTCCTTGAGGATAATTCTTCGGCACCTCCTTGAGTATAATTCTTCGGCACCTCCTTGAGTATAATTCTTCGGGTCCTCTTTGAAGAAAAAATTTCGGAACCTTCTTGAAGAAAAAATTTCGGCACCTTCTTGAATAAAATTTTGGCGGGTGCTCTTTTGATTTCGTCGGGTTCCTCCCTGAAGAAGATTTTGTCGGGTTCTCTCTTGAAGAAAATTTCGTCGGGTTCTCTCAAGATTTCGTCGGGTTCCTCCCTGAAGAAGATTTCGTCGGATGCTCTTTTATATACTTTGAATTTTACTTTCTCCTGCACAAATAAACAAACTTTTTCTATCTTTTCCTTGACTCTCTTTTTCGCATGCAGTGTTAGATGTTTGGATTCGATGATACGTAAAGTGAATATATGCCGCGCAGCCCCCGAGCATCGGGTGCAACGAAAGTAAACGATAATCAACTTTGTGGAAAATAAAAGAACACTTAGCTTTTTGGACACGACGAAGTCGATGCATGATGAAGTCTTTGAGTGTAGATAAGAAATTTAGCCAAAGTAGAAACCACCAAATAGCAAGAGTGGATGCCGCGAAATTGTTGATGAAGAAGTAGCTGAGCCCCCGAGCGTTGATGAGGTGATATCATGATTGTTGTGTCGCAGTCGTGACCCGAGGTGAAATCATTATCGAGCCCCGAGTATTATTCGTGTCGCCGAAAGAAGGCCATTAAGGATGAAATACTGAAGATGAAGTCCGAGATGAAGTACTTGAGATGAATCCATATTAAAGATTAAACCATCATATATTGAAGATGAATCCGCCGATATCATAAATGATGAATCCATTGACCCGAAGACTCCAGTAATAACCATAAAAGATGAATCCGTTGATATCATAGAGGATGAATCCATTGAGCCGGAGAAAATAGTTCCAGTAATAACCATATAAGATGAATCCATTGATATCATAGAGGATGAATCCATTGAGCCGGAGAAAATAGTTCCAGTAATAACCATAGAAGATGAATCCATTGATGCGAAGAAAATAATTCCAGTGATAACTATAGAAGATGAGTCCATTGACCCGAAAACACATCGGGTAGTATTGTATAAGAGTAAACCCAATCCACATAGATGAATCCGAATAAATTCGCTGACCCGAAGAAATAAATTCAGTAATAACCATAGAAGATGAATCCATTGACCCGGAAGCTCATCGGGTAGTATTGTATAAGAATAAACCCAATCCACATAGATGAATCCGGATAAATTCGCCGAAGAAATAAATCCAATAATGATCATTGATCATAAATCCACAGACCCGGAAATCCACCTCGTCGAAGAAAATAAATCCACTTAAGCCGAAGAAAATAATTGCACTAAGCCGGAGAAGATATATCCAGAGCCGAAGAAAAGAAATTCACCAAGTAATCGAATGTATTTGTGGTAACAAAGTAATAGCGTAGCCCCAGTATTGGGTGAATTTGCTGTAATAATGTAATGGCACAGCCCCGGGTATTCGGGTATGGCGAAAGTAAATAATAATTAACACTCGGGAAAAGGAACACTTAGCTTTTCGATCAGGTGTGACGGAGTCGACGTGGAAGTAGGTTGTCCGGCAAACGCAGTCGAAGAAGTAGATGCAACCGATGCAGCAGAGCCGTACGCCATTTAGCCGAAATTATTCGACAAGGTAGAAGTAATCAGCATGGAAGAGAGAATCGTCGAGTTCGCAGCGGGCGAGCCCCCGGGCGAGGTGAGTGCGTATTGTCGGGTAAACAGCGGGCGAGCTCCCGAGCATGCGACTATACGCGGCGAAGTCGTCAAAACTTGTTCCGATCTGCAGTTATATTACGGCGCAAAAAGTACGCGCAAATAATACGAGCCAAAAAAATATTTAGCAAAATAAATTTTATGTAATCGAAAATATAGCACCTGGTCCTTATTTCGGAAGACGAATTTGCGACGAAGCTGGATTTTATTCGGATGGCAGCCCGAGTCTCTAGCGACTCGTCGGTTCAGTGGCTCGGGTAAAATCCGCCTTGTTCGTTGTCTTCATCTTTGAAAAATCATGTAAGCTTGGTATGTACAGGCTTTCAGTTTGGCTAGTCGATCCTCTTCCTTCTTTTTTTTTTTGGACAC
The DNA here is from genome assembly GCF_022539505.1 of Lolium rigidum. NCBI lineage: Eukaryota > Viridiplantae > Streptophyta > Magnoliopsida > Poales > Poaceae > Lolium > Lolium rigidum. The sequence continues at coordinate 37,855,315 of NC_061513.1, read as the reverse complement.
CTGATAGAAGATGTAAAGTTGAATTTCCCCTTCGCGAGGAGCACCAGTCTGACATCACGTGGGTCTTGTCTGCAATCTAAATTTCCTTTTTTCCTTCCATACGGAGTACTTGCGCGTATTGCCTGCAAACTTGATCCATCATGATAGTTGTCGCCTTGGTAGTTTTTCCTTCCTTGTATGATGTTGCGGCCGGCGGAACTTGAGATTTGATACAAGATCTGACCAGTCTTCTCTTGGATCCGACCGTGGGCGGCAATACTCGAACCTTTATTCCCAACCGATCTTCGCGACATGTTTTGATATCTAGCTAACTTTTCTTTCCGTGACGAGCCACAGCACATTGATTCGTCGGGTGGGTCGGGCGCGGGATCTCGTGAAATTCCATGGCTGCGCATCTTGACCCTGCTTATCTGCGCGTTTGTTGATGATGAAGGATCTCGCCCGGATGACAAAATCCAGTCGCCGCGATTCCCACAGACGGCGCCAATTGAAGAAGGAATACCTCGGCAATGCCTACGTATTGTAGACTAGGGTTTCGGGAGGAGCGACGATGGAGATTCCGGGGACGAGATTAGGCACACGACGTACCCAGCTTCGGGTCCCTTCGGTGGAGGATCCCTACGTGCTGCTAGCAATCCAGTATATGAGCATAATATGTTTACATGGTGCCGCCATAGGCGGATCTATGTTGTCTATATTCTGTCTATCTGTTGACCTCTCTATATCGGGTACCCTGGCTAGCTTTATATATGCAACCAGCCTAGGGTTTTACAAGAGTCCTAGTCGACTACTTCTTCGGGTTGCCTTGTTGGGCCTTCTCCATATTGGGTCTTCTCCATATTGGGCCGAGCCGGGTATACTAATAGTGGGTACCCGAAGGGTATGCCCATGTCACTTGGTGAACGGTGTTTCCGACACCTTCGTTTGGCGCCTCTCCGCGGACGGAGCCTACTCGTCCAAGTCCGCGTACCGGCTACAGTTTCTGGGGGCGACCTCCTCTCCCTTTGTCAACCTCATTTGGAGCGCGACGGCCGCGCCCAAGTGTCGCTTCTTCGGGTGGCTGTTCGCTCAGAACAGGCTGCTCACGGCAGACCGTCTCCTTGCGCGCCGGTGGCCGAATTCTTACTTCTGCCCCTTGTGTCGACGGAGCCTCGAGACGGCCCTCCACCTCCTCGTGGAATGCCCGTGGGCGCGGCGGATCTGGACCGCCGTGGCGGACGCCCACCTCCTCCCCGTCCTCTCTCCACTCACCTGGGGCACACCCTCCAGCACTTTGGAGTGGCTTGCCTCCACCATCGCTGCGGCAACGGTGTGTGATCGCAAGCGCACTGCTTCCACCATCTTCTTGGTGCTGTGGATCCTCTGGAAGGAGCGGAACCGCCGTATCTTCGATAACAAGGATAGGCCAGTCACCATTGTTGTAGTTGAGATCGCCGATGAGTTGGCTGTGTGGGTGCTGGCTAGGGGCCGGCAGTTTGTACCGCGAGAGTGAGGGTTTAGCTCCAGCGTTTAGCGCTGCTTTTTGTTTCCTTTTCCTTTTGTTCGGTTCCTTGTAACCCGAGTCTTCTTCTAATGAATACCGCAGCTCTCCTGCGACGTTTCAAAAAAAATAGATAAAGGACACGCCATCCCTTTTATCAACGATGTCATTCTATCATGAAGGAAGATAGCTCGAACGGTGAAGTAGATCGCCTCACTAGGAGCTCAATTAATCAAGTTATTGGTTGTCATGTGTGGTTGATTCAGCCACCTGAAGGTTGATGTATCCCTATAAACGTTTTGAATAATAATCAATGAAGGGTGGCTAATTCTAAAAAAAATCACTCTATGAGTACTACCCTTCAAGTAACTTTCCGGTGCTTAGAGCATTTCCTGCAACGATTACCCATATTTTTCGACTAGACGCCCCCAAACATGGTCTTGGAGTCGTTCGGACATTTGTTCAGACCGGGCAGGTGCCCCCATTGACACCCATAAACAGGCCGGAAATTTGTAAAACATGAAAAAAAAAAGCTAAGGAAGAACAAATTCAACTAGATCTGGACAAACATGGTTCAAAAACTAAATTTAAACTAATACAAAATTTTAATCAAAATCTAATCCCAATCGTCCGTATCGGAGGTGTAAAGGATGTTGGTGGAGAGGTTTGCATGGAAGCGTGCATGCCTTTCACACTGACAAGCCATTGGAGACCGTCCTCGAGCTCCTACTTGATGGCCGATGACGGTTGGACGTCTTCCTCGTTAAACTTTGCCCCCTCGTCCAGGGTAGAAATTAAAGAGCTCGACTAGGGTCCGCGTGGTGGGCTGGTGGCCGCTCGCGGCATCGATCTTGACCTAAATGTGATGCGAATGCAATCTTTGGAAGTTCGAAATTTTGAAATCCGAACGGGCGTGCCTATGCATCGCTCCAGTGCGTGCGGGAATATCGCACAGACTGGGAGTTTCCCCTATATTTTGTATTACTTTTTCATTTGAAAAAAAAATCAAATTTGAAAAACTTTTATTTTTTAGCAAAAAATTTGTACACACTTGGAAAATGTTAGCGATGCCAACAAACCATCGCTAACCAGCGATGGGTAGGTACTCCCATGGACATTCTAAACACACGGGTCACGTTTTCGGATTCTTTTGAAATATTATTCGCCCTCTTGTGTATGGATTGGGTCATTGGGACCGCGATACCGCAACAGCCATGGGAATAGTATTCCTTAGCCGGCCCTTTCGTTTCTCCCATTTTTCTTTGGTTTTCTCCTTTTTCTTTTGTTGTTCTCTTTTCATTTTCATTTTCATTTTCTATTTATCTATTCCCTTTTATTTACCCTATATTTGTTGGTTTGGGGCTGCTTATCAAGTATATGGCTTGATCCCTTTTATTTACTTGATTGTATACTTTTTATATTTAGGATTTTGTTCTTTGAGTTGTAATAAAAATTATTTTGCGTAAAAGTGTATTATAGTGTGTTACTTTTCTATGTGTTTCATCAATCGAACATCCTAGATTAAAATGTTCAGGTAACCCGACTAATCTATATAATCTTTTTGAAAGTAGTATTTGCTTGAAAAAAATTAGCACACATAAAGATATCATGTTATGGTTGTGATCCATGGTAAGTGCTTATCAATTTAGATAAGTATCATTTTCATGAAATGAAAAATCATATTTAGATGTTGCATTATTATACGTACATGAAAATTTATTTGGTATACATTAAAACTCATGCATCGTGGAACATATTTCAAGATATTTTTTTACATAAGAAGAGTTTTATTGAGTGGAGATTTTTTCTATTGATCGTGTAAATATTTGTGTAACACACGTGAAGATTATATGGTAGAAAATATCTTATTTTTTAAAGCAACAACTATATTATAGGGATTTTGTAATTTTTAATTATCCATGTTTTACATTATATTTAAAATGTCATAAAAACAACCCAACTTCTTTCAGAAGCCGGGCCAACGCAATTCCATCTCCCCTTTGTGTAGTACTGCCCTTTCAACGGTCTAGGGTTTGATGCTCATCTTGTCCATCCTTAGCCCATAATGAGGTGCTCGTGCACGCACCTCTCCTTCATGAGAGACATGCATGCATGCACACATAGATATGTGGAGACGACATGATAAGCCTAACTACTCTTATTTTTCTGAACATAATGAAAATATTACTTCGTACGTTCTTAAATATAAGGCCACTTTGATTTTAAGACAAACTTTGCCTAATAATTAGGTTAACCAAATATGAGTTGCATGTCATTTAAAACTATATAATCAGATGCACATTTCAATAAACTATCCAATGATATATTTTTGAATCATATATAACTTATATTGGTTAAATAAATCATTTGTCAAAGTTTGACACAAAAAACGATGTGGCCTTAATTTATTCATGAACATAGGGAGTAAAATAAAGTAACACTCCCTCCGTGCTAAATGTAAGACGCCTAAGGATTAGCTAGAACTCAAATCTTACTAACTTTGACCCAATAGTAGTATTTAGGAAAAAATCTACATCTGCAATATTGAATGGACACATTAAGAAAACATATTTCATGGTGTATCTACTGATATTGATTAAGTATTGTAATTGTTCATACTTTTTGTATAAACTTGGTTAAACTGAGAAAATGTTGACTTTTGTGTAATCCTTAGATGCAGTACATTTTGGGACATAACAAGTATATGAATTCTTATGACAAATCACAAAAGTACAAATTAAACACAAGAAACTTGGTTTTGAGAAAAAGAAGTTGATTTTTAGGTGTATTTACTAGTGAGTAAGGAAAACACTTAAAAATATCTTGTGCATAGAGAAATTGGGTAGAGAGTACTTGAAAAGTTACAGCCCTTACTTATCAGGCGGCAGCACCAGACCTAATCTACTATGCAAAGTTGCTCGCGGTATAATTTTATCAATGGAGTAAAAAATTGCTAGCAAGTCTTCACCAAGTAGTATGGAAAAAGAAAGCAACCCCTCATCCCTTCACCCAGATATAGGCAATAAAGAACCCAACCCTTCCTCCCTTCATCCGGTTATGAAAAGGTTATTAGGAATTAAAAGGTTAGTTAACACCAAAAACCATATACAATAAGGACTTACCAAGTACTCGTAGTGTGGTTTCTTTATCAGCGTGGAAGGGCATCTGATCGATAGGCGGCTAATGGAGGTTGTCAAATCATATTTCACCACTAGAACAACACTTCTTATAATTGCAGGATCCCTTTCACCCGCGCCAATAAGGGTGCGGCGCTTGTATAAAGAGAGCCTCGCGGACGTGGACATCATCATTCATTGTATCACTCGAGGCGATTTTATCGGATAGTGCGCTTGCAGGAAGATCCTCACTTCGCAACTTGACACTTGTTGCGAACATCATCATGCTTCAAAAAATCGCATTTCCACGGAACAAAAGTATATTAACCACGCGTGATGTACCACACGGTAGTCTTTGCGCACAACAAATAGAGACATTCAAATATCATATGGGAGAGGCATTGTTCAAGGAATGGTCCCTACTAACTTTATACTCAATTGCAAATTTGCCCTGACCTTCGGTGCCTTTTTTAGCTCTTTCGTCCAAACTTTCTTCTACTGCTACTAGGCGCAGGTGAATTTAATACAACCCATGTATCATAGAGTGACGTGAAAGGTAAAAATGAAAACAATGTCGACCTCTTTTCAAGAAAAAAAAATACACCTCTGTCTACACCTGAGAGCAATCAAAAGACCAAATGGATCAGATCGAATGTTTTGGTTTTGTTACCCAGAATGACGATGCCAGCTTCTAGGCCATGCTTTCCTGTTTTGATAGTATTATTTTTTGTTTAAACGCTCATTTTGTTCAGTACACAGGATTCTTACAAATACTAAGATGTGTGACAGTCGTTATTGCAACTGATACATTGATAATTAGTATTTATTTTGATAGGAACAAACCCTCTATATCACTCTCTTTTTGCCCAGATTTTTTTCTCAGTTTGCACTGTTAAAACTAATTACTATTGAAAGGAAATGTTTTTGTCTGCATTGTCAAGTGGGCGAGAAAACTAAGTTGAAATATTTTCAGATAATTAATTATTCATTGAATAACAAACACCTGCCCTAGAAAACAAAAGTAGCACACTGTTGGTAGTACGTACTTAACTGAATTAATACAAAAGAGAACTCTCATGCACGAAGACCGGCCGAACACAGAGTCACAAAGGCAAGAAACACACAACCGATGAGACGATCGATCGGGGGAGTATGATTTGCGTCGTTGCCCACGGTTATATCACTTCCTGACATGATTCTCGTGGCCCCTGGAGATGGACAACTCGGCCCTGACGTCGATCTGGATCATGTCATCATCCGGCAGGGGCGGCGACCTGCCGCGGTTGTTCAGCGCCGCTGCGAGCTCCTCGCCCTCGCGGTACCTTTGCAGGTACCTGTGCATGGCGCCGGCGTAGTTGTCGAGGCCGAGGCTCCTCATGGCGTGGCAAATGTCGTCGCCGTTCACTGTCTTGCGTCGCTCCCGCCGGCACCGCTCCGAGGCCTCGCCGGTGACGAAGCCGATGAACTCCGTGGCACACTCCTGGATTGTCTCCTTGGCGTGCTTCGACACCTTGGCCTCCGGCGGAAGCACCTCCTTCATGATACGCCCGATGTTGGCGATCGGCAGCAAGCCTTCTTGGGCGTTGGAGTCTCCGGAGGCTGAGCCTGTGCTTGAAGTTGATGCCCTAGGGAGGCTGATTCGCCCCGGTTGAGTAAAACCAGAGAAATTGATGAAATCCTCTCTATTCATATCTTGCTATGGATAATGGTATGAATGCAATCTTCAATGCAGTGAGATATATAGTTTGGCCGGTGGTTGGATCCAGTAGTACTGCCTATGCTGAAGACCAGCGGCGCCATTTATGTACCGAGAGTTGCGGCTTTTTCGACTTGTTCACGGATATTTTTCTCTCGATATGCTCAAAAAGGTGCAGAATGTAAGGGGTCGCGCAGGTTGATGATTCTTCTCATTGTTATAAAATTCTGGACGCAACATTTATTCGCCCATGAGATTTAAAATATCCAACTTGCTAAACAAAAAAGGCTTTTTCGAATCTGAATAAAAAAGGCTTTATTAATAATATTTCGAAATAAAAGTGTTTGGTACTTGCCTATGTCTTTTGACAATTTTGTACAACAAGATGTATAACCTGATCATCCATCCGGAAAGTAGATACCGCACTGATAGTAGCATTACATGTATTGAAGAGCCGCATCTCTATATATGTACCGATAGCCATGGCTTTTTTAACCTTTTCATTGCATTTCCTTCTCGGTCTCCTCTAGAAGTGTGGAATGTTATGTCGTGGCCAAGTGTTGCACGTCCACACTCCAATTGGCTAGATAATTCATCTTCATATTATTTAAAGTTGTGGACGCAACATTTATTCGCCCATGGAAATTATAATCAAGAACTTGTTTGAATTTTTTACCTGAACAAATGCATGGTTTGTATAGAACATTTTAAATTACAAGTGTGATATTTTTTGCGTGCATATTTTGAGGGAAAGTACATGCCACACTGCTGCACTACTGTTACTGATATGCTGGAGAGCTAGGCACCGCTCTATTTATGCACCAAACGGCGTGTTTTTTTTTTTTTTTTTGCCTCTCGTTTTATGCATGTGCTCGAAAGTGAACAAAGTAATTTCGTGGCCTAGTCTGCAACGTCTATGGCCCAGGCTGGTTAATGATTCCTCTTTATTTTCATAAAAGTTGTTTGGCGCAAAAAAAATGTCCTTTGGATTGCAAATATTTAACTTGCTGAATAAAAAAATGTTTTCTTCGAACCGGACTAAAAGAAGGGTTGTTTAGAAGATTTTGTACTACAGGTGTGGAATAATTTTGTACTTATGTATATGTCTTTGGAGCAAAATGACCACCAAAAGATTGTTAACATGCAAATTTTCGATCGAGCACCTGGCTAAATTATGCCACTACCAGCTAAACGGGTGGCACGCACACACAGACATGTGTGCTCTATAATAGTATGACACTGTGAACTTGCTCAGTGCCTAATTCTCACTACTTGCAACCTTGGCCTACTGCAATTCTCAGCACGGTTTCAGGTACGAACATACACGAATCGTTGCTGCCAGATGCCAGCAGGTAGCATCGATCTTTTGCTGCGTGGGTGCACACGAAAGTTGATGCTAGTACTAGCAAGTGGTGGGGAGCTGAGCTCGATCTACGCAGAGCTAGCCCAGCTCCGCCAATGAGGTGCCGCTCTTTACACCGGTGATGGATGGTCGACACCTGCCGACAAGCCGTGCGGACCTCGCATGGCGGGCGATCATGGCTTCCAGCGCCGCGGCACGTGGCTGTGGATCCTCCCAGATCAATGTCGAGACCTGCGAGCTCTTCTTTGCCGACGCGTAGAGAGGAGCAACAGGAGTACCCGTGCTGTGGGCTAGTACCGGAGAGAAGATTAGCGCGCGGAGGCCAAGGGGGCAGCGACCAGCGAGGTAGGCCACTTGATGCTACAAAAGGCTATCGATTTCGCAGCCTTCTGAAAGCAAGAAAAAACGCACCAAAGGGGATAGAGAGGCGATGGCTGGTTTAGCCAGTGGGTCTTTTCATGCCCCTGCTGCTGTTCCCCAAGGATGCGACTCATTGGCCAGAATCATCCATCCTCGAATTCTATACTCCCCTGTGTCGAAAATAAATGTCCCACATTTGTTTAGATTCGTATCTATCTGAACACATTTTAATATATATAGATACATATAAATCTAGATAAATAAACGATATTTATTTCGGAACGGAGAAAACTCCCTCGATCACTTCTGCTCCGGTGCTTCACCCTTCACAAAATTCTGACCACGACAAAAAACAAGGACGGTGGAGATCTTCACATACCCTTCGTAAGTGGGGGCATAATCATAAAATTAAAAAATCTAACATGTACGTACAACCCCGTAGTGGCCCGTATGGTCCGCGTAGTCTTGTACGAGTAATTTCTGTATGTATTATACGTAGCACCCTTATTAGCAGGATCCCTGCCAGCGTAGCGAATCTATCATTCGGCGGCGCCGCTGTTAGATCCGAGCGGATGCGTAGTCAGCCAGCAGTATTCAAAACCACGCATGCACGGTGTAGGACGGTAGTTAGGTAGCTCGGATAGTTATGTGGTCACGTGAGCTTTTTTTCTAACGCGGTATATAGATACCGTATGTAAACAAACGAGTATACATGGGCTGGATACATGTTTCGGTGGGCTTAAGGTAGGAAAAAACCGAATATAACCCCTTCACTTCTGTTAGGGAGGAGACTGAAGCAGAGCTCAAAATCCCTAGCTTCGAGCAGTATAGAATATTGCCCGGTGAAGAGGACTGCTGCAAACGGGGTAATCCATGTGCTATTTCTGCCCTTGTGTTTGTTTGATTATGCTGCAGCTAGCCTCTTGTTCGATCCGTTGCCAAAGGAACCATGCATGGTGATACTACGTACGGGATCTTCCAAACGTATATCTATAGTACGGTACACATGAAGACTTACGATTTATTGACTCACGAGAATCCTGACGAAGCTAGCGCTGGCAATGGCAGGAGAGCAATATGTTTTGGCAGGAGCCATAACTACGAGTTAACGGTGACAAGACAACGTTAGGAGCACATGTCGGACAACTGGCGATTCTTCCTCATCACTTTTGCATGCATTTATGACTCAACTCCGCTACTCGTTAACCTAATGTATTTCCCATAAAAAACAAACGAGTATATATAGATGTATTCCTCAGCAGGTCTGAATCTTTCTTGGTTTTTGTTATTACAGAGGTGTCTTCATTGTTGTTCCCAACATAATCAAGGACATGCTAAGGATGAAATATTGTACAAAATACACGTGATGAATACAAAAATGACATATAACTAATGAAAGACATGCTAAGTGTGAAATATGATACAAAAACCGTGGTAAATATAAAGATGGCAAAATTAGCCACGGGGTCAAATATGGTACAAAATGCACGGTGAATACTGAAACTGAAAAGATAATCAAGGGCATGCTAAGGGTGAAATTGTAGAAAACATGGCGATGGTTGCAGAAATGGCATATTTCTCTTTGTTCGAGGTTACGGTTTAAAATCTAAAATCGTAGGGCCTCTTTGGTTCATAGGAAAAGTGGGGGAATAGCTGAGGGGTATGATATTTACTTTGTAGCAATTCTTCCGAATTTTTCGAAGGAATGGAGCAGAGGACAAACAAAAAACTTTTGATGTCAATTTCATAGAAAAATGCAGGACTTTACAATCCATTATGTCCTTGTTAGTCCTATACATGAAATAAAAGGCCGAGGTCTTTAGTGGCCTTATAGAATCACAACTATACTTTTAGTGGGGCGACTTCAATGTTTATCCTTATTTCTTTGTTACTCATATTCATGTGAATAATAAACCAAGTTTGCAAAAAAAATACATGGTGTTCAATACGCCATCTTGCCAATGCAATCCTATCATATTTTCTCTTTATTTACCATTCCTAGGATTCCACAATCCTGAAAACAAAAGTGTCCCTTGACACAATGTGCATTAATTATTACCATGTTGTGGTGGTGCTAGAACTATATATAGAGATGGGCTTAAAGGCGGCAATGGGTACCCGCCACCCATTTACCCGATGGGGTTTTACCCCAATGGGTAAGGGTATGGTAAATATTTTTACCCGTTGGGATGTAAATGGTAAAAATTTGTACCTCGCGGGTAGAGTGGGTACTGATCTAGGAATGTAAAACTTGAACGACCCACCAACCCTTAGAACAAACAATATTGCCATATGACATGTGGGACATATATAGCTCGAGTAACAACTTGAGTAGCAGGAGTGGTGTTTTGTAACATGGGAGCATATGCTCCCTCTATTTTAAAATGCCTCTCACAAATATTTTTGAAATTTCAAAAAATACAAATTTGCACGTACATCTTCACGTGTTATACGCTCACAAAGTCGTTTCATGAAAATTCGACTTGTCATGTGGTGTGTGTAAAAAAGACAAAATTCAGTGCTAAAAATAATGCTTTTCACAAGATAATTTTTTGCATAGATAATAAAAATATTAGTTTTTTCGTCAAATTGACGAATACACATATATTATGGACATGTACATGTAGATTTATTTTGTCAAAAAAATTCAATATTTTAAAATATGATTTTTTGGTAGAGGGAGCATACACCCGGGAGCCGAATTGAATTTCCTCTAGCTACTATAATTGATCCATATAAATAAATAGAGTAGCTGTTGGTTACCCTCCAAAATTCTTACTTATAGTATTAGTTTCCATTTCATGTAGAATATCAAGCAAAGCCCGTAAATATGATAGCGTCGAAGTGATATGCATGGAAACTAGCTACTATGTATAGTTTTAACATATGTCTAGTTTTTGTCTGGGTAACTAGTTTTCACTATACACAGAAAAGTAATAACGTGAGATTCAGACCATCGATAGTGCCAAAACATGTATTCGTTTCTTCATGCACTGTTCTTGTCTTGTATCACACTATAGGTTGTGTCCGAAACTAGCAATAATATAGGTGCACTCTATGACATTCACTAGCAACAATCCTACAACGATCATTTACGGACTTCTGTTGAATGTACATATATGACTATAATTGTGAAGAGGGCATTGAATAATTCCGAGCAGAATAAAAGCACGTGGTATTATTGTACCTCTCTTCCAGCAGGCTGCCAAAATAAGCATAGATTTGAAATGTCATAATCTAGTTGTTGGAGATGCTATCAATTGTGCATGATTGATTCAGACTTTTGCTAGCTATGTGTATATTCCAGGAAGAGCATAAGCTGAACACTCATGCATGCATGCATACCTAGCTGGATGAAGATGGGTGTATGGCAAACAACAACATGGAAGCATGCAAAAAAAAAAGGAGTACAGACTAAAAAGTGTCTACAACTTATGCTAAACTCACAGGATGGGTTATATCAGTGATAGTCAAAGGTATAAAAGATTGACGTCTAGCAGCATCCTCGGAACTAATTAGAAGCAGTTGTAGCCGCTGTTTTTTCCTTGCAAGCCAGAATGGTCCTCTTCCAGGATATAATCAATCATGTTTAGTAATATTAATCCAAACTCACTTCTGATTAAGTTTTGAAGAAGAAATTGCATACGTCATGTATTTCTCATGAACGATCCGTTGCAGCTACAAGAAGGACATTCCAGTGTTTGGCACGAACTATCTGTATAGTGTATGCATGGATGGTGACGCACAGGCCTGAATTATTGGGAGCAGACACTCACTTTCTGCAACCACTCATAAAACACGCTATTTATTATGGCAGCAATTATGGAGCACAAATTTCTTCGTCCTATGAATCATTTAAGACTGCATGTTGAAACGACTTGGAAGCATATACTCAAACCCTGGCAATTTTCAAAATGAAACAAAAATTTCTAACAAAACATATATACTCATAATATAGACATATACCTAGCTAGCAATGATGTAAATAGCCGGCTAAGGCTATTGGTGGCAACCCGTAAAAAACAGCTATAGCCCCGTTTATAGCCCACTATAGCCACATTTTAGGGGGCTAATCACTTAGTAACACAATGCAAAAAAAGTTATAGCCCTGATGTTCAAATTATGAATACAAGTAGTGTGTTCCAAAATTTTAGATTCCAATAGCGAACAAAGGGTAGCCCGGATGGTAAGGATGTTATCGGTGGTGGACGGTAATGACCCCTGGACTGGTGGACATACTTTGCTTTGAAGTCTGGTCATGCTTCCCTATAATATTTTTGATAATCCACAAAGCATTTTGTTCGTGCAACAGTGCAAGTGATGTGTTTTCATGTTCTACAAAATTTAGTCAAATATTTATTTTCATAGGAAACGCAAAGTTTAATGTATGTCCTATGTATTGTGAATTAGAAACCAATATATATAATTTTGTTTGAAGCTGAACAGTAGGTTTCCCCACTGTAATTTTTAATTTATATAATATACTATAAAGGAGGTTCAAGTTACAAAGAAAGCTAGAGAGTAGCTCTGAAAACTAACTAACAGGAAGCAACAAAGCTAGGAGAACTATACAAACGAAGGCAATCATTCCTAGCAACCTGACCTCGCAGGTCTGATCGACTCAATCAAGGTAGAATTCATGTAATGGGCCGGTTGCAGCGAGACATTCAGGTCTTGTGATATCCTAGCTTGTAGGTGGCGTTGTATTGTCAGGTGTAGCCAAAGAGAATGAGCGTTGCCCATCTAGGCATGTAACTAAACTCTCTTGCTATCAATTCATTGCAGCACGAAGCTTTCGCATTATCTCGAGAAAACAGAAAAACCAACAAATTATTGCGCAAAATTCCATTCTTTTAAAAACATTCCATATTATATGCACGAGCGAGATAGCTTGGCACGAGTGTGAGTTGACTAAGCCAATAATATCTAAATTAACCTAGCTAGCAGAACCTATGCACACACATAATTTGGAACCGATCTAGGATCTTAATTAACTACCCAAGAGAATAATAAACTTGAAAAAAGAACTTGGGTGTGCAAAATTTCCACGTACGCAAACTTTATAATTTGCACAACCGATCAAACAAATAGATCATCCATGCATTCACATGTTAATTTCAAGTACGCGCTGAAAAGAAAATGTCCCCACAATACATCCCCGTGGTATACAGCTTGTCTGGAATCAGGAGTGCGAACTGACTAAGCAGCCAGTACGTACTATATATCCAAATTAAGCTAGCTAGCAGGAACCTAAAGCACATCAATAATTTAGAACCGATGTAGAATATTAATTAACTAGTGAAATTGAATAACAATGAACTTGAAATTTTCCTCGGGTGTGCAGAATTGCTACACAACACTATAATAATTTGGGAACCAAACGAGAAGGAATCGATCATCAGCTGGTGCATTCACCTGTTAATTTCAACTTCCCCATGGCGTCGCCGTCACCATCCTTGTCGCTCCTAGTGACCCTCTCCATGATGTTTCATCTCCAATAATTAATACACGCCAGAATAATTTAATTAACTAGAGAGGAAAAAAGAAAACTACTGCTAGCTCTTGAATCTCCACTGGCAGTCTGGCACTAGTTATCCTGCCACTAGTCGCCTGACCTCTCTAAATTAAGATGCAGACACAAAGAGAGAGGGAGGGAGTAATTAAATTCTATAGCTAGTAGCAGAAGTAGCTCTTGAGCAACAATTAATCAAGAAGATGCGTGCCTGATTCTGGTTCACCAGGCTATAGTGGAGGAGTACTCAAAACTGCCTGGAGCCACCGGCGTTGTTGTTATCGCTCCTATCCAGGGCGTCGAACATGAAATGACCGCCTGACGCACCGCCGACGCCCGCACCGGAGCCGGAGGCGTGGCCGCCGGCATCGGGTGGCATGCCGCCGCCGCGTGAAGAGGCTGCGGCCGCGGCGCGGTCGCCCTCGAGCTCGCGGAACTTGAGGAGGTACCTCCGCATGGGGTCGACGTAGTCGTCGAAGCCGAGCGCGGAGAAGGCCCAGCAGACGTCGTCGCCGTTGACGGTCTTGCGCTTCTCCTTGTGGCACTTGTCGGAGGCCTCGCCGGTGACGAAGCTGATGAACTCGGAGACGCACTCCTGCATCGTCTCCTTGGCCTCCTTGGAGACCTTTGCGTTGGGCGGCAGGATCTGCTTCATGATCCGGCCCACGTTGGCGATGGGGAGGAGGCGGTCTTGCTCCTTGATCCCCTCCGACCCGCCGCCGCGCTCAGGGCTCCCTCCGTGGCCGCCGCTGCTGCCGCCGACCAGCTGGTTATAGTGGTCGGCCATGATCTACTGTGAGGGAGCGGCGGCGCTTCGATCTGCTTGGAAGTTGCTACCTCGGGATGCTAGCTGCCGCTGCTGCTGTCTTTGGCAAGCTTTGGTCTTTTATATGGGCGGTGTTTGTGTGAGGATGGCTACTTTTACTTTCTCTGTCCCGTGGTGCTTACACTTGTAACTACTGGTGGCTAGCTAGCTAGGAGCGGGCGGGGACGTATATAAATGGCGAGATCGAGAATATGCTGGCTGGCAGAGGTTGTGTTGGTGGCTGAGGGGCGTTGAAATGTCTCCGGCCGCGTGCGCTCGTGGTCGTGCTCCCGTCCGGCAGGCCGTGGCGCCCGCCTCTGAAACTCTATGTTGCTCTGCAGCATGCCCTGCACGCCTACGCACGTACTACTGTGCAGCTACCTAGCTACTACTACTCATGTGATGGCCGGTGCATGGGCCGGCCGGGCCGGCCGACTGCTGCTGATCCTGGTCATAGCTGATTGGTTGGGTTTCTGTTAACCTAGCTTCGATTTGCACATATTGTCATGGCCGGCCGGTCTGCGGCAGATTTAATAATACTCCCTCCTCCCTCCGTCTATAAATAGATGTATAAAATTTGTCTAAATCTGAGTGTACCTAGATACTAAATACTGTCTAGAAGAGATAGTATAAGAGAAACGTGGAAAACAATATGTCATGACATGAATTCTAAAAAAATAACAATAAAACCCATAAATTAGCTGCATAAGTATTGTTTGGTTGCACCAAAGCAAAAACATTTCATACGCACATTCAAAAAAAAAAATCCATGAGGTCAACTCTTGATAGAAATGTTATGAGATTGTAGTAGTAGTATAGGAAAGTAATCAGGAATTTTGGAGGGTTCAATCCTTTAAATCAAGTTATCTCTATAGGAAAAAAGTTTCTAGACGTAACTATCCTACAAAATTTCTTTAAAAATACTTTGAGTCAAACAAGCCCTTAGGACATCTCCACCGCTGCCACCTCAATTGGACTCCTTTCGTGTCAGATTTTGTCCGTTTGGGAGGTTGCAGGGATAAAGATGGACACACCCTTGTCCTCATGTATGTTTGGGTCGCAAGGTGCACCCAACGCGACAAGCTATTTTTTTGTGTGCGGCTAGTATTAACTTTTTTTTGGGAAACAAATGGCAATACAAACATCTCAATTATCGATAAATAAAAATATAATAACACACAAACATGCAGTTGTTATTACACCACAAATTGAAACATAGTTTTCAAACAAATAAAATAAAAGGTCAACAAGATTCAAACAAAATGAGACAAGTGCCTAGGGAGAGTTTCTCCCTTGTTTCCAACACGATTCTACATGTGCTGAATTGGATCACTTTCAAGATAATTATGAACTAATTGATCACTTATTTCATGATGCACATGGAGGAACTCCTAGAACATCGCCTGACCACCCTAGGGCTCAACCAACTTGCTCTGACCTTCCCATTCTTGGTCAAACAGTAAATCACAACGTTCGCCCTCAACAATCATGTTGTGCATGATCACACAAGAGGTCATCACCTCCCACATGGTCCAAATGCTCCATGTTTGAGCGGGGTGCCGAACAATAGCCCATTGAGATTGGAGCACACCAAAATGTCCGCTCCACATCCTTCCTAGAAGCCTCTTTCTCTTCAAAAAAATCTTGATTATTTCTAGTCGGTAGGATTCCACGTTGTCTTGAAAAATGTAGCCCAAGGCGGATAGATGCATAAGCTAGATAGTATCCCTTGTCATAGTGGTGGCCATTGACGTCAAACTGGACATTAGGTGACTTGCCTTCTGCAAGCATATTGAACATTGGAGAGCGTTGACGCACGTTGATGTCATTATATAAACCAGCTATCTAAAAAAAGAGTGCCAAATCGAGAGATCATGTGAAGTCACGACTTCAAGTATTACCATGCATAATTCAGGCTGTCCCTTGAACTTGATCTGCCAATCAAATGAATAGTTGTTCTACTTCCAGTGACTAGCCTATGCTACCAAACATCTCAGTAAGCCCTCTAGAAGCGTTGATTGACAACATACGGCTTGTGTCCGCATCATTTGGTTCTCTCAAATATTCTTCGACAAACACAGCAACTACTGCTCTGTATAATATGTACATTGATTATAAACATGTGGACTCTCTCATCCGCACATACTCATCCACCAGATCACCAAAAATTCCATGAGACGGCGAAACAACGGTCTTGACATCCGGAACTGATGGCAGAACAATGTCGGAGTGTACAGTGCCTTGGTGATGTGGAAGTAGTCAACGAAGAGTTTCTAATGGCCGGCTTCTCTTATTAGGTCCAAGGCCCCGGTACTTCCCATGACAGAGCCACAGAACATTGGAATCTGCGCCACATTGTGCTCATGAATGAGTAGCGCCCTAAAATGAACAAGTCATCGTTGGAGTTCTCATCCGACGATGAATCAATGATGTTCTGGTAGAAGAACTTATATCCGCTATTGACCATTGATACGTCCAAAACGTATCTACTTTCCCGAACACTTTTGCTATTGTTTGGCCTCTAATTTGTGTATTTTGGATGCAACTAACACGGACTAACGCTGTTTTCAGCAGAACTGCTCTGGTGTCTCGTTTTTGTGCAGAAATCCAACTTTCGGGAAAAACCTCGAAATTTATGCAGAAGGCCCTATTTTCCCAGGAAACTAACGGAGCCAGAAGGGCAATTGAAGTGGAGGCCCGAGGGCCCCACACCATAGGGCGGCG
The DNA here is from genome assembly GCF_022539505.1 of Lolium rigidum. NCBI lineage: Eukaryota > Viridiplantae > Streptophyta > Magnoliopsida > Poales > Poaceae > Lolium > Lolium rigidum. Next base: position 37,838,259 of record NC_061513.1, on the reverse strand, counting down.
CGGCCCAGGGGGGGCCCGCGCGGCCCTGTGGTGTGGCCCCCTCGGCCGGCCTCCGACGCCCTCCTTCGGACTACTTATCGGCCTCGACCTAAAAACGCCTGGAGAGAAGTCGAAGTCGCCAGAAACCCTCCAGAACGCCGCCACATCGCGAAACTCCGTCGCGGGAGCCAGAAGTCTCCGTTCTGGCACTCCGCCGGGACGGGGAATTGGAGGAGATCATCACCGCCATCACCGCCAACGCCTCTCCATCAACCAGCAATGTTTCCCCCATCCATGTGTGAGTAATTCCCCCGCTGTAGGCCGAAGGGGATGGTAGGGATTGGATGAGATTGGTCATGTAATAGCATAAGATTGTTAGGGCATAGTGCCTAGTGTCCGTAATTGGTACTTTTATGATATTGTTGCAACTTGTTATGCTTAATGCTTGTCACTAGGGCCCGAGTGCCATGATCTCAGATCTGAACATGTTATTGTTTCATCATGATATTCATTGTTTATGGTCTTACCTATAAGTTGTATACAC
>NC_061513.1:37776332-37837636 GCF_022539505.1 Lolium rigidum | reverse complement strand
ACGTACAGTTTCAGAGGGATCCAGATCTAGCAGGGTACTGCTACTCCTACATAGCTTAACACGAGCTAACTTGCTACATATAGAAGCCTATCAGCATAATTACTGCTAAACTACTGCTCTAGCTAGCTAGGCAGAAGCGAGAGTGTCCGAAACACGCAAGATAACACACAGATTAATATAAGTCGATGCAGTACGTACGCCTCGGTTTCTGAATGCGATCGATGTGTAGTTTGGTTTCCACTAAACGAAACGGTCGATGTGTTCTATGTGTTAAGTTTTTATTTTATCGTATTATTTTTTGTACAGTAGTACATAAATTGTATTATGCGTCTGCGCATCTCATTGGTATTATTCTTTGAGCTCCAAGGGGCGAGGAAGTGATCGATGGATACATTCTGTCTTATGGCTGATCCTGATGATGAGCAGTTGATCGGGCAGTTTCTAATTAAAAAGATGAGAAGAGTAGTTCATATGCATTCTGCTCACTAGATCTCACCATCGTCCTTGGACATAGCCATCGGCATAGTTCGTCGTTTTCCTGCAAGTGGTGATATAAATTATACGTGAGCATGCCTTAGAAAATCAGGCGTGCGTCGACAAAATCGTGCGTCTTTGTCGCTCTTTTGACCAGCGAACAGGCTGATCGGTGTCTAATGGGGACAATAATTATATTCCATGGAAGTCTATTTTTTGTAGTGTGCCTACATGTCTACAGGGAGTGCACTTAATGTGTTGAGCAAAATTTGACAATATGTAACTCTGATTGTTAGTTTTTAGGAGGCATGATATGAAAATATCTTACATTACCATAAAAGTATTTCTCATGATAAATATTACTATGGCATTATCATCCAACCGATATTTATGTTTTTAATGTATTTTATGTGAAAGTAAGAGAAGTTTGATGCCGCGGAGTCTTCACTGATATAGCAAAATAATTGTGACCCTATAGCAAAATAATATGTCGTAGTAAGTTCAATTTTGTATTCGAGCAAACATGAGTCTTTATCATTTTTCTAATATGAGACAAAAAAAAAACGCTTGCATTTTACATCTATATATATAGACATAGTAGACAGCGTGGCCAGGGGCTTAAAAACAAAAAAAAAACATAGGTACAAATACGGCCAAAGAAGCTAAAATTCTGGAAAACCCATAGGTGCAAATACTAAGTCGTGATATTCCTATGGCATATTTGCTCTGGCCAAACTCACAACCTTCGCATCTCCTTCAATCCGTTTTATAGAATAATAGCATAGGTATGGTGAATACTTAGATAGCCTAGTACTGAAGAACCATGAAGCGAGCGAGACCTGGGTACCCAATGAGGTTGTGGAAGAAAGACCAACCGTAGTACGCCACCCAAATTTGTCTAGAGTGTCGACATTTGAAACTATGCAAGTGTTGACGGTTTCTCGTGCATTCTTCCAGACAAGAACGAAAAAAAAGCAATCGGAAGTCTATAACCTGCTATGAACCAAAAGCCAGGTGAAAACGGCATTTTCGGAAGATATTATACACATATATCACTCCATCAGAACAAGAACGGCGGATCCTATAAAATGCACACATACCGGCCGTCTTGAACTATTATGCCTTTTCTTATGGAAAATACAGAAAACTTTGACTTTTAAACTATGATCCATCCCTAGATATGTCGGTGAACAAAAGATTGGCACCTTATATCATTCCCAATAGTAGTGTCGTTGGATGCTTTGAGGTGTTTTACATCAGCATCAATGGTAGTCCTGCTTAAGATGCCATTTTTTTGACCAAAACCACTGTAGAAAGTTAGATAACACAAGACATCGCACGCTGGAAAGCTCATGAGTAGTAGATCCGCCCCTAGTCGCTGCCGTTGTTGGAGTTTTCCATACCACCATAGATTTTTATGTGGCATACCATTCATTCCAATACCGTAGCAATTATCCAAACACCTCAAGAAATTCTCTATATGGAGAAACTCCGGGGCTCGAGGCCGCCTTTGGTCTATATACCGCCGTAGCCAAATTACTTGCAGTACCACCACTATAATAGTTTGTTTTTCATGTGAGAGTAAGCTTTTATTTTGTGGAGATTCTCTCCAACTCCTTTTTAGTACAAACTCTCTTTTTTTACAATTTATAGGATATGTTGTGGGGAAACCTGTTGTTCAACTTAAAAAAACAAAGTGGTAGTTTTCTTTTGAGGGAAAGCCACCACGGCAAGCTTTATTGATTATGAAATAATATTACATTGTTCACGAGACAGTTTAAAAGGAAAACAGGAGGAATATCCTTTCAATTACAACAATTTTGCATCTAAAACACTCCTTAGCTATCTCATGGGCAGCTTTGTTTGCTTCCCTAGGGCAATGAGCAAATTCCACCATGCCAATTCTTCCCATCGAGATGTTGCAATTGGCAAAAATTGCCGTGGTTGGTCCCCATATTCGTTCATCACCAGAAAACAGGTTGATAACCTCCATGAAATCCGACTCAGCTTGCAGCTTATGATACCCATTATTATCAGCGAGCTCTAAGCCATACTGCATTGCAAGAGCCTCCGCCATACTTGCATCTGTAACATGCTGTAAAAAACAAATTAAGTGAGAGTTAGCTTCTAAGGATTTTGTTGAAAGTCTTGAGGGCTCCTTTGTCAGATTGTGGGGCATGGGGAAGAAGGCCTGAAGTGAGGTTAGGACCGATCGACCAATTATCGGAGTCATAGACTTGATCCTTCTAAATTAAAGATTAATTATAATTGGTTATAATAAGCAAGGTGTCTGGAGGAGTATGGAATAATGACTGCTGGTCCATTATAACCAATTAATTGAATAGAGTAATACTAGTGCCTACATATAGTAGAGTCCATCGTGCCATGCAGTTGAACCATCTAGAAATTAATATTCGAGAGTTGATCCAAAGGAAAAATAGTGGGTTTGATCATAGTTGGCCTGCAGCTGCCTGTGGACATATACTAGTACTAGTTCGTACAAAACCACGCTTTTCCTTCTCCTCAAGATAGGGAGGAGGATTTGGTCAGAACGAACTTTATTCAAATGCAAGGTACGTTCGTCTCACTAGCTAACTTTTTAGATTCTTTTATTTCCGTACCCGTAAGCAAATAGGAGTTTGAGAAGACATAAACAATACTATGTCGTACGTACCCCCACTTACCATATCCACCCTAATATAGTTGTCCAAAAGAAATAAGGCAAACGGATCATCTAGCTAGTATATGGCTAGCCTAGGTGCAAGAAAGTGCACACTGCGAACCCTCAGTTTTTTTTGTCCGTGTTGTGTCGATGTGTCTACATGGAATAGGCCAGAGAAGCATACATAATTGGTTTTCGCATCCATGACATGTGTATAATTTACTACTCCGTATGTAAATTCATAAGTCAGTTATATGTGTAGTGGCCAGGTCTGTAATGCATGTGAAGCATCTCTGTGGATCATCTCTTTCTCCATCAATTTGTTGTAGGCTGCTAGCAAAAGGTTCCTGGATCTACACCTTGTTTGGCACAAAAGGATGTTTCTAGCTAGTGCTCGCTTGCTGATTCTCTACTAATTACCTGTTCATCTTCACTCTTCTGCTGCTTTCTGCCTAAGATGCATACCATATATGTCCACTCCAGCCTCGTTCAAACTACTTTTTCATGATATTTTTCAGAAATTCAGTTTTGATCTTGGATGCATATGCTCCTCCGACCGGGAAAAATATTTAAAATGTTAAAAAATCTGAAGAAATTTTGGCGTGTCATTTTTTATGTCCTATGTAAAAAAGATTAAAAAAATGGCTCGTAAAATTTTGAATTTTATCTTTTTACAGATGACATAAAAAAACATCAGTTTCTCGTGAGCACATAGAATATTGAAACGAACACACTTTTTAATCGAATTTTTTATATACCTGTTAAACTGCGTGTGAAACTCATTTTGAACACCAGAAGCATATGCTCCCGGCCGGGGGCCAAAATTTCTTTCTCCTCTTAAAAAAAAGAGAGCAGTAAAACTCAATCTCCCATCCTCAACACTAGATAAACATTCCCCATATATATGGAAAAACTACACGCATGAGCCGGAGATCAAGGCCACCTTTTGCCAGTTATGACCATTGGCTCGTTCGAGAAAAGGATGTGTGGCCATTTTTGCCACTTCTTGTTGCCGGTTCGAGAAATATTTACAAATACTACTTGTGAACAGTGTCTGTGTCGTAGCTAGCTCCAACCTCGCTGATTAAAACTAACCACGGTCGCGCCGTCGATCGCGGCGGCGACGCCATGGAACCCGGGCGGGGAGCCTGCGGCAGTGCACGGACGGGCGAATAGATTAGCCGGCCGGCCGTACGTGGAGACAGAGGCCGGGCAGGCGCACGGTCTCCGACGCATGCATGCTGCTGCAGGGGCAGCCAATCCGGGGAGCTAGCTCTGGCCGGCCGCACATGTCGTCCGGACAGGGAATCGGGAGCTGATCGACCGTCCAATTCGTCAGATTCGATCCATCGGCGAGTACCTGATTGAGCACGATTCTCGATGATTTTTTTGGTTGGTTTCGTGTTGTTCATGGATCGATGGCTGGACCATAGGGAGAGCAACAAGTGGCGGATCAACTGTGCTCCATGGGAGGGACACGAGAGCTAGCCAAAGGGACTAGGGGTGGCCACAAAGATCATTGGGCGTTTAAATTAACGGCAACTTGGTGTAGATTTCTATGCATGCATATTATTGGGTGTACTGGTCGATTAGGGCATCATCACTTCTTTAGTTTTTTTTAATTGCTTCGAGGACATGAACTTTTCCACTTTGGGGTGAGTATGTAATACTCCCTCTATTCCAAAAGAGGATGCCTATAATATTTGGGTAAAGTCAAACTTCTCAAATTAGTATTTTGAGAACCATCATGAAATATATTTTCATATTATGTGCATTTAAAATTTTAGATGTTGATATTTTTTTGTACATAGTTGCTCAAACTTTAAAAGGTTTGACTTTGACTGAAAACTATATGCATCCTAATTTGGGGAGGGAGTATGTTTGAGCCTAGGTGCATCCAACCAATTTTCCTTTTGAAAGTTTCACTTCCTTAGCTTACATTGACAAGAAAATTCAGCTAGAGTAGGCAAATAGAATTGGCATGCCAAAAAACTGGCAACCATCCAATCAATGACCAAATCTTATACATGGCAAAAAAATAGTGGGGTGCATTTTGGTCTCAATCTTAGGTCGTAGTGTCTGTTTGGTTTATACCCCATGCTCACCCTACAAAAAAAAATTGTTCATGCTAAATGTCCTCACACTTCTAGTTTGTTGCCAACTTTTTGGCTGCCTATGGAACACTTGTTGTTGGCTTCACATACTGTAGCCAAATATTTTTGGTTGATTCCTACGCCAAAAGATTGGCACTCTTGTAGGGTTGTTGTAGACATGATCCAAACATACCCCTCGTCATTATCTCCCCAGGAACTAAGATGATTACATGTTGTTCTGGTCTCTAGCTTCCGATATTTTAAAAATGCAAGAATCGGAAAAGAAATCATAGAAATGCATGTGCAAGAACAGAGATTGAGAGATGTTTTTTTACATGAGGTGTATGCATACAAACAGATGAATCATGATCGGAGAGGCAAAGTCGAATAAAATGGCCCGCTAACTACACGGGTCACCTCATTGGCACATATATTGTTCTTTGCTTCCATGCTATGCACATAAATCAAAAGTAACATCTTAGTGGATGTTAGTTTTCCTATATTCTTCTGTTAAATGGCACCCGCGGAAAATTTCTTATGCTTTTTCCTTGTGTCATTCCTCTGAATCGAATCGAACGACCATGAAATAATCCATAGGAATTAGAATCCATTTGTTTCCTTTTCCAAATTGAAGTGGCCTTTTAGATTGCAATAATTGTAAACGTCCATGAAAATGAAATAAGCATGAATGCAATATGAGATATACAATGGGATCTTTTATTGTACACCTTAGTAATAATGTCATTGACTAATTTCTTTAGAAATAATGCCTTTGAATGATTCAGGTAGCACAAGATGCAATTTTTGTCCTAACAAAGAAAAGGGAATAGAGAGTAGAGAGAAATAGAGACAAATGGGTCACTTGACATCTGGAAATAAAGTTAAAATGCCATTTGAGCCTTTTTTATTTTTTTGGAAAATATGAAAGGGGGGCGGGGGGGGGGGGGTAATTTCATAGAAATTTGGGCAACCACCGTCTTGAAATCGAGGGAGACACTATATAAAAAAATCTAAGAATTGTACTCATCCAAAGTTCTCATCAAACCCAGGGAGACAATAGATGATTCATGTAAGAAAGGGTGTTTTAAGCTATATCAAAATATTTGATATTCATTTAATATTTACAAAAGTATCTATTTTGTGATTGAAAAATACGGATAGGTGGGTTGTTATCTTTTTTCCGCGTGTTCATCTTATGAATCAATGAAATTAATTCAAACTAAACGTACGGTTGATTATTTTTTCAGAGTAAATTCTGTTTTTATCACCTAGTTTGACAATTTTGACAATAATTCCCCCATTCAACATAATTTCTTCATAATTACCCCATTTAGGAAAAAAATTACCAAATTTTACCCCCTTTGAAGAATTAAAGCTTTTTGACATGTGGATCTGCACCATCGTGTCCATATGGCGTGACACGTATGCGGTTTATGGCCTCCTGATCGATTTTCTTCCCAGAATTGAACCCAGTTTTACTACTACAAACTTCCCCGAAATAAAAGTCATATACTGGCCCGCACCTCGTGGCTAGTTAGTTAAGCAGTAACCTCAAACTATCCTGCTAATCTCTCGTAGAAAAATCTCAAGAATTTATTCGTACGCATGAAGATCACGTAGGAGCAGCAGGCGTCAAGCGGCAGGAGGCTCGGAGGTGATTGCTAGTGATCGTCGGAGCCAGAGTCGGCGACCGTGTGCTCCTATTGCAAGAAAAAACCAGGAGGCCAAAGACCGTATTCGTATAATGCCACATGGACCTGACGGGCGCAGACCCACCTGTCAAAAATCTCTAAAATAGGGTAAAATTTGGCAAAACTTTTCCTAAATAGGGTAACTAAAATAAAAAAAATCTTTAATGGGGGTTGATACGTCCAAAACGTATCTACTTTCCCGAACACTTTTGCTATTGTTTTGCCTCTAATTTGTGTATTTTGAATGCAACTAACACGGACTAACGCTGTTTTCAGCAGAACTGTTCTGGTGTCTCGTTTTTGTGCAGAAATCCAACTTTCAGGAAAAACCTCGGGATTTTGACAGAAGGCCCTATTTTCCCAGAAAACTCACGGAGCCAGAAGGGCAAGTCAGGTGGAGGCCCGAGGGCCCCACACCATAAGGCGGCGCGGCCTAGGGGGGCCCGCGCGGCCCTATGGTGTGGCCCCCTCGGCTGGCCCCCGACGCCCTCCTTCGGACTACTTATTGGCCTCGACCTAAAAACGCACAGAGAGAAGTCGAAGTCGCCAGAAACCCTCCAGAACGCCGCCACATCGCGAAACTCCGTCTCGGGAGCCAGAAGTCTCCATTCTGGCACTCCGCCGGGACGGGGAATTGGAGGAGATCATCGCCGCCATCACCACCGACGCCTCTTCATCAACCAGCCATGTTTCCCCCATCCATGTGTGAGTAATTCCCCCGCTGTAGGCCGAAGGGGATAGTAGGGATTGGATGAGATTGGTCATGTAATAGCATAAGATTGTTAGGGCATAGTGCCTAGTGTCCGTAATTGGTACTTTGATGATATTGTTGCAACTTGTTATGCTTAATGCTTGTCACTAGGGCCCGAGTGCCATGATCTCAGATCTGAACATGTTATTGTTTCATCATGATATTCATTGTTTATGGTCTTACCTGCAAGTTGTATACACATGTCGCTGTCCGGAACCAATGGCCCCGAAGTGACGAAATCGGGACAACCGGAGGGGATGGTAGTGATGTGAGGATCACATGTGTTCACGGAGTGTTAATGCTTTGCTCCGGTACTCTATTAAAAGGAGTACCTTAATATCCAGATAGTTTCCCTAGAGGCCCGGCTGCCACCGGCTGGTAGGACAAAAGATGTTGTGCAAGTTTCTCATTGCGAGCACGTACGACTATAATTGGAACACATGCCTATTGATTGCTTTGTACTTGGACACCGTTTTATTATTATCTGCAAATGCCCTGCTATGATTGTTACATGAGTTTCTCTCATCCATGCAACGCCCATCATCCGTCCCCGTGCCTACAGTATTTTAATCCTGCTGTTTACTAAAATCACTACTGCTGTCTTTGTTACTCTGCTGCTGTTATTTTACTACTGCTACTGGCAATAAAACTGTTACTACCGATAAACTCTTGCGAGCAAGTCTGTTTCCAGGTGCAGCTGAATTGACAACTCCGCTGTTAAGGCTTTCAAGTATTCTTTGTCTCCCCTTGTGTCGAATCAATAAATTGGGTTTTACTTCCCGCGAAGACTCGTTGCGATCCCCTATACTTGTGGGTCATCAAGACTATTTTCTCGGCGCCGTTGCCGGGGAGCATAGCTTTATTTGGAAGTTCACTTGGATTGATATTGTTCGCTGCAAATTCTCCATCATGGGTAAACCTCGCGATAGTAAGGTCGCCATATTACCATCCACTACAAGAAAAGGTACAACTCGAGTACCTCTCGTTGCTCTTGATTCACCATCTGTGATAAGTAAACTTGTTTCACCACCACAAGCTTCAAATGCTGGTACTTCTGCTGAATCTGAAAATTCCCCTTATAATTGTGACGATAATTCTACTGTGCTTGATAATGATGGTTCGTTAGGATCTTTTCTAGATGCTACAATTGCTAGGTCTAGACAAATTGAAAATACTGAAACTCCTAATGAAAATGCTGTTACACCTGTTAATTCACCTGAGTCTGTTGAATACTCTAGTGATGATCTTGATGAAGATTATGTGGAACTTGATGATGATTTTATTGAAAAATGCAATGCTACTACTGATGCAAGAAAAATTAAAAAGTTGCTTGCAGAACATGCTGTTAGATATAAACTGTCTCCTGATCCTAAATTTGTCACATCTCCTATAAACATTAAGGATAAAGATTATGATTTTTCTCTTGATCTATCTCATATAGCTATTGTTGAGAAAACACCCTTTTGTGGTACTGAAAAAGAAAGTGCTGTTGAACACATGATTGAGTTATCTACTCTGAGTAGCTTGTTTTCTGATGATGTTAAGAAGCTGTTATCACCAGAATTTAACCGAGTCAGAGGTGGGCCGCAATCAAGATGGGCTTAAAGGAAGTATACATGGAGAATTATGTGAATCGGCCTTTTATACCAAGTTGGGCTTAATTGCCCGTGTATCTGTAACATATTAGATCGTATCTTAGTTTAGAGATAGAATCTTACTCGTGCACGGTTTGGTGCACGCCCACATTAGAAAGTCCCCTGGACTATAAATATGTACCTAGGGTTTATGGAATAAACAACAACTCACGTTCAACCCCAAAACAAACAAATCTCGGCGCATCGCCAACTCCTTCGTCTCGAGGGTTTCTATCAGGTAAGCGACATGCTGCCTAGATCGCATCTTGCGATCTAGGCAGCACAAGCCCCACGTTGTTCATGCGTTGCTCGTACTCGAAGCGCTTTTGATGGCGAGCAACGTAGTTATCATTAGATGTGTTAGGGTTAGCATTGTTCTTCGTTTAAGCATGCTTACGTAGTGCAACCCTTGCATATCTAGCCGCCCTCACGCCTATCTCAGGTGTGGGGGCAGCACCCCGCTTGATCATTATTTAGTAGATCTGATCCGTTACGATTGCTCCTTGTTCTACAAGGATTAGTTTAATATCTGCAATAGTTAGGCCTTACAAAGGGGGAGGATCCAGGTGGCACGTAGGGTGGCGTTCGCAAGTCCTAAACGGGATGTTCCGAGGATCAACTTCATGTTGGTTTTTAGGCCTTGTTTAGGATCGGCTTACGAGCACCGTGCGTGGCCGCGAGGCCCAACTCTGGAGTAGGATGATCCGATTATGCGGTGAAAACCCTAAATCGTCGTAGATCTCATTAGCTTCATCTTGATCAAGCAGGACCACCAAGTATTCGTGCACCCCGTACGAATCATGGGTGGATCGGCTCTTTGAGCCGATTCACGAGATAACCCGAGAGCCGATCGAGGCTCGTATTTAATGTTTACATGTATGCCCCGCAGGAAACTAAGCGAGGCATCCCCATCACCTTCCCCGACCAGGTATAGGTCAGGTGGCACGCCCTTGCACTTCGCATCGCCGCGTGTGACCAGAAGAGCATTGCGGGCCGTCGCTCGGAGGGGTCTCAGCCAGCCGCAGCTCTAGGCTCTTCCCGGCTCTACGGTGTTGACAAGGCCGCTGCCCGCCGGTGGGTTTTGGCAGTCAACACATTCCGGCACGCCCGGTGGGACAATCGTCTACATCAACCACATCGCCATCTACATCCGAGATGGCGGACGGCACGCCGCTCACCTACGAGGATCCGCCCGACGACCTCAAGAAGCAATACAACGAGATCAAGGCCACCCTCGAAGCCGACCTCATCGGCTCTTTTCGCAGAACCCGTTCCCATGGCATCGGATGGAAGGGATTCTCACCGCAAGGTGCGCTCGATGGGATAGACCTCTCTACCCCGTCGGAGGAACGCACCAGGGGTCCGCGGCAGGAGATCAACTACCCGGTGGCTCACTCGCTACACCGCCACTCGAGAACTTGGTCAACGTGTTGGAGCGTGTCGCTCCGCGCGTGATCCAGGAGATCATGAGCCACCGGTACTCGCCGTCGGGACCAGCCCTCGGGACTCATCTAGGAGAGTTGCCACTCCAGGTCCCGTCCACCGCTGCCATATGCGTTGGCAGCACCTGGCTGAAGTGCCGACTACACCGGCATTCCTCGTCTACGGGATTGGTGGCGACCCTAGTGACTACCAGTTCTTAATGGAGGCGCCTAAGGAGATCCCTCAAGGATACGCGTGCATGTATGTGCCGGATTGTGGTGATTGGGCACTCACAAACCAGGCCACAACATCGGGGACTCCGGCGAAGACAGGAGGAACGTCGGCGACAGAGCTTGAGAAGCAGACGTGGCTAACTAAATGCGCCACACCGACGAAACTCCCGAGCCCAGCTCCTGCAGTTGGCTCAGAGCTGGAAAAGCACACATGGCTGGCCAAGTACGCCACCCCGGCGAATCTTCAGAGTGCAACTCCTACGGCCAGCACAGCGGATCAGATCAGTACCATACTGAGAGACCAGTTCGGCATGATGCCGAAAAGAAGGGCAATCGGCTATTCCAAGCCGTACCCCGACGATTACGAGATGATCCCGCTGCCACCTAAATATCGGCTCCCCGACTTCTCCAAATTCAGTGGATCAGATGGCTCCAGCTCCATCGAGCACGTCAGCCCGATATTTGGCTCAACTCGGACCGGCTTCAGTGTCGGATCAGCTACGCGTGAGGCTCTTTTCACAGTCCCTCACGGGATCGGCTTTTGGATGGTACACCTCTTTGCCAGAAAACTCCATCCAGTCTTGGAAGCAATTGGAAGAACAGTTCCATATGCAATACCATTCGAAGCTTCCGAGTCCGGCATTGCCGATCTAGCACAACTACGTCGAAGCGCGGGAAACGGTGACGGAATACATCCAGCGCTTCAGGAATGTTAGGAACCGATGTTATTCGGTTCGTATAACCGAAAAGGAAGCGATCGAGTTGGCGATAGCAGGCCTTGCAACACAGCTCAAGGACATGGCCTCCCAAGCAGATTATCCCTCGCCGGCGCACATGGTTCGAAACTATCAGCATATGAACAGCGCCACCCCGACCTGTACCAAGACAAGTTCAAGCGTGCGTAGTTATGGTCGATACGAGAGGAAGATGAAGTGCTTGCGGGAGACCAAGAAATAGCAGTGGCTGAGTGGACTCGGGGAGGAACCCCGTGGCCTCGCAAATGGGTAAAGCCACCGGGGCCGCCCGGGGATTTGATTTTGACGTGACCAAGACCGAACAAATCTTCGACCTCCTGCTCAAGGAGAAACGAGTTGACGATTCCTGAAGGTCTCAAGTTCCCCACGGCGAAGGATCTAAACGGAAAGCCGTATCGCAAATTCCACAACTCGCTTTCCCATGCCACCAACGACTGCCGGGTGTGGCGTCGGCACATCCAAGCGGCGATAGAGAAGGGGCGGCTAATTTTCAACCAGTACGCCATGAAGGTCGACACCCAACCCTTCCCCGCCGTTAACATGGTGGAAATCACCTACCCCGAAGGTTGCCAGCCGGGTCCCTCGTTCAGCATCAACATGGTAGGACCCGGAAACCACTGCGGCAAAGATGGAGATGAGGGCAGACTGCTCTCATAGCAAGGATACGAGAGGAGGCCGCTCCACGCGATCGGCTCCGTCATGATGGCAAGCGCTATGTCACGGAGGGAGAGGTGAAGAATATAAGATATCAGCGCCCCTCTCTGATCACCTCCTCAACAAATATGTGAGTCAGTATGACCAACGCCGACGGTCCAATTACGATGATAGAGGAGATCGTCTGGCTAGAGAAGCCAGAAGATATCGTCGGCAGGATTGCGATGAGGAGGAGCACGAGCGCTGTGCCACGGAAGCATCAAGGGAGCAAGATGACAACGCCAGACATTGGGACTGCCCCTTCTTCAGACACTGCTGGGATTCAGGAATGAGCCGATTGCCCACAATCGGCAATTGCCCAGAATGCAACAATAAAAAGAAGGAGGCAGCCAACGTGTCTGTGTTCGAGCGCCTAGGGCCTCTCCCGCCACAAAGCAAACGCGCTGAGTCACCTCGTTGGACAGATCTTGAGGATTCAGAAGACGAGGGAGAAGTGGAAGAAGACAGGTACCACCGGCCAAGGTGGTGCCCTGACGGACTCAGCCGTTCCCAAAAGCGCAGGGTTCAGCGATTGCGCGGCCTGGAGGAGGCCGAAAGGTTATACCTGCATACGCTAAGGAAGGCACGACCTGATCTGGCTGCAAAGGTTCAGCGAACCCTGGATGAAGAGGGTCGTCCACGGAAAATGGAGTGGCGCCCTAAACAGAGGAAAGCCGATGATGAGACATCGGCCGGCACAAACATGGTACTCGTCTTGCCGACGGATCTTAGTGCTCCACAACTCTACGGTGCACTCAAGGTGGACGACAAGCAAGCGCATCAAGTCGGAGGTTGGGTTGGTTTTATCCAGCCTAACCGAATAGCAAGACTAGACCAATGAGCAAACCGAGGCGAGGCTGATCCTTGTGATCGGCCCCAAAAAGTTTATGAAGGGACATTACGGGACCTTCGCTCAGCTCTCCAATGAATATGGAGGCCGATTCCAGCAATCGGCCAAAATTACTTCCACCACATGTTCTACTTGCGTTCAGCACCGATCTCTCGGGCGGTGACCACGTCGGCATACGAGAGTCAGCGCGGATTTTTGCGGAGCCGACGTACAAGTGCGGTGCCCGGCTATCCATACAAGCCGATATCTGCAGTCATCCAGCAGGTATCGGCTCGGGGGGCATATAATCAGATGAACATGTGCAGATAAAACATGTGAGAACATACGTGCAATGAAACATTGGGGGCCGATTAAGAAAAATCGGCCAAATATAAGGGCCGATTAAGAAAAATCGGCCAAATATAAAAAAAAATTTGTTACAGCCGATGCGAGGGCATCGACTTTAGAATTGAGAAGCAGCCGATGCGCAGCCATCGACTTTAGTGGAATTATGCAATGTTTATCGAGTCTCCACCAAATCCAGACCAACGGTGGTGCCTTCTGTTGCCTCGAGGGAGTAAAACAATGGAAACTTCTCCAGCCTGCTTCGAGCCGATCCGGGTTCCCGAACCTTTTTCGTCAAGGATTTCCAATCTTTGGGGCTAGTTCAGCTGAAACGGAGGATTATCGGCCGTCGGAGGAAGAAAGAGGATCGGCCGTGGCGCATTCTCTCTCGACATTCTCGCCTCGAGTAAGGCTCGGGGGCAGCAGGCCTAGTGGATACTCTGTTTAAAGAACCGATGAGGATACCATCGGCTGATCCTTCATTGCAACCTTCTTCACAATGATGGGTACTGAAAAGGATTATTGGGTTTGGTTGGAAAAGTTCGAAGGTTTTTCTTGAAAATCCGGCATCTTCCACCAGATTTAGAAAATCATCAGCTGAAGAAGAGAAGGGAGAATTTCAAAGGACCGATGCGGTGCGATCGGCTCATTACGCATTGGCAAAGGGGACGAATCGGCAAGGTCAGTAGAGGAGAGAATCGGCTCAATTAAAAGGAATCGGCAAAATCAAGATTGGGGAAAAGTTCTTCATTGATTAAGATGAGATTTCTTACATAAAGAGCTAATTGCTCTCAAAAGGGAAATACTAGGGGATCCATTGCCCCATCTACTACTACCGGCCCTATTCTAGAGGTCCTATCTATGGGCCATCACCGCCCTCGTCGTCGCCGTCGTCGCCACTATCGGCGCTGCTCCCGGCGGGCTCGTCGTCGCTCCAATGGCCGCCGACCGGGCCCTCGTTGTCTTCATCTTCTTCGTCGGCGTCGTCCTCGTCGCCGTCGAAGTCGCTAAGATTGCCCGGCCAAGGGCAGAACCGCTGGCCGGCGGCTCGTCGGAGGAGTTCTCGTCGTCGTCCTCCTCCTCCTCTTCCTGCTCCTCCTCCTCCCCGGAAGAGGTGAAGTCGCAGGAGAAGGCCGTCGTCGTCACTCTCCTCCTCCGTTTCCCCAACGGCGAGGAAGCGGAGGTCGCTCTCCCCGTCCGTCGAGGACCGGTCGTCCTCGGACCAGATGGAGAAGTCGTGGTCTGACTCCTCCCCGGCCGCAATGGCGCGGCGGGTGTTGGCCGCGTGGACCGCCGCCGCGTTGTACTCCGGCGTCGGCTCACGGGACGTGGAGGATTGGCTGGCAAGATCCGATGGGGCAGAGGAGGAGGAAGACATGGTGGCTGGGAGGGCTTTTGGAGTGCTAATGCGAAGGAGATACAGAGGAGAACTGTTCAGAGCGGTTAAATCGAAGGAGGATATAGTGGAAATTCAATGCCACAGCAGTTTCCGAGGAAGTGGTGCCTAAAAAAGAAAAAAAAACTGCCAGGTCACGCGGAGAAGTTGAGAAGGCAAGGCATCATCATGAGGGATATCGCGACGGTTCCGCCACGACATGACCCGACGAAGGAAAGCGAGTGATTTTGGAATTACCAATTCCAAAACCAGGGGGGCATGTGTTATCACCGGAATTTAACCGAGTCAGAGGTGGGCCGCAATCAAGATGGGCTTAAAGGAAGTATACATGGAGAATTATGTGAATCGGCCTTTTATACCAAGTTGGGCTTAATTGCCCGTGTATCTGTAACATATTAGATCGTATCTTAGTTTAGAGATAGAATCTTACTCGTGCACGGTTTGGTGCACGCCCACATTAGAAAGTCCCCTGGACTATAAATATGTACCTAGGGTTTATGGAATAAACAACAACTCACGTTCAACCCCAAAACAAACCAATCTCGGCGCATCGCCAACTCCTTCGTCTCGAGGGTTTCTATCGGGTAAGCGACATGCTGCCTAGATCGCATCTTGCGATCTAGGCAGCACAAGCCCCACGTTGTTCATGCGTTGCTCGTATCGAAGCGCTTTTGATGGCGAGCAACGTAGTTATCATTAGATGTGTTAGGGTTAGCATTGTTCTTCGTTTAAGCATGCTTACGTAGTGCAACCCTTGCATATCTAGCCGCCCTCACGCCTATCTCAGGTGTGGGGGCGGCACCCCGCTTGATCATTATTTAGTAGATCTGATCCGTTACGATTGCTCCTTGTTCTACAAGGATTAGTTTAATATCTGCAATAGTTAGGCCTTACAAAGGGGGAGGATCCAGTGGCACGTAGGGTGGCGTTCGCAAGTCCTAAACGGGATGTTCCGAGGATCAACTTCATGTTGGTTTTTAGGCCTTGTTTAGGATCGGCTTACGAGCACCGTGCGTGGCCGCGAGGCCCAACCCGGAGTAGGATGATCCGATTATGCGGTGAAAACCCTAAATCGTCGTAGATCTCATTAGCTTCATCTTGATCAAGCAGGACCACCTAGTATTCGTGCACCCCGTACGAATCATGGGTGGATCGGCTCTTTGAGCCGATTCACGGAGATAACTCGAGAGCCGATCGAGGCTCGTATTTAATGTTTACATGTATGCCCCGCAGAAACTAAGCGAGGCATCCCCATCACCTTCCCGACCAGGTATAGGTCAGGTGGCACGCCCTTGCACTTCGCATCGCCGCGTGTGACCGGAAGAGCATTGCGGGCCGTCGCTCGGAGGGGTCTCAGCCCAGCCGCAGCTCTAGGCTCTTCCCGGCTCTACGGTGTTGACAAGGCCGCTGCCCGCCGGTGGGTTTTGGCAGTCAACGTAAGCGTACTTACTTTGTTGCTAAAATCTTTCCATTCTCATTAAAGGATGACGCTAAAACTTGGTATAATAGTTTGCCACCTAATTCTATTAAAAGTCCAAAAGAATTGCTTGATGTTTTCTTCCGGAAATACTTTCCTGCTAGTGCTCAACATATTGCTTTGCGAGAGAATTTATAATTTTGACCAGGAAGATGGAGAGAAATTGCCCGAGGCTTGGGCGAGATTTTGCTCTCTTATTAGAGCTCGGCCTGACCATGATTTAGAAAAGCATGATTTACTTGATATATTTTATAGTGGACTAACCATTGAGTCTAGGGCATACCTGGATAGTTGTGCTGGTTGTGTTTTCAGGAAAAGAACTCCAGACGACGCTGAAGAATTATTGGCTAAAATAGGCCGGAATCATGATGATTGGACTACGCCTGAACCAACTCCAACGCCAATATTGAAGAAGAGGGGTTTAATTAAATTGAATGATGAAGATATGAGGGAAGCCAAGAAGTCTCTCAAGGAGAAAGGTATTAAATCTGAAGATGTGAAGAATCTTCCTCCCATAGAAGATATATGTGAGATAATTCCCCCTTCATCCATGATTGAGGTAAATTCCCTTCGGCGCTTTACTAGGGAAGATATTCCGTATTCAAAACCTCCTCGCGCAATGCTTAGATGAGTTTGATAATTATATTGTTAAGCAAGAAAATTTTAATATGAGAGTAGAGAATCATCTAATGGAAAATTCTCAAGCTATTAGTGAATTGCATGATATTGTGGAGAGAACCTCCAATGATGTTAAGATGCTTGTTAAACATTTTCATATGGTTCAAACTCAAATTGATCAACTCACTAAAGTGCAAAATGACTTGTTGGGAAATAATTCTAAAGAAAAACATGCTTATGAAGTAACAACTTGAGGTGGTGTTTCTACTCAGGATCCTCTATATCCCGAGGGACATCCCAAAAGAGTTGAACAAGATTCTCAACGAACTAAAACTAGTGCTCCATCTAAGAAAAAGAAAAATAAACATAAGAATGTTGTAGAATCCTCCGAACTCTGTTAATGATCCTAATAGTATTTCTATTTCGATGCTGAAACTGAAAGTGGTAATGAACATGATAAAGATAATGATAAGAATGATACTCCTGATAAAGAAGAGGTTGAAGAAGAACCTGAAAAGCATGCTAAAAATAAAAAGTACACTAAAGAAGATTTTATTACTGAGAAACATGGTAATGAAAGAGAACCATGGGTTCAAAAGCAAATGCCTTTTCCTGCTAAGAAACTAAAATCAAAGGAAGAAGAACACTATAATAAATTTTGCGATTGGATGAAACCTTTATTCTTGCAAATCCCTTTGACTGACGCTATTAAATTGCCTCCTTATTCAAAGTATATGAAAGATATTGTCACTAACAAAAGGAAAATTCCTAATGAGGAGATTTCCACTATGCTTGCTAATTACTCTTTTAACGGTAAGGTTCCAAAGAAGCTTGGCGACCTAGTATACCGACTATTCCTTGTTCTATTAAGAATAATTATGTTAAAACTGCTCTATGTGATTTGGGAGCCGGTGTTAGTGTTATGTCTTTTTCTCTTTATAAGAGACTTTACTTAGATAAGTTGTTACCTACTGATATATCTTTGCAAATGGCTGATAAATCTACTGCTATTCCTGTTGGTATATGTGAGGATGTTCCCTGTTCAAGTTACTAATAACTGCTTGATATTAATCGATTTTGTTGTGTTGGAAATGCCTGAAGATGATAATATGTCCATTATTCTTGGGAGACCCTTTCTTAATACTGCAGGTGCTGTTATTGATTGCAATAAAGGAAAAGTCACTTTTAAAGTTGATGATAGGGAGCACACCGTCTATTTCCCCAAGAGAATTGAAAAAGCATGTGGAGTTAATACTATTTCTAATGTGAGAACTATCAAAGTTGGAACTATCGATTGTCCTATATATGAGCCTAAAGAAGAATATCAAACTCTTATGATTGGATCCATATCAATACAATTCAAGGTAACATGATTGATTTGAGGTTTATTTCTTCTTATGCTATGTAAAATTTATTTGGTGGCAAGACTTGATCAACCTTGTTAACAAATACTTTTTATATGCATAGAGGAGATAAACAACATCTATTTCTTCCTCCATTTGCTCTAGTTGCTGTAGCACTTTTATTTTGCAAAGTTCCTTAGTTGATTAGAGATTTCAAAAAAATTCCTGGCCAGTAATAATAAACTTAATACCCAGAAATGTGCATTTTTCAAAGTTTTCAAAAATTCACAAAAATTATACCGTTGGTCCTATTTTTCGATGAGGCACCTGGGAGCACCTGGGGATGACCAGTGGGGCACCCCAGGGTGGCACCCCACAGGCCGGCGCGGCCTGCAAGGGGGGCGCGCCACCCTGGTGTGTGGGCCCCCCTTTACCCCACTTTAGCATCTCTTCCTCCCACACTCTTCTCTCTCCCGAAAAAATCGACACCAGCTTCCTCTCACTCGTGTTTTTGCTCAAGAGCTCCAGATTTCTCGATCTCTTTGCTCAGCCCAGATTTCTGTCTGAGATTTGGCACATTTGCTCTTCGGTATGTGACTCTTTCGATTATCCAAGTAGAATTTTGTTTGGTGGAGTATATCTTGCATATTTTGCTGCTGTAGGTAACATGTTTAGTGAGCTTGCATGCTTGTTCTAAGTGGTAGAAACTAGTTTTGATGCATGATTAGTACTCTAGCAAGTTCCTATGGTAGTTTCCCTCAATTATATGTCACCAAATCAAGTTTTATATTGTTTGTTGAAAAATTTCAGAAAATGGAAGGGAGTAGGCACCAACTTAACCAACAAGAATTGAAGGTGCAACAGGTCATGAGAGTTCACCGAGAAGAAGGAGTATATCCCGCTTATTACCCATGCGTGGATTTTATGAGAAGTGCGGGGATTTTACAAGATGTTCAAAGACTAATCTCTCGTGCAGGATTGGATGATTTTGTTGATGGTGAACCATGCCAATATGCAAAACTGACTATGTCAGTAATGCAAGATTTTAAATTCAATTGGTCACGATCTAACCCCATGGTTCAGTACAAAATTTATAATAAAACTGTCAAATTGCCATTCAATGATTTTTGTGCAGCAATCAGAGTGCCGCAGTGGGGATCATGCGAGAAGATAAAGGGATCGCCGCAAGAGTTCTTGGACCTCTTCAAGATGATTTGTCATGGAAGAAGTTTCTCGGAGGATGGTGGTAAAATCAGTAGCATTCATTTCCCAGCTATTCGTTACTTTGCTTATTTCATTACCAAGTGCGTTCTAGCAAGAAAGAATGGAAGTAAAGTATCTATCCAGGATCTAGCCTTTCTAGCTGCTGCATTCCAAGGTAATAGGACTTATAACTTGGGAGCTTTGATAGCCAACAGACTTGCTACTAACCGTGAGAAGGGAGGAATTTGTGGAGGTCTCATCGCCTCTCGCTTATTAGCTATGCATAATGTAGAACCTCACCATCTTGATATTCAGCTCCCCATAGAGAAACTTGACATAGTCTCCATGATTAAGCATGAATTTGTTTCCGATTCGTCTAATTTGAGAAACCTGTCTTACAGTAATAACATTTTACAAGAAATCTTGGACAATAACTAAGAAAGTTGAAAAATTAGTAGGATTGCCCGCACCTTCTCCGTTTAACCTTGATTCCAGGGAGGATTGGTCGGTCACGGAAAGTGCAGTTAATGCATACATAGAGGGAGGAAGCCATCGTGCAAGAGGCAACACGGAGGAGGCCGAGGAACACCTCGATTCGTCATCCGATGCAGCGAGCTCTTCGCATCCACAAGCTGGGTATGAGGAACCCCCACGTTTTTCTTCTGCATCGGTACCTTATTATGACTACTCCATGTATGATCCACCGACGTGGAACCCAGACCCTCGCTGGGGTTGAACTCCACTTAGGCCAAAAGCCTAAGCTTGGGGGAGGTATACCGGCATCACTCATTCTTTGCATATTATGGTTGCTGGATACTTGTACATACTTGTTTAGTCTCTTTGAGTGGTTTTCTAATGAGAGGAAGATGATATTTGGGGAAGTGCTGCCTGAAAACAGATTCTGGACTGTTACTAGAAAAATTCGTGCGCACAGCCAGAACGTTATTTTGAGCTGCCAATTTTTGTGCATGTTCCGCAGGTTGTTATCTAACTTTTATTAGTTGAACACTTTTCGAGCTGAGCAACGGAAGATTTTTGTAAAAATCGATTTCTATACTGCTGTCAAGTTTTGGCAGATTTCTGTCATCTTGTTTTTCTGTGTTTCTTTTAATTTGCTATTTCTTGTTCTTGCTTTGTTTCTTTCCTAAAACACAAGAAGACCAAAAATATTTCTGTTGTTTCTCTTCACCACTTGTTTACTTTAGTTTCTTGCATTTGTTTCGCTTTATTTGCTATTGCTAGTTTTCTATAAGAAAACCCAAAAAGATTTTGCTTTGTTTGCTTGTTTCTTTTTGTTCTTGTTCTCAAATTCGAAAACACCAAAAATATTTGCTGTTCTTCTTTGGTTTGTAAAGTTCATTATGAGTTCAATGGTCTTCGGTGGCTGGAGCGTGGTTTTTATTTCATATTATCCAAGGTACACAAGTGAAAAGGCAATAATGACGATCTACGACAATCTGATTGTGGTGAGAGGCTGGTATGAAATCTATTTGTTTTCATTTTTGTACATATACTCATCCATGTGAGCATGCTTAGTTGGTTCATGTGAGGTATATGTCATTTAAGAAAGTCTAGTAGTTCATGATCTCTCATGTTAGCTCCAATTTATTAATATGAGTAGCATGTCATGGATGTTTGCTTGCATTGTTTTATTCATAGATAGGTATGATATTGTGGTATCCTCCTCTGAATAATTCGTTTGAATTAACTTGGCACATGCTCACGCATGCATATGACTGAACAAGAGTCAATTAAGCCTCAATGATTTACATTGCTTCGGAGTTCTTGTATCACTTTTATGCCTCGGTTAATTTATTTTGCCGCAAGCATGATTATGACAGTTACTGCTCTCTTGATTTGTCGCTCCCTAGTCTATTGCTAGCCTTCACTTGTACTGAGCGGGAACGCTGCTCGTGCCTCCAAACACATGAAAACCAAGTTATTCCAGAGTGTCCACCATAAATACCTATGCATGGCATTTCAAACCATTCCAAGTAAATTCTCATGCGCTACCTTTAAACCTTCAAAAATGCTTCTCAATTTGTGTTAATGTTTCATAGCTCATGAGGAAGTATGTGGTGTTTAACTTTCAACCTTGTCATTTACTCTTGACGGACTTTCATATGGACTAGTGGCACATCCGCTTATCCAATAATTTTGCAAAAAGAGCCGGCAATGGGGTTCCCAGCCCCGATTAATCAACCTTCACTAATAATTCTCTTCACATGTTTTGCTCGATTCATCAGTAAGCAACTTAATTTTGCAAATAGACACTCCTCCATGGTATGTGATTGATGGAAGGCACCCGAGGATTCGGTTAGCCATGGCTTGTGTAAGCAAAGGTTGGGGGAGTGTCACCCATAATAAAACTAAAATACGTGTGTAAATAAAAGAGAAGAGGGATGATCTACCTTGCTGGTAGAGATAACGTCCTTCATGGGAGCCGCTCTTGAAAGTCCGGTTGGCGAGGTAGTTGGTGTACCCATTACCATTCGTTGACAACAACAAACACCTCTCAAAATAATTTTACCCTCGCTTTACAAATGAAAAGCTCTAGCGCATGTTAATCCCTCGCTTCCCTCTGCGAAGGGTCAATCTTTTACTTTTATGTTGTGTCTCCATCCTTTCTTTGAGCACTTTCTTGAGAGCACAACTGTCATTCTTAGTATAATATGCTTGTCTCAAAATATGATTGATTGTGGTACAACTTTGATGCTTTTATCTTTGACAATCACTATTTCTAGTATTTCTATGAACTTCAGAGGTGCCTGAGCATTTATGTTTTGCTGATCAAATATGGGCAAGCGAGATACCACTCTATCATATTCTTTTATGAACATTGCAATCCTGCTTATATACATGATTCATGATGCTTATTATTAATTGTTGGTACCTTTCCATGATTGACATAGCTATTGGATGATCTTATTTGCATGTATCTTATTATGGACTGCTTAAGTATTAGCCATATCATGAGAATATATACATCATATGAGCAAATGTGTTCGTGAAAGTTCTTTTATCGCTCAGTTGTTAACTGAATTGCTTGAGGACAAGCAATAAGCTAAGCTTGGGGGAGTTGATACGTCCAAAACGTATCTACTTTCCCGAACACTTTTGCTATTGTTTTGCCTCTAATTTGTGTATTTTGGATGCAACTAACACGGACTAACGCCGTTTTCGGCAGAACCGTTCCGGTGTCTCGTTTTTGTGCAGAAATCCAACTTTCAGGAAAAACCTCGGGATTTTGACAGAAGGCCCTGTTTTCCCAGAAAACTCACGGAGCCAGAAGGGCAAGTCAGGTGGAGGCCCGAGGGCCCCACACCATAAGGCGGCGCGACCTAGGGGGGGCCCGTGCGGCCCTATGGTGTGGCCCCCTCGGCTGGCCCCCGACGCCCTCCTTCGGACTACTTATTGGCCTCGACCTAAAAACGCACAGAGAGAAGTCGAAGTCGCCAGAAACCCTCCAGAACGCCGCCACATCGCGAAACTCCGTCTCGAGAGCCAGAAGTCTCCGTTCTGGCACTCCGCCGGGACGGGGAATTGGAGGAGATCATCGCCGCCATCACCACCGACGCCTCTTCATCAACCAGCCATGTTTCCCCCATCCATGTGTGAGTAATTCCCCCACTGTAGGCCGAAGGGGATGGTAGGGATTGGATGAGATTGGTCATGTAATAGCATAAGATTGTTAGGGCATAGTGCCTAGTGTCCGTAATTGGTACTTTGATGATATTGTTGCAACTTGTTATGCTTAATGTTTGTCACTAGGGCCCGAGTGCCATGATCTCAGATCTGAACATGTTATTGTTTCATCATGATATTCATTGTTTATGGTCTTACCTGCAAGTTGTATACACATGTCGCTGTCCGGAACCAATGGCCCCGAAGTGACAGAAATCGGGACAACCGGAGGGGATGGTAGTGATGTGAGGATCACATGTGTTCACGGAGTGTTAATGCTTTGCTCCGGTACTCTATTAAAAGGAGTACCTTAATATCCAGAAGTTTCCCTAGAGGCCCGGCTGCCACCGGCTGGTAGGACAAAAGATGTTGTGCAAGTTTCTCATTGCGAGCACGTACGACTATAATTGGAACACATGCCTATTGATTGCTTTGTACTTGGACACCGTTTTATTATTATCTGCAAATGCCCTGCTATGATTGTTACACGAGTTTCTCTCATCCATGCAACGCCCGTCATCCGTCCCCGTGCCTACAGTATTTTAATCCTGCTATTTACTAAAATCACTACTGCTGTCTTTGTTACTCTGCTGCTGTTATTTTACTACTGCTACTGCAATAAAACTGTTACTATCGATAAACTCTTGCGAGCAAGTCTGTTTCCAGGTGTAGCTGAATTGACAACTCCGCCGTTAAGGCTTTCAAGTATTCTTTGTCTCCCCTTGTGTCGAATCAATAAATTGGGTTTTACTTCCCGCGAAGACTGTTGCGATCCCCTATACTTGTGGGTCATCAGGGGTAACTAGTGTCGAAATCGTCAAACTAGGAGGTAAAAATCTATACTCACGGACACAGAGCGACTATTTCGGACCACGCGGTCGAAATATGCGTATGCACCCAGGCCAGCGGCGTGACGCATAGTGACCGGCATGTACGTCGAGACACAAACGCGGTCCAATTATGCGCCGCGTCTGCGTATACGCGGGCGCTGCACGGTCGCACCGAGTGGCCTAGTATTTTAACCCGGCCCTGCACGTCAGGGATAACGAAATCGACCGTGCGGATTTGATTCCTCCTCCCCTTCTTTGCTACCCTAGGGCGACGCCGCCACTCCAACCCCACTCCACTGCACTGCCGTAGTACCCAATGTTTGTTCGGGCCTCTCCGCGCAAGAGAACATGATCGGATCGGAGCCAAGCTGGGCCGGGGTAGAATCTTGACCGCATCTGTCACGTCTTTGGTGGCCACACATCTACCAGTTGCATCGGCCGCTGATACGTCTCAAACGTATCTATAATTTCTTATGTTCCATGCTAGTTTTATGACAATACTCACATGTTTTATATACACTTTATATCATTTTGATGCATTTTCCGGCACTAACATATTAACAAGATGTCGAAGCGCCGGTCCTCGTTTTCTCGCTGTTTTTGGTTTCGAAATCTTACACAGGAAATATTTTCGGAATTGGACGAAACAAAAGCCCACGGTCTTATTTTCCACGGAGCTTTCCGGAACACCGAAGGAGAGACAGAGAGGGGCCAAGGTGGCCCCACACCCTAGGGCGGCGCGGCCTGGAAGGGGGGCGCGCCGGCCTGTGGGGTGGGCCCCTCGGGCGCCCTCCGACTCTGCCCCTTCGCCTATTTATTCTCTCCGTCGCGAAAACCCTAGTACCGAGAGCCACGATACGAGAAAAGTTACTGTGACGCCGTCGCCGCCAATCCCATCTCGGGGGATTCAGGAGATCGCCTCCGGCACCCTGCCGGAGAGGGGAATCATCACCGGAGGACTCTACATCATCATGCCCGCCTCCGGATTGATGCGTGAGTAGTTCATTCTTGGACTATGGGTCCATAGCAGTAGCTAAAATGATTGTCTTCTCCTCTTGTGCTATCATGTTTAGATCTTGTGAGCTGCCTATCATGATCAAGATCGTCTATTTGTAATGCTACATGTTGTGTTTGTTGGGATCCGATGAATATGGAATACTATGTCAAGTTGATTATTGATCTATCATATATGTGTTGTTTATGTTCTTGCATGCTCTCCGTTGCTAGTAGAGGCTCTGGCCAAGTTGATACTTGATACTCCAAGAGGGAGTATTTATGCTCGATAGTGGGTTCATGCCTCCATTGAATCTGGGATAGTGACAGAAAGTTCTAAGGTTATGGATGTGCTATTGCCACTAGGGATAAAACATCAATGCTTTGTCTAACGATATTTGTGTTGATTACATTACGCACAGTACTTAATGCAATTGTCTGTTGTTTGCAACTTAATACTAGAAGGGGTGCGGATGCTAACCCGAAGGTGGACTTTTTAGGCATAGATGTATGCTGGATAGCGGTCTATGTTCTTTGTCGTAATGCCCTAAGTAAACCTCATATTAGTCATCATGATATGTATGTGCATTGTTATGCCCACTCTATTTGTCAATTGCCCAACTGTAATTTGTTCACCCAACATGCTATTTATCTTATTGGAGAGACACCACTAGTGAACTGTGGACCCCTGTCCATTCTTTTACATCTGAAATACAATCTACTGCAATCTTTGTTCTCTCGTTGTTCTTCACAAGCAAACATCATTCTCCACACCATACGTTTAATCCTTTGTTTACGAGCAAGCCGGTGAGATTGACAACCTCACTGTTAAGTTGGGCCAAAGTATTTTGATTGTGTTGTGCAGGTTCCACGTTGGCGCCGGAATCCCTGGTGTTGCGCCGCACTACACTCCTTCACCAACAACCTTCACGTGGCCTTCATCTCCTACTGGTTCGATAAATCTTGGTTTCTTACCGAGGGAAACTTGCTGCTGTACGCATCACACCTTCCTCTTGGGGTTCCCAACGGACGTGTGCTTCACGCGTCATCAAGCTAATTCTGGCGCTGTTGCCGGGGAGATCAAGACACGCTGCAAGGGGAGTCTCTCACATCCAATCTCTTTACTTTGTTTATTGTCTTGCTTTACTTTATTTTATTTTCTGTCTTGTTTGCTTTCTTTATATCAAAAACACAAAAAAAATGAGTTACTTGCATTTACTTTATTTATCAGTTTACCTTTGTTTATTTCATCATGCTTCGTCCTAAGTTCACTTTGAAAGATATACCGGTAGGGCGTGGGTCTATCATTGGAAGAGATAATATAGAAGAATTTTTCACTCATGTTAGTACGGTTAAAGATTTTGAAGATAGATCCTTGGTAGAACTTGCTCCTACTTATGAAATTGCTACTGCCTCTTTAGTGCACATGTTGGAAGCTAGATTTGTTAATCTTAATCCTATAATGCAACATATGTTTCTTACACTTTCTGATATGGAAGAAGGAGAGAAGAAATATTTTGTTTTAGAAACCTTTCTTAAAGAATTTGGTGATGTAGCTAAAGAAGCTAGAAAAGTCTTTATTAAACATAAGATGCTTGGCTTTTATACTAATTTTGCAAGTACCCTTGAAAAGATGGAAAAAGATAGGCTAAAGTACACTAATAAAACCAATTGTGAGGGGGAGACTAAAGTACCAATACCTCTTAAGCTCATAGAAATGCATGAGGCTCTAGAAAAGAATTTTGATTGGATTGTTCCTGAAAATTTATTTGAGGGGGATAGTGACATAGGCATCCCCAATGGGCCTGCCGAAGATAGTACCCGGGGTTTACTGAAGGCCCACTACTCGAAGAATAAGAAGATTCGGAAGCCCAAGATATTGTTAAGGAAAGCTAGAGTTGTAATAGGAAGTAATATTTGTAATCTTGCGGGAGGAGTTAGAAACCTACCCGGACTCTGTAACCTGTACAATACAAATCCCTCGGCACCACCTCCTATATAAGGGGGGGTCGAGGGACAAAGAGAGGATCGAATCATTGTTTCTAAAACCCTAGTTTCATAATCGTCGAGTACTTTTCGGCTGAAACCTTCGAGATCTACTTGCCCTCTACTTCCAACTAAACCCTAGTCTACAACTCGTAGGCATTGATAAGTTAATACCTTGTCAATTGGCGCCGTCTGTGGGAATTAGAGGCGTCAAGGATCCGATCTCAATGGCACGTTCAAGATCGTCGACTTCATCAACCGCAAACAACGCAATGGATCGAGGTAAACAGATCGCAACTGGTCTTGTCGATTTTGTTTCTCACCCACCCTCCCGTTTGGATGCATATGCATATCTGGAGGAGCCTATGGAGGTGACGTTCGAAAGGTTTCACTTTCGCGTCGAGAAAGAAGGATCGTATCGTGTCGAAATTCCGATTTCATCGGGATCGTCGGCGGTCGATTCCGATTTTTCAAGTTATACATCGTCAACCGAATCAGGAGAGGAAGAAACTTCGTCGTCACGCTTCATCAACACTAGGGCAAGAGAAAAACTTGCCAAGATCTTCAGCGACATGTCGTTTGAGTCATCTGCGGACTCCTATATAAGCGATGGCTCAAGCGGTGTCGACGACTACAGCTTCATCGACAAATCTACTACAATGGGCAAGGTCTTCACCAGTCTAAATGAGGGTGTCACCAAACCCAACATAGATCTGAATACAAAGTATCATCAGATTTATGTTATCGGAGAGCCAAGCCGTGACCAGGAGGAAACATCTGAGGCTTTCGACGATTTGGGAAATCCATATGTTGATCCCTCTAATCTGCGACAAGGTCTAGGCAGTAAATACGTCGGCCCTGAGCCTCGCGATAGAGTTCAGCTTCCGCAGGCAGCACGGCATAGAGCCGCAAGAGCTATGGATGGCTCAGAACCAATGGCTACAACAGCCACGCCAGCAGAGTTGCAAGCATATCAATATAGGCTCGCACGAGCTGCAAGGGAATTGCAAAAACAGACAGAAGCTTTAAATAGAAGAAAGGAGGCAGCCTCCACGTCAAGCAGGCGAAGGGCGGAGTTAAGTCGACAATCTGGAACCTCGGGAGATAGCCACAGAGAAGCTCGGAACAGAGCAAGGTCAAGATTGCAACATATACCTGAAGGAGAAAGAGAGTACCTGGTTCAAAATCTCGACATGTCTTTTATTTCGATAGACACAAGAGGGAATATTATCCCCAAGACACCAGAAGCTGGGTATATGGCGACACAAGCCTTTATCCTTGCATCTAGGCCACCTCCAGGAGATCCAAGGGAGGCACTGTACAACATGGAAGTGGCAGGAGCTGAAGCCATGGGAACGGCGTTTGCATCAACACCGCCAGAAGGAGCAGCAAGGCAAAATAGTCCACGACCAGCAGCAGCAGCAAATGTCGAAGGAACAAGTGGAGCAAGAGACACAACAGCACAAGCAAGGGTAGACAGAGCACGGCAAAGCAGAAGGGAACAACGGTATTCCCCAGAATTAAACGACGAGGATATGTGCGGTTTGCCGTGCTTCACAAGGAGAGTATGAAAAACTCGAGTCCCTTCGGGATTTAAGTTGCCTGATAATTTCAAGAAATTCGACGGCCTGCAAGATCCAGAGGATTGGCTAGTTGATTACCTCGAGACGGTGAAGTTAACTGGAGGGACCAGGGCAACAGCCATGCAAAGCATCCAAGTGCATTTAAGTGGAGCCGCACGATCTTGGATCAAAAAGCTTCCTCCAGGGTCTATCGACAGCTGGGATAGCTTTGAGGACATATTCGTCAAGAATTTCCGGTCCACCTGCAAGAAACCCGCATCTCTAGAGGAGTTACGGGCGTGTCGACAGAAGCCAGACGAGCCAATGAGAAAATATATCCAAAGGTGGAACATCATCAAAAACTCGGCAGAAAATATATCTGACGAGAGGGCAATAGATGCATTCGTCGCAGGGATCAGGCGTGGAGATTTTGTCGAAGATTTGGGAAGGACCAATCCAAAGACAGTATCTGCATTAATGGAAATAGCAAACAGATGGGCAGATGGAGAAGATGCTATCCACAACAAATGGCATAGGTCGCCAGAGGAGGACCGCGGTCGAAATTATCAACCAAGGCGACGATTTCCTCGGCAGTACTCGAGTTATGATGCTCCAGGACAAATCTCGGCTGGTTTCCGAGCAAGTGCAGGAGGAAACAACATAGATGATTACCAGAGAAGTAATGAGCAACGAGGCGACAATAGAGATGAATCTCGACACAATAGGCAAAATAGCGGGCCAAGGTTCCAGAGGCCTTTTGTGTCTCCCGAAGAAATGATGAACGGGCCGTGTCAGATGCACTTTTTCCTCGACAGCAACGGAAAAAGACAGTCGGGACATCTGCAGAAGGATTGTCGAAATTTCCAGGCAATGCTGAGATATGCAGGGCATGCTAACGCTCAGGCAGCGCAAAGAAATCCTCGAGAACCCAGAAGTGAGGTTCACTTGCCACCTCCTCCCGCGATAACAGATGACAATCGACATCAGCTAAGAATAGCGGCGGCGCCTGCACCACCACCTTACGTTGATCCCAACTCTAATGGAGCGGTCTCGATGATTCGAAGGGAAGGCCATCCAATAGAACTCGAAAGTAATCTCGCGACAGGTGTTCATGGCGAGAGAAAATGCCTCCACCAACGAGTTGAGTACCTTAATTGGTCAGGGCAAGACATTGGCTTCACTATAGCAGATCATCCGCAAGCAAGTTCCTCGACCGTGGCGATCGAGCACTCATACTACCGGCGGTCATCGCAGGATTTGACGTGTCTCGCGTGTTTATAGATGGTGGCGGCAGCCTAAACCTTATGTACGCAGATACATTAAGGAAGATGAACATATCCCTAGCAAACTTGAAGCCAACGTGACACGAGATTCCACGGCATCACACCGGAGAAGCCAAGCTATCCGTTGGGGAAGATTAATCTCGACGTTCGGCTTTGGGACCCGAGAAAATTACGGAATCGAGAAATTGGAGTTTGAAGTCGTAGATTTCCCGTCACAATACCACGCTCTGTTGGGACGACCGGCATATGCTAGATTTATGGCGGTACCACATTATACGTACCTATTGTGGAGGATGCCCGGACCTAAGGGACCAATCACAATCAAAGGAAGCTTCGCCCTAGCCGATAAATGTGACAAGGATTTTCATCGACTCATCGAAACTTTCGGGATGCAAGCTGAGTATTTGGCATCAAGGCTCATGACCGACTACGACGTGCTGCCGACGTTGGAAGGCCAAATAAAGAATCAACTTTCAACACTGAGAAAAATTCTAAGGAGGTGCAGATTCACCCGACGGATCCAAAAAAGACGACATCCATCGCAAGTGACATGGACCTCGCATAGGAAAGCGCGCTCGTCGAGTTCCTCCCTGAGAACTGGAAAATCTTCGCATAGTGTCCAGCTGACATGCCAGGAGTACCCAGGGAACTTGCCGAGCACCACCTAAACTTGGATCCACTAGCGAGACCAATCAAACAACCTTTGCGACGTTTTTCGGAACCAAACCGCAAAGCAGAAATTGATCGACTGAGAGAAGCTGGTTTTATCAAAGAGCTGCATACAGAGGCCACATGGGTAGCAAATCCAGTGTTGGTGCCAAAGAAAAACACTAAAGTCCTTCGCATGTGCGTCGATTTTACGTGTCTCAATAAACATTGTCCAAAGGATCACTTTCCCTCCCGAGGATCGACCAAATTATCGACTCCACGGCAGGATGCGAACGTCTTTCCTTCTTGGACGCATATTCTGGTTATAACCAGATTAGATTAAAAGAAGAAGATGAAGTAAAAACAGCGTTCATCACACCTTACGGAGTGTTTTGCTACAAAACAATGCCTTTTGGTTTGAAAAACGCGGGAGCAACATATCAGAGGATGATGCGTAGTGTTTGGCAACACAGATTGGAAAAAATGTGCAAGTATACATTGATGATGTAGTCATAACATCAAAAAAGGGGACGACGCTGATCGAAGATCTCAAGGAAACTTTTGATAACCTCGACAGATTCTGCCTCAAGCTGAACCCGACGAAGTGCTCTTTCGGCGTCCCAGCAGGAGAACTTCTTGGGTTCCTAGTTTCAGCAAGAGGGATTGAAGCAAATCCCGACAAAATACAAGCCATCGTAACGATGAGGAAGCCAACCAAGTTAAAAGAAATACAACAATTAACTGGGCGAGTCGCAGCTTTTAGCGATTCGTCGCCGTAGCTGGGAGAAAAAGCACTACCGTTCTACGCCTTGATAAAGCAAGGGGAGAAATTCCAGTGGAACGAAGAAGCCGATAGAGCTTTCGAGGATCTGAAACGAACAATCTCGACACCACCAGTCCTGGTGGCGCCGAAGGAAAAGGAACCTCTCCTGTTGTACATCGCAGCCACACCCCAGGTGGTTAGCACGGTGCTAGTAGTCGAAAGAGAAGAAGAAGGAAAACTCCATGGAGTGCAAAGGCCGGTATATTTCAGTAGTGAAGTTTTATCGCCTTCCAAACAGCGGTACCCGCAGCATCGTAAACTAGCATATGGAGTGATTACAACAAGCAAGAAAGTTGCGCCACTATTTTTCGGCACACCCGATAATAGTAGTCAATGAAGCACCTCTCTCAAATATACCGAACAATCCAGAAGCTACGTGGCGTGTCTCCCTTTGGGGAATAGAACTTTCCCTCGGGACATCACGTATGAAAAAAGAAAGGCATTCAAGTCGCAAGTTTTGCCAGACTTCATCGCAGAATGGATGGAGCTGCAAAACACGGGACCCCCAGATTTGTCGAGAACTTGGACCATGAACTTCGACGGATCCAAGAGAGTAGAAGGAGCTGGCGCAGGAGTGATACTTATATGTCCTACGGATGACGTTCCCAAACGCATCCAACAATGAAGCAGAATACGAAGCCCTCATACACGGGATGAAGATGGCGAAAGCTTGCGGTGCAACTCGACTAAAAATCTTTGGCGACTCACAATTGGTGGCTCAGCAAGTTATGAACCAATGTGATGCGGTCAATGATAGCATGATAGCATACAAGGAGGTGTACAATGAGCTTGAGAAGCTGTTTGATGGATGCGAGGTAAATCACATCGTAGATTGAGCAATGATGAAGCCGACGTCCTCGCAAACATCGGGTCGCAGTGCCTTCCAATCCCGCCAGGCGGATTTTG
This sequence comes from Lolium rigidum, assembly GCF_022539505.1. Lineage (NCBI taxonomy): Eukaryota > Viridiplantae > Streptophyta > Magnoliopsida > Poales > Poaceae > Lolium > Lolium rigidum. The sequence goes on along the minus strand of NC_061513.1, from coordinate 37,805,302 downwards.
GGAAGAAATAGCGGAGAGATCAACGAAGCCGAAGAAGATGCAGAAAAAAGCAAAAGAAGAAAAAACTTCGGCGTCTCTCAAAGAAGCCGTGGAGGACGAAGAGGACCAAGAACTTGTGATGATGGTAGAAGTCCCTTGGATGAAAGCGTACATATCGTATATCCTCAGGAAGGAAATACCCGACGATCCAGTTGCAGCAAGGCGAGTTATTCGACGATCCAAAGCTTTCATAGTGGTCAAAGGGGAGTTATATAAGCGAAGTATTTCAGGCGTCTTGCAAAGGTGTGTCACACCCGAAGAAGGAAGAATAATCCTAAAGGATGTGCATGAAGGAATATGCATAGGTCACCACGCAAGCAGTCGAGCTATTGCAGCCAAGGTTTTTCGGGCAGGATTCTACTGGTTGACAGCAATCGAGGACGCAAAAGAGATAGTACGAACTTGCGACGCGTGCCAGAGATTTGCCGCAAAACCGCACTCTCCGGCGGCAGTAACTAATGCCAATACCATTGTCGTGGCCCTTTGCCCAATGGGGACTCGACATGGTAGGCAAGTTGCACAAAGCTTCGCCAGGAGGATACGAGTACCTGTTGGTTGCTGTCGACAAATTCACCAAGTGGGTAGAAGCGAAGCCAATAAATTCACCAGATGCAGCATCAGCAATAAAGTTCGTGAAGGGCATCGTTTTTCGATTTGGAGTACCTCACAGCATCGTCACAGATAATGGCAGCAACTTTACGTCGAAGGAGTTCAAGGCGTACTGTGCAGAAGTAGGCATCAAATTGCACTTCGCGTCGGTTGCACATCCCCAAACTAATGGTCAAGTCGAGAAAGCCAATGGTATCATCTCGCAATGGCATTAAAAAACGTCTGCTAGGACCGCTTGAAAAGGCTCGACACACCTGGCCAGAAGAATTGCCAAGTGTTTTGTGGAGCATCCGGACAACACCAAATACGGCGACACAAGAAACCCCGTTCTTCCTCGTCCACGGAGCTGAAGCCGTACTACCAATTGAAATAGAGCACGATTCTCCAAGAGTAACAGAGTATGACGAAGAAACATCACGAAAAGTTCGGGAGGATGATATGGATGCACTCGATGAAGCTCGAGATGAAGTACTATCACGAGTTACCAAGTACCAGGCAAGACCTGAAGAACTACCACAGTCGACGACTGCGGCCGAGATCTTTCCAGGTCGGCGATTTGGTCCTACGGCTCAACCAGCAAAGTACAGAGAAGCTTGAGTCACCATGGTTGGGACCTTACGTCGTCACGGAAGTCATCGATGGAGGAGCGTACAGGATCAAGGACAAGAAGACAGGGGTTCCCGAGAAAAACCCCTGGAACGTGGCGCAGCTCAGGCGGTTCTACGCTTAGATTCTAAATATAGTCCTCCTCTGTAAAAATACAATGTACTGAAACGCCCGCGAGTTTTCAGACGCACTCTTTTCCTTTTCGGGGCACCGAGTGGGGCCGGAAAGGTTTTTAATGAGGCGGGCTCGCGGTGCTGCAATATAATAAAGATAGTGGAGATATACTTCTCATTTTTCGACATGCTCGGGGGCTACTTTGAAAAAATGAAAAGATCACGAAAGACAAAATAGAAATGGCGTGAGCCTATGATCAAATACAAATATTTGTTCATAGCCTCGGGGGCTACTCCCATCGGGAGCGCCGTTCGCGCACCCGAGAAATTATAAAACTTCGGGAGAGAAAGAAAATATAGCGGCATAAAGCGTGGAGCCTACAACCAAGCACAAGTCCTTGGCTGTAGCCTCGGAGCTACTCCCATCGGGAACGCTGTTCGCGTGCCCGATGAAATTATAAAAAAGAAAGACAGAATGAAAAGAAGAAAGATAGAAGAGCAAAAGAGTATATTTCGAGTTATAAATAACTCCTGCATATACTCCCATCGGGAGAGCAATATAAGTCATCTTTGACTCGATAAAATGTGCCATTCCATCAGCCGAATAAGCACTCGACAATATATTCTCATAACGCCGAAGTTGCGATCAATTTCTGAATGCCGCAAAACTTTGCGAAGGTAAGACCCTGCATCCATTCCGTGAGGCGTGGCGCCGTCTCTGACGTCGGTTTGCTACTTTTATCCGTATCAACAGATACGAAGAAAAATCCTAACGGACGCGTTAGGTACCCGATAAATATGACTCGGACTCGACAGAATGGTAAGACCTTAAGCGGCACCTGTCGAAGTTTACACCAGTATCCCGAAATCATGTCCAGGGACGTGATTTTGAAGTAGGTTTTTGCGGATTGCCACTAGAGCAGTTAACTAGTACCTGATCCGTCAGATGAACTAGCCCCAACTACCATTATCCCTGTACAATATAGAAATTTATGAGAAGAAATATAGAAAAGTTTAAGTTGTCGAGTAAAAATAAACAGTGGAGATTTTCCCTGACTCTACGATTCAAGCAAAATCTCGGGGGCTACTGACATAGGCATCCCCAATGGGCCTGCCGAAGATAGTACCCGGGGTTTATTGAAGGCCCACTACTCGAAGAATAAGAAGATTCGGAAGCCCAAGATATTGTTAAGGAAAGCTAGAGTTGTAATAGGAAGTAATATTTGTAATCTTGCGGGAGGAGTTAGAAACCTACCCGGACTTCGTAACCCGTACAATACGAATCCCTCAGCACCACCTCCTATATAAGGGGGGGTCGAGGGACAAAGAGAGGATCGAATCATTGTTTCTAAAACCCTAGTTTCATAATCGTCGAGTACTTTTCGGCTGAAACCTTCGAGATCTACTTGCCCTCTACTTCCAACTAAACCCTAGTCTACAACTCGTAGGCATTGATAAGTTAATACCTTGTCAGATAGTAAGCCTAAAAGTAATGAAAGAGGAGCCTCTGAAACTTACATAGATAAGATACAATGCATTGTTGAGAAAACTCCCAACTCTTATGTTGATGCTTCATCTCTTGATAATACTTGAGTTACACTTTCTGCGCCTAGCTGAAAGGCGTTAAAGAAAAGAGCTTATGGGAGACAACCCATCATTTTATTTCTGCAATTTTTGTTTTATATTTGTGTCTTGTAAGTTGTTACTACTGTAGCAACCGCTCCTTATCTTTACTTTATCGCATTGTTGTGCCAAGTAAAGTCTTTGATAGTAAGGTTGATACTAGATTTGGATTTCTGCGCAGAAACAGATTTCTAGCTGTCACGAATTTGAGTAGATCTCTCTGTACGAAACTCAAAAAAATCTGCGAAAAATCATGAGTAATCCTCAGATATGTACGCAACTTTCATTCAATTTGAGATTCTTCATCTGAGCATGTTAAGTGCCTCTAAAAAATTCGTCTTTACGGACTGTTCTGTTTTGACAGATTCTGCCTTTTATTTCACATTGCCTCTTTTACTGTGTTGAGTGGATTTCTTTGCTCCATTAACTTTCAGTAGCTTTGGGTAATGTCCAGAAGTGTTAGAAATGATTGTGTCCTCTCTTAACATGTGAATTTTTGATTATGCACTAACCCTCTAATGAGTTTGTTTTGAGTTTGGTGTGGAGGAAGTTTTCAAGGGTCAAGAGAGGAGGATGATATAATATGATCAAGAAGAGTGAAAAGTCTAAGCTTGGGGATGGCCCCGTGGTTCATCCCTGCATATTTCAAGAAGACTCAAGCATCTAAGCTTGGGGATGCCCAAGGCATCCCCTTTTTCATCGACAACATATCAGGTCACCTCTAGTGAAACTATATTTTATTCCGTCACATCTTATGTGCTTTACTTGGAGCGTCTGTATGCTTTTATTTTTGTTTTTGTTTGAATAAACTCGGCTCCTAGCATTCCTTGTGTGGGAGAAAGACACGCTCCGCTGTTTCATATGAACATTGGTGTTCTTAGCTTTACTTTTAATGTTCATGGCGAAGGTTGAAAACTGCTTCGTTCATTGCTATTTGGTTGGAAACAGAAAATGCTCCACGTGGTAATTGGTATATTGTCTTGAATAATTTGATACTTGGCAATTGTTTTGAGTTCTCAAGTAGATCATGTTTAAGCTCTTGCATCACGTAGTTTAAACCTATTAGTGGAGAATTACTGTAGAGCTTGTTGAAATTTGGTTTGCATGATTGGTCTCTCTAAAAGTCTAGATATTTTCTCGGTAAAAGTGTTTGAACAACAAGGAGACAAGTATAGAGTCTTATAATGCTTGCAATATGTTCTTATGTAAGTTTTGCTGTACCGGTTCATACTTGTGTTTGCTTCAAACAACCTTGCTAGCCAAAGCCTTGTACTGAGAGGGAATGCTTCTCGTGCATCCAGAACCTTGAGCCAAAACTTATGCCATTTGTGTCCACCATAACTACCTACTATGTGGTATTTTTCTGCCATTCCAAGTAAATTGCTTGCGTGCTACCTTTAAAATTTCATTCCTTGTCTTTGCAATACATAGCTCATGGGAAAATAGCTTTAAAAACTATTGTGGTATTGAATATGTTACTTATGTATCTTATTTCTTATAAGTTGCTTGTTGAGCGGTAACCATGTTTTTGGGGATGCCATTAACTGTTACACCTTTGTTGAATATCATGTGAGTTGCTATGCATGTTCGTCTTGTCTGAAGTAAGGGTGATTTATCATGATTAAATGGTTTGAGTATGCATATTGTTAGAGAAGAACATTGGGCCGCCAACCAAAGCCATGTATCATGGTGGAAGTTTCAGTTTGGACATTAATCCTCAATCTCTCATGAGAATATTATCTATTGTTGAATGCTTAAGCATTAAAGAGGAGTCCATTATATGTTTTCTATGTTTTCCCGGTATGGATGTCCTCAAGTTGAGATCTATCAAAAACGAGAAATCAAATGTGATCTATCTCCTTGGACCTCTGTACAGGTGACATAGAGGTACCCATTTGTGACACTTGGTTGAAACATATGTAATGCAATGATAATCCATGGAAATCCGAACTAATTAGGACAAGGTGCGAGCACTATTGGTATTCGATGCATGAGGCTTGCAACTTATAGGATGTCTTATGCATAACACATATGAATTATTACTACCGTTGATAAAATTGTTTCCATGTTTCCAAAATAAAAAGCTTTAGCACAAGAGTAATCCCTGCTTCCCTCTGCGAAGGGGACTTTCTTTTACTTTTTGTTGAGTCAGTTTACCTACTTCTTTCTATCTTAGAAGCAAACACTTGTGTCAACTGTGTGCATTGATTCTTACATACTTGCTTATTTGCATTCATCATATTACTTTGTGTTGACAATTATCCATGAGATATACATGTTGAAGTTGAAAGCAACTCGCTGAAACTTATATCTTCCTTTGTGTTGCTTCAAAACCTTCTATTAAGAATCTATTGCTTTATGAGTTAACTCCTAGGCAAGACTTATTGATGCTTGTCTTGAAAGTACTATTCATGAAAAGTCTTTGCTATATGATCAGTTGTTTAGTCATTATCTTTACCATTGCTTTGAATCACTTCATTCATCTCATATGCTTTACAATAGTATTGATCAAGATTATGATAGCAAGCATGTCACTTCAGAAATTATCCTTGTTATCGTTTACCTACTCGAGGGCGAGTAGAAACTAAGCTTGGGGATGCTTGATACGTCTCAAACGTATCTATAATTTCTTATGTTCCATGCTAGTTATATGACAATACTCACATGTTTTATATACACTTTATATCATTTTGATGCATTTTCCGGCACTAACCTATTAACAAGATGCCGAAGCGCCAGCTTCTGTTTTCTCGCTGTTTTTGGTTTCGTAAATCTTACACAGGAAATATTCTCGGAATTGGACGAAACAAAAGCCCACGGTCTAATTTTCCACGGAGCTTTCCAGAACACCGAAGGAGAGACGGAGAGGGGCCAAGGTGGCCCCACACCCTAGGTCGGCGCGGCCAGGAGGGGGCGCGCTGACCTGTGGGGTGGGCCCCTCGGGCGCCCTCCGACTCTGTCCCTTTGCCTATTTATTCTCTCCGTCGCGAAAACCCTAGTACCGAGAGCCACGATACGAGAAAAGTTACTGTGACGCCGTCGCCGCCAATCCCATCTCGGGGGATTCAGGAGATCGCCTCCGGCACCCTCGCCGGAGAGGGGAATCATCACCGGAGGACTCTACATCATCATGCCCACCTCCGGATTGATGCGTGAGTAGTTCATCCTTGGACTATGGGTCCATAGCAGTAGCTAGATGGTTGTCTTCTCCTCTTGTGCTATCATGTTTAGATCTTGTGAGCTGCCTATCATGATCAAGATCGTCTATTTGTAATGCTACATGTTGTGTTTGTTGGGATCCGATGAATATGGAATACTATGTCAAGTTGATTATTGATCTATCATATATGTGTTGTTTATGATCTTGCATGCTCTCCGTTGCAAGTAGAGGCTCTGGCCAAGTTGATACTTGTAACTCCAAGAGGGAATATTTATGCTCGATAGTGGGTTCATGCCTCCATTGAATCTGGGACAGTGATAGAAAGTTCTAAGGTTATGGATGTGCTGTTGCCACTAGGGATAAAACATCAATGCTTTGTCTAAGGATATTTGTGTTGATTACATTACGCACGGTACTTAATGCAATTGTCTGTTGTTTGCAACTTAATACTGGAAGGGGTGCGGATGCTAACCCGAAGGTGGACTTTTTAGGCATAGATGCACGCTGGATAGCGGTCTATGTTCTTTGTCGTAGTGCCCTAAGTAAATCTCATATTAGTCATCATGATATGTATGTGCATTGTTATGCCCTCTCTATTTGTCAATTTCCCAACTGTAATTTGTTCACCCAACATGCTATTTATCTTATTGGAGAGACACCACTAGTGAACTGTGGACCCCGGTCCATTCTTTTACATCTGAAATACAATCTACTGCAATCTCTCGTTCTCTCGTTGTTCTTCACAAGCAAACATCATTCTCCACACCATACGTTTAATCCTTTGTTTACAGCAAGCCGGTGAGATTGACAACCTCACTGTTAAGTTGGGCCAAAGTATTTTGATTGTGTTGTGCAGGTTCCACGTTGACGCCGGAATCCCTGGTGTTGCGCCGCACTACACTCCTTCACCAACAACCTTCACGTGGCCTTCATCTCCTACTGGTTCGATAAACCTTGGTTTCTTACTGAGGGAAACTTGCTGTTGTACGCATCACACCTTCCTCTTGGGGTTCCCAACGGACGTGTGCTTCACGCGTCATCAGCCGCTGATACGTCTCCGACGTATCGATAATTTCTTGTGTTCCATGCTACATTATTGATGATATCTACATGTTTTATGCACACTTTATGTCATATTCGTGCATTTTCTGGAACTAACCTATTAACAAGATGCCGAAGAGCCGCTTCGTCGTTTTCTCGCTGTTTTTGGTTTCAGAAATCCTAGTAACGAAATATTCTCGGAATTGGACGAAATCAACGCCCGGGGTCCTATTTTGCCACGAAGCTTCCAGAAGACCGAAGGAGAGTCGAAGTGGGGCCACGAGGTGGCCGGACACCGGGCGGCGCGGCCCGGGCCCCGGCCGCGCCGGCCCGTCGTCTGGGCCCCTCGTGCCGCCTCTTTACCTGCCCTTCCGCCTACAAATAGCCTCCGTCGCGAAACCCCCAAGTACCGAGAGCCACGATACGGAAAACCTATCGAGATGCCCCCGCCGCCAATCCCATCTCGGGGGATTCTGGAGATCTCCTCCGGCACCCTCCCGGAGAGGGGATTCATCTCCCGGAGGACTCTTCACCGCCATGGTCGCCTCCGGAGTGATGAGTGAGTAGTTCACCCCTGGACTATGGGTCCATAGCAGTAGCTAGATGGTTGTCTTCTCCTCATGTGCTTCATTGTCGGATCTTGTGAGCTGCCTAACATGATCAAGATCATCTATCTGTAATACTATATGTTGTGTTTGTAGGGATCCGATGGATAGAGAATACTATGTTATGTTAATTATCAAGTTATTACCTATGTGTTGTTTATGATCTTGCATGCTCTCCGTTATTAGTAGAGGCTCTGGCCAAGTTTTTGCTCTTAACTTCAAGAGGGAGTATTTATGCTCGATAGTGGGTTCATGCCTCCATTGAATCTGGGACAGTGACAGAAAGTTCTAAGGTTGTGGATGTGTTGTTGCCACTAGGGATAAAACATTGATGCTATGTCTAAGGATGTAGTTATTGATTACATTACGCACCATACTTAATGCAATTGTCTGTTGTTTTGCAACTTAATACTGGAAGGGGTTCGGATGATAACCTGAAGGTGGACTTTTTAGGCATAGATGCATGGTAGATAGCGGTCTATGTAATTTGTCGTAATGCCCAATTAAATCTCAATATATTTATCATGACATGTATGTGCATTTGTTGCGGTCAGAAACCCACCGGCGGGCAGCGACTGGCAACACCGTAGAGCCGGGAACAACTAGGGCTGCGGCTGGCCCCAGTCCCTCAGAGCGACGGCCCGCAAAGCCTTCTGGTCACACGTCCGATGCTGTCGCAAGGGCGTGCCACCTGACCTATACCTGGTCGGGAAGGTGTTGGATGATGCCTCGCTTAGTTTCCTCGCATGGCATACACGTAAACGTTAAATACGAGCCTCGATCGGCTCTCGAAGTTATCCCGTGAATCGGCTCAAAGAGCCGATCCACCCATGATTCGTACGAGGTGCACGAATATATGGTGGTCCTGCTTGATCAAGATAAAGCTAAAGCGATCTACGATGATTTAGGGTTTTCACCGCATAATCGGATCATCCTACTCACGATTGGGCCTCGCGCTCGCGTACGGTGATCGTAAGCCGATCCTAGACAGGCCTAAAAACCAACACGAGGTTGATCCCCGGAACATCCTGTTTAGGGCTAGCAAACTACACCCTACACGCCGCTGGATCCTCCAACCCTTTGTAAGGCCTAATTATTGCGGATGTTAAACTAATCCTTGAAGAACAAGGAGCAACCGTAACGGATCGGATCTACTAAACTATGATCAAGCGGGTGCCGCCCCTACACCTGAGATAGGTGTAAGGGCGGCTAGATGTATAAGGGTTGCACTACGACAAGCATATGATACGAAGAACAATGCTAACCCTAACACATCTAAGATAACTACGTTGCTCGCCATCAAAAAGGCTTCAGCACGAGCAACGCATGAACAACGTAGGTAGGCTTGTGTTGCCTAGATCGCAAGATGCGATCTAGGAAGCATGGTGCTTACCGGAGAAACCCTCGAGACGAAGGAGTTGGCGATGCGCCGAGATTTGTTTGTGTTGAACGTTGGTTGTTGTTTATTTCATAAACCCTAGATACATATTTATAGTCCAAGGGACTTTCTAATTCAGGCGTGCACCTAACCGTACACGGGTAAAACTCTAACTCCTAACCGACACGTAACCTAATATGTTACAGATACAAGGGCAAACTAGCCCAAACTTTGCATGTAAGGCCGATTCACGTATTTCTTCTATATATATTCTTCAAACCCATCTTGATCGCGGCCCACCTCTGACTCGGTCAAATTCTGGTGATAACACATGCCCCCTGGTTTTGAAAATGACATTTCCAAAATCATTATGCTTTCTTTCGTCGGGTCATGTCGTGGCAGAGCAAAAACCGCCGCAGAATCCTTCATCATGATGCCTTGCCCCTTCCACTTCTCCACGTGGCCTGCGAAATTTTTCTGCCGGGCACCACTTCCTCGGGACTGCCGTGGCATTGAATCTCCCCCATATCCCCTTTATTTAACCGTTTTACACAGTTTTGCTTCTTCATCCCCTTCGCATTAGCACCCCAAAAAACCCTCCTGCGCCACCATGTCTTCTTCCTCCTCATCCTCTTCCGGCCTTTCCTACGGGTCCTCCTCCTCCCGCGAGACGCCGCCGGACATCCGCGCCCCAGAAGAATGGGACCTGGAAGACCACGCCTCCTCCATCTGGTCCGAAGACGACCAGTCCCTGACCAGCGGGGATGAAGATCTTCAGTTCCTCGCCGACGGGGAACTGGAGTCGGAAAGCGAGGACGACCGGTTCCCCTGGGACGGCTGCCCCACCTCTGAAGAAGAGGAAGAGGAAGACGACGATGACGACGACGACTCCCTCGAGGGCTACCCGCCGGCGAAACGCCTCCGCATGTGGTGGGACGACGACAGCAGCGACGATGAAGACGGGGATGAAGCTCCCGTAGAGGGCTACGGGAGTAGCGACGAGGAGCCCATCGGCAGCAGTGCCGATGAGAGTTCCGAGGATGACGACGAGGGCAGCGATGGCCCGTAGATTAGGATCTACTAGTGTAGGCCTAGCAGTAGTAGATTGGTCAATAGACCCTTCTTTTGTTCTTCCCTCTTTGAGCAATCGGCTCTTTCTTTGTAAGAAATCCCGTTCATTAATGAAGAAGTTTCCCCAATTTGACTTTGCCGATTTCTTTTAAACCGATTCTCAATGAGCCGATGGCAACGCATCGGTCTCTCATAATCCGCCCTTCCTTTCTTCGACCACGGGGTGACTGCAATCTTGGTCAAAACTCAAAAAGCCGATGTCAGCGCATCAAGCCTTCATGAACTATCCTTCGTCCTTTCGAACAATGAATTTGAGTTCCAATCTTCGTCCTTTCGTCCTTTCGACGGGGACCTGGATCACCACCCTTGACGAAAATCGTGGCGCAGGACTAGCCGATGGCCACCCAATCGGCTTTCAAAAACAGAGCATCCACAGGCCAGTTTCCCCCCGAGTCTCAGTCAAGGCGAGAACGGTAATGGATCAGCCAAATGTGCCGCCATTGGCCTCACGTCATAACGCAGAGCCAGCCGATTTCAACAAAATCGGCTCCCCGGAGCAGATGTCCTTCAGGGTGAGCTGCCCCCGAGCTTCTTCGGTCTACTCCTTGCGCCTTGCTGGTCGGATCGGCTCCTTTCCTTTGGCGGATCTCGATGCAACCCATCCTTAACCTGATCCGCACGTCCATGCTCGCTCTTGGTATTGGCATTGGTCCATCGAGTCTCTCTTCGTGGCCCACTTCCTGCTCCATCGAGTCACCTCTTGAGTCGATGGCCATGCATCGGCTTTCTATCCTTAAGTCGATGTCTGCTGCATCGGCTGTGCTTAAAAAAATTTGAATTTTTACGGCCGATTTATGTATCGGCCCCCATACTTCAATACCCATCATCAAAGAATATCTTGGGCTGCTGGGCATTTGAAAGATACTCCTACTTCATATCCTCGTGTTTTATCCACCTAGGTGCCCCCGAGCCGATTCTGTCAAGAGAATTGATGGTATCGGCTCTTTAGGTATCCCCTGTTGGATTAAATGCTGAACCCAGGCAGAATGGATGGTGAGGATAATTTTGGCCGATCGCTGGAATCGGCCTCCACGTTGAATTGCTCAATGAAGGTTTTATAATATTCCTCCATAAATCCTTGGGGCCGATCACCTGGATCGGCATCGCCACGTTCGTCCATCGACGTTTGCTTTTGTTACACGGTCAGGCCGGTGGATAAAACCAGCCTAACCCCGTTCTTTGTTACGTCGATGCGCTCGCAGTCGTCCAAATTGATGCCTGAGAGTGGCTCTTGGCCTGATGTTTCCCAAACGTCCATGCCGGCCGTTGAAATCTCGGCTGAATCATCTGCGTGGACGACTTCTACTTCATCTCCATCCCACTGTATTAGGCATTGGTGCATCGTGGATGGAATGCAACAGTTGGCGTGGATCCAATCCCTCCCTAGTAGGACAGCATAGGTGCTCTTACTGTCGACAATAAAGAACGTCGTAGGGACAGTTTTCCTTCCTACGGTCAGATCCACATTCAGAACACCTTGTACGTCAGATGCTTGGCCGTTGAAATCGCTCAGTGTTACATTGGTCTTGATCAAATCCGAGCTGGAGCGTCCCAAACGACGTAACATGGAGTATGGCATAATGTTAACTGCCGCTCCGGTGTCCACCAACATCTTGTTAACAGGCTGCCCATTGATGTATCCTCGCAAGTACAGGGCCTTCAGATGCATCGTAACTTCTTTCTCGTGGCTTCTCAAAGATGACCGGCCGTGGGCCGCGATCCGATTGTGCCACAGGTGCTTCGTATAATCCTGGAGCACTAAACTCCGTTGGAAGGATGAAGACCATGTTTGTGCCAGCCGATGTCTCATCATCGGCTTTCCTTTGCTTGGGGCGCCACTCTTTTCTTTGTGGCCGACCTTCTTCGTCCAGAGTCCGCTGAATTTTGGCGGCCAGATCAGGCCGTGCCTTCCTCAACGTGTGCAGGTATAACCTTTCAGCTTCCTCCAACCCACGCAGACGTTGAACCCTTCGCTTCTAGGAACGGCTGAGCCCATCAGGGCACCACCTTGGCCGATGATACTTGTCTTCTTCATCATCGTCCTCTAGTTCCTCGAGATCTTCCACCCGAGCGGACTCAGCATGCCTGTTCCGAGGCGGGAGAGGCCCTAGACGCTTGAACACAGACACGTTAGCTGCATCCTTCTTCTTCGTTTGCATTCTGGGCAGTTGCCGATTGTTGGCAATCGGCTCATTCCTGAATCCCAGCAGTGTCTGAAGAAGGGGCAGTCCCAGTGCCTATCCTCGTCGTCTTGCTCCCTTGACCTTTCCTTGGCGTGGCGCTCGTATCGCTCCTCGTCGTGATCATGCCGACGACGTCTCCTGTCGTCCCTAGCCAGACGATCTGTTTCATCATCGTCGTTGTATCGTCGGCGTTGGTCATACTGACTCACATACTTATTGAGGAGATGATCAGAGAGAGGTCGCTGATATCTTAAGTTCTTCACTTCTCCCTCTGTGACGTAGCGCTTGCCGTCGTGGCGGAGCCGATCGCGTGGAGCGGCTTCCTCTGTGTCTTTGCTATGAGAGCAGCTGCCCTCATCTTCGTCCTTACCGCGAGCGGTGCCCAGGTCCCACCATGTTGATATTGCACGAGAAATCTGGCTGGCACCCTCCATGGTAAGTATACTCCACCATGTTAACGGCGGGGAAGGGGTGTGTGTCGACCTTCATGGCGTACTGGTTGAAAATTAGCCGTCCTTTTTCTATCGCCATTTGGATCTGCTGCCGCCACACCCTGCAGTCGTTAGTGGTGTGGGTGAACGTGTTATGCCACTTGCAGTATGGCTTTCCGTTCAGCTCTCCGCACCGTGGGGATCTTGTGGCCTTCGGGTACCTTTATATGCTTCTCCGTGAGTAAGAGATCGAAAATCTGCTCGGTTTTGGTCACGTCGAAGTCGAACCCTTTTGGAGGGCCTTGTGGCTTAACCCATTTGCAGGACACGGGGCTCGCCGCTCGAGTCCATTCGGCCACTGCTACCTCTCGATCTCCCGCAAGCACCTTCATCCTCGTCCGCCTCAACCGGGGCCACCGCTCGCTTGAATTTGTCCTGGTAAACATCCGGGTGGCGCTCGTTCATATGCTGACAGCTTCGCACCATGTGCGCCAATGAAGGGTAGTCTGCTTGGGAGGCCACATCCTTGATCGATGATGAGAGACCCACCACCGCCAACTCGACTGCTTCTTTTTCACTTACGTGAACCGAATAGCATCGGTTCCTCACGGTCCTGAAGTGCTGGATGTATTCTGACACTGTTTCCCCGCGCTTCTGTCGTACTTGTGCTAGATCGGCAATACCAGCCTCGGAAGCCTCTGAATGATACTGCTCATGGAACTGCTCTTCCAACTGCTTCCAAGTCCGGATTGAATTCGGTGGCAGCGATGTGTACCACCCGAAAGCCGATCCTGTGAGGGACTGTGCGAAGAACCTCACACGCAGCTCGTCCGATGCTCGAGATCGTGCCCAGCCTGTGCCAAATATCGGCTCACATGCTCGATGGAGCTGGAACCATCTGATCCACTAAACTTTGTGAAGTCCGGGAGCCGATATTTGAGTGGTAGCGGGATCAATTCGTACTCGTTGGGGTACGGCTTGGTATAGCCGAACGTCTTCCTTTTCGGCATCATGCCGAACCGATCTTTCGAATTGTACAAATCTGATCCGCGGTGATGGGCTGAAGGTGTCGAACCCCGAAGATTCGCCGGGTGGCATACTTAACCAGCCATGCTTGCTTTTCCAGTTCCGAGCCAACCTGCAGGAGCTGGGCTCGGAGGTTTGTCGGAGTGGCGTACTTAGCTAGCCACGTTTGCTTCTCAAGATCTGCCCCCGACGTTCCTCCCGCTATTCCGGAGGCCCTCGCCGTCGCAGCCTCGGTTCGAGAGTGCCCAGTGTGCTGCCGTCTCAGTACGTATGCGCACGCGTATCCGTGCGGGATCTCCTTGGGCGCCTCGGGTAGGAATTGGTAGTCACTAGGATCACCACCAATCTTGTAGACGACGTATGCCGATGAGTTCGGCACTTCGGTGCTGCCCACGCGAACGGCAGCGGTGGATGGGACCGGAGTGGCATCTCTCCTTTGTAAGTCCCCGAGCTGGTCCCGACGGAGAATACCGATGGCTCATGATTTCCTGGATCACGCGCGAGCGACACGCTCCAAAGTGTTCACCAGGCTCTCGAGTGGCGGTGCAGCGAATGAGCCACCATGTAGTTGATCTCCCGACGCAGCGACCCGGTGCGTTCTTCCGACGGGGCGGACAGGTCCACTCCATCGAGTGCGCCTTCAGGTGAGAACCCCTTCCACCCGACGCCATGGGAGCGGGTTACGTGGAAAGAGCCGATGAGTTCGGCTTTGAGGACTGCCTTGATCTCGTCATGCTTCTTCTTGAGCTCGTCAGGCAGATCCTCGTACTTGACCGGAGTGCTTTCCGCCATCTCGGATGTAGATGGCGATGCGGTGGATGCCGAAGATGGTCCCACCGGGCGTGCCAGAATGTGTTGCGGTCAGAAACCCACCGGCGGGCAGCGACTGGCAACACCGTAGAGCCGGGAACAACTAGGGCTGCGGCTGGCCCGCAAAGCCTTCTGGTCACACGTCCGATGCTGTCGCAAGGGCGTGCCACCTGACCTATACCTGGTCAGGAAGGTGTTGGATGATGCCTCGCTTAGTTTCCTGCATGGCATACACGTAAACGTTAAATACGAGCCTCGATCGGCTCTCGGGTTATCCCGTGAATCGGCTCAAAGAGCCGATCCACCCATGATTCGTACGAGGTGCACGAATATATGGTGGTCCTGCTTGATCAAGATAAAGCTAAAGCGATCTACGACGATTTAGGGTTTTCACCGCATAATGGGATCATCCTACTCACGATTGGGCCTCGCGCTCGCGTACGGTGATCGTAAGCCGATCCTAGACAGGGCCTAAAAACCAACACGAGGTTGATCCCCGGAACATCCTGTTTAGGGCTAGCAAACTACACCCTACACGCCGCTGGATCCTCCAACCCTTTGTAAGGCCTAACTATTGTGGATGTTAAACTAATCCTTGAAGAACAAGGAGCAACCGTAACGGATCAGATCTACTAAACTATGATCAAGCGGGGTGCCGCCCCTACACCTGAGATAGGTGTAAGGGCGGCTAGATGTATAAGGGTTGCACTACGACGAGCATATGATACGAAGAACAATGCTAACCCTAACACATCTAAGATAACTACGTTGCTCGCCATCAAAAAGGCTTCAGCACGAGCAACGCATGAACAACGTAGGTAGGCTTGTGCTGCCTAGATCGCAAGATGCGATCTAGGCAGCATGGTGCTTACCGGAGAAACCCTCGAGACGAAGGAGTTGGCGATGCGCCGAGATTTGTTTGTGTTGAACGTTGGTTGTTGTTTATTTCATAAACCCTAGATACATATTTATAGTCCAAGGGACTTTCTAATTCAGGCGTGCACCTAACCGTACACGGGTAAAATTCTAACTCCTAACCGACACGTAACCTAATATGTTACAGATACAAGGGCAAACTAGCCCAAACTTTGCATGTAAGGCCGATTCACGTATTTCTTCTATATATATTCTTCAAACCCATCTTGATCGCGGCCCACCTCTGACTCGGTCAAATTCTGGTGATAACAGCATTGTTATGCCCTCTCTATTTGTCAATTGCCCGACTGTAATTTGTTCACCCAACATGCTTTTATCTTATGGGAGAGACACCTCTAGTGAACTGTGGACCCCGGTCCATTCTTTTATACTGAAATACAAATCTGCTTGCAATACTTGTTCTTTACTTGTTTTCTCGCAAACAATCATCTTCCACACAATACGGTTAACCATTTGTTACAGCAAGCCGGTGAGATTGACAACCTCACTCGTTTCGTTGGGGCAAAGTACTTTGGTTGTGTTGTGCAGGTTCCACGTTGGCGCCGGAATGTCCGGTGTTGCGCCGCACTACATCCCGCCGCCATCAACCTTCAACGTGCTTCTTGACTCCTACTTGGTTCGATTAAACCTTGGTTTCTTATCGAGGAAACTTGCCGCTGTGCGCATCACACCTTCCTCTTGGGGTTCCCAACGGACGTGTCAACTACACGCATCAAGCAAATTTCGGCGCCGTTGCCGGGGAGATCAAGACACGCTGCAAGGGGAGTCTCCACTTCCCAATCTCTTTACTTTGTTTTTGTCTTGCTTTATTTTATTTACTACTTTGTTTGCTGCATTATATCAAAACACAAAAAAATTAGTTGCTAGCTTTACTTTATTTACTGTCTTGCACTCTATATCAAAAATACAAAAAATTAGTTACTTGCATTTATTTTATCTAGTTTGCTTTATTTACTACTGCTAAAATGGCCACTCCTGAAAATACTAAGTTGTGTGACTTCACTAGCACAAATAATAATGATTTCTTATGCACACCTATTGCTCCACCTGCTACTACAGCAGAATTCTTTGAAATTAAACCTGCTTTACTGAATCTTGTTATACGAGAGCAATTTTCTGGTGTTAGTTCTGATGATGATGCTGCCCATCTCAATAACTTTGTTGAATTATGTGAAATGCAAAAGTATAAAGATGTAGATGGTGACATTATAAAATTAAAATTGTTTCCTTTCTCATTAAGAGGAAGAGCTAAAGATTGGTTGCTATCTCTCGCCTAAGAATAGTATTGATTCATGGACTAAATGCAAGGATGCTTTTATTGGTAGATATTATCCCCCTACTAAAATTATATCTTTGAGAAGTAGCATAATGAATTTTAAACAATTGGATAATGAACATGTTGCTCAAGCATGGGAGAGAATGAAATCTTTGGTTAAAAATTGCCCAACCCATGGACTGACTACTTGGATGATCATCCAAACCTTCTATACAGGACTAAATTTTTCTTCGCGGAATTTATTGGATTCAGTCTGCTGGAGGTACCTTTATGTCCATCACTCTTGGTGAAGCAACAAATCTCCTTGATAATATGATGATTAATTACTCTGAATGGCACACGGAAAGAGCTCCACAAGGTAAGAAGGTAAATTCACGTTGAAGAATCCTCTTCCTTGAATGATAAGATTGATGCTATTATGTCTATGCTTGTGAATGGTAGGACTAATGTTGATCCTAATAATGTTCCGTTAGCTTCATTGGTTGCTCAAAATTCTAGGCCATATCCTGCTAATGGTAATTCTTATGGTAGATATGTTTCATCTAATGAGGAGAAGATGTTAGAAATTGAAAGATCCACCAAGAGCTTTATGCAATCACAATATGAGCAAAACAAATTGTTTACTAAAACTATGAATGAACAATCTACCTTGTTGAAGAATATAGGAAATCAACTTGAAAATCTGAATATGGAGATTTCCGGGTTGCAAACTAAACTTGCAAATGCTGAAAACCGAATCTCATACATGTCTGCATCACAATCTTCTTTAATCAATAAAATGGCTGCTAAACCTGAGGATATTGAAAATAAAATTGTTACTACAGCAAATGCCATCCAAGTTAGAATTAATGAGAATATAAGATTAATGGCTGAATTGCGTGCTAGGTGGGATAGAGAAGAAAATGAAAAACTAGCTAAAGAGAATAATGTAGCTAAAGTTTGGACTATTACCACCACAAGTAACGTTGATTCCTCACATGTTGCTGCACCTACTACTATTAATGGTAAAATAATTGGTGTTGGCAATGTTTCTACTCCTAGTGCAAAGCGCGCAAAATTACCTAAAATTGCTAAAACTGCTGAAACTGCATGTGATAAAACTGCTGAAATTTTTTCCAACATTGGGGATGATGATCCCATTGCTTTAGATTGTAAAGATTTAGATTTTGATGATTGCCACATCTCTGAAGTTATAAAGTTCTTACAAAAACTTGCTAAGAGTCCCAATGCTAGCGTCTGTAAACTTGGCTTTCACAAAACATATTACAAATGCTCTCATAAAAGCTAGAGAAGAGAAACTAAAACTTGAAACTTCTATTCCTAGAAAGCTAGAGGATGGTTGGGAGCCCGATGTCTACGGGTGCTTCTATTCTTGTAGACAGTGTTGGGCCTCCAAGAGCAGAGGTTTGTAGAACAGCAGCAAGTTTCCCTTAAGTGGATCACCCAAGGTTTATCGATCTCAGGGAGGAAGAGGTCAAAGATATCCCTCTGTTGACGTCAGAAACCCACTGGCGGGCAGAGACGGGCAACACCGTAGAGCCGGGAACAACTAAGGGCTGCGGCTGGCCCTAGTCCCTCTGAGCGACGGCCCGCAAAGCCTTCTGGTCGCACGCACCGATGTTTATCACAAGGGCGTGCCACCCGACCTATACCTGGTCAGGAAGGTGTGGATGATGCCTCGCTTAGTTTCCTGCAGGGCACACACGTAAACGTTAAATACGAGCCTCGATCGGCTCTCAGGTTATCCCGTGAATCGGCTCAAAGAGCCGATCCACCCATGATTCCGACGAGGTGTCCGAATATATGGTGGTCCTGCTTGATCATGGTAAAGCTAATGAGATCTACGACGATGTGGGGTTTTCACCGCATAATCGGATCGTCCTACTCCAGGTTGGGCCTCGCGGCCACGCACGGTGATCGTAAGCCGATCCTAAGCAAGGCCTAAAAACCAACACGAGGTTGATCCTCGGAACATCCTCCCTAGGGCCAACGAACGACACCCTACGTGCCGCTGGATCCTCCCCCCCTTCGTAAGGCCTAACTATTGCAGATATTAAACTAATCCTTGTAGAACAAGGAGTAATCGTAACGGATCAGATCTACTAAACTACGATCAAGCGGGGTGCCGCCCCTACGCCTAAGATAGGCGTAAGGGCGGCTAGACATGCAAGAGTTGCACTACGAAAGCATGTAACATGAAGAACAATGCTAACCCTAACATGTCTAAGATAACTACGTTGCTCGCCATCAAAAAGGCTTCGATACGAGCAACGCATGAACAACGTAGGCAGGCTTGTGCTGCCTAGATCGCAAGATGCGATCTAGGCAGCATGATGCTTACCGGTAGAAACCCTCGAGACGAAGGGGTTGGCGATGCGCCGAGATTTGTTTGTGGTTGAACGTTGGTTGTTGTTTATTCCATAAACCCTAGGTACATATTTATAGTCCCGCGGACTTTCTAATGTGGGCGTGCACTAAACCGTGCACGAGTAAGATTCTATCTCTAAACTAAGATACGATCTAATATGTTACAGATACACGGGCAACTAAGCCCAACTTGGTATAAAAGGCCGATCCACGTATTACTTATATATATATATATTCTCCACGTCCATCTTGATCGCGGCCCACCTCTGACTCGGTCAAATTCTGGTGATAACACATGCCCCCCTGGTTTTGGAAATGACATTTCCAAAATCATTATGCCTTTCTTTCATCGGGTCATGTCGTGGCAGAACCGTCGCAAGTATCCGTTATCATGATGACTTGCCTTCTCAACTTCTCCGCGTGACTTGGCAGTCTTTTCTCTTTCTTTCAAGCACCACTTCCTCGGAAACTGCTGTGGCACTGAATTTCCACTATATCCCCTTTTATTTAACCGCTATGAACAGCTTCGCTTTGCATCTCCCTCGCATTAGCAGTCCAAAAGCCCTCCTGCGCCACCATGTCTTCTTCCTCCTCTGCTCCATCGGATCCTTCCAGCCAGTCCTCCACGTCCCGTGAGCCGACGTCGGAGTACAACCCAGCGGAGGTCCATGCGGCCAACATCCGTCGCGCCATTGCGGCCGGGGAGGAATCAGACCATGACTTCTCCATCTGGTCCGAGGATGACCAGTCCTCGACGGACGGGGAGAGCGACCTCCGGTTCCTTGCCGACGGGGAATCGGAGGAGGAGAGCGATGACGATCGCTTCTCCTGGGATGACTTCACCTCCTCCGAGGGGGTGGAGGAGGAGGAAGAGGGGGAGGAGGACGACGACGACAGCCCCTCCGACGAGCCGCCGGCCAAGCGGTTCTGCCCCTGGCCGGGCAACCTCAGTGACTTCGACAGCGATGAGGACGACGCTGACGAAGAAGACGAGGACAACGAGGGCCCGGTCGGCGGCCATTGGAGCGACGACGAGCCCGCCGGGAGCAGCGCCGACAGCGGCGACGACGGCGACGACGAGGGCAGTGACGGCCCGTAGATAGGACCTCTAGCATAGGGTCAGTAGTAGTAGATGGGGCAATGTATCCCCTAGTATTTCCTTCTGAGCAATCAGCTTTTTGATGTAAGAAATCCCGCCTATTAATGAAGAACTCTTCCCCAATTCGATTTTGCTGATTTCCTTTGAGCTTGATTTAGCCGATTTTCCCTCATACTGACCCTGCCGATTTGTCCCCTTTGCCAATGCGTAATGAGCCGATAGCAACGCATCGGTCCTTCGACATTCACCCTTCCATTCTTCAACTGATGATTCTCTTTCCGGTAGATACTGTGGGACTTCCAAGAGAACCCTTAAATTTCTCCCACCAGTTTCAGAGATCCTCCTTAGCGAGCGCTCATCGTTTCGTGAAGAAGATTGCAACGGAGATCAGCCGATGGTACCCCAATCGGTTCCTCGATAGAGCATCTACCAGGCTTGTTGCCCCCGAGTCTCAGCCAAGGCAAAACAGAGACAAGGATACGCAAATTAGCTGCATGGACCTGGGCTTGATCGTGTGTGGGGAAGTTCCTTATGCGGAGCCAGCCGATTTGAACATAAATCGGCTTCTCTAAGCAGAAAGCCTTCAAGGTGAGCTGCCCCCCAAGCTTTCTTCAGTTCTTGCCGGCCAGATCGGCTCCTTGACCTGATCCGCACGTCCATACTGACCCTGGCATTGTTCTTGAAGAGAGGATCCAAGCCCTTAGACTACTCCGTTGAGGAGCTCTTCCATTAGTGCTCCATTGACCCTCTGATCGTAACAGTTATTCCTCTTGAGTCGATGGCCACGCATCGGCTTCCATATCCTTAAGTCGATGTCTGCTGCATCGGCTGTGTTCGAAAAATTTCGAATTTTCAGATGTTTATTTTTTTACGGCCGACTAGTGCATCGGCCCCCATATTCCAATACTCATCACCAAAGGATGAGACGCTTTCTAGTTGCATATCCTCGTATTTTATCCACCTGGGTGCCCCCCCGAGCCGATTCTGTCAAGAGGATTGATGGTATCGGCTCCGTGGGATAACATGTTGAACCCAAGCGGAACGGTAGGTGAGGATAATTTTGGCCGATTGCTGGAATCGGCCTCCACATTGTTTGCTCGGCGAAGGTTTTGTGATGTCCCTTCATGAATTTTTTGGGGCCGATCACAAGGATCAGCCTCGCCATGTTTGCTCATTGACGTGTTCTTGTTACTCGTTCAGGCCGGTAGATAAGACCAGCCCACTCTCTGACTTCATCATGTTGGCACGCTTGCTGTCGCCCACCTTGAATGCATCGTGTGATCGTGGAGCGCTAAGCTCTGCCGGAAGAACGAGCACCATGTTTGTGCCGGCCGATGCTTCATCATCGGCTTTCCTTTGCTTGGGGCGCCACTCCATTTTCCGTGGACGACCCTCTTCATCCAGGGTTCGGCTGAACCTTTGCAGCCGGATCAGGCCTTGCCTTCCTCAATGTATGCAAGTATAACCTCTCGGCTTCTTCCGGGCCGCGCAATCGTTGAACCCTGCGTTTCGGGAACGGGCTGAGTCCGTCAGGGCACCACCTTGGCCGGTGGTACCTGTCTTCTTCTTCTCCCTCGTCTTCTGAATCTTCGAGATCTTCCAACCGAGGGGACTCAGCTCGTTTGCTCTGTGGCGGGAGAGGTCCTAAGCGCTCGAACACGGACACGTTGGCTGCCTCCTTCTTCTTCCGGTTGCATTATGGGCAATTGCCGATTGTTGGCAATCGGCTCATTCCCGAATCCCAGCGAGTGCTCGAAGAAGGGACAATTCCGATGTACCGTCCTCGTCGCCTTGCTCCCTTGCCTTTCCCTTGGCACAACGCTCGTGCTCCTCCTCATCACGATTCCGCCGACGATGTCTTCCGGCTTCTCCGGCCGGACGAACTCTTTCATCATCATTGCTTCGGACCGCCGGCGTTGGTCGTACCGACCCACATACTTGTTGAGGAGGTGATCGGAGAGAGGTCGCTGATATCTTATGTTCTTCACTTCTCCCTCTCGTGACGTAGCGCTTGCCGTCTTGGCGGAGCCGATCGCGTGGAGCGGCTTCCTCTCGTATCTTTGCTATGAGAGCAGCTGCCCTCATCTCCATCCTTGCCAGCGTGGTGTCCAAGATCTACCATGTTGATATTGCACAGGAAACCCGGCTGGCACCCTGCGTGGCAAGCATACTCCACCATGTTTACGGCGGGGAAGGGGTGTGTGTCGACCTTCATGGCGTATCGGTTGAAAATTAGACGCCCGTTCTCTATCGCCGCCTGGATGTGCCGACGCCACACCCTGCAGTCGTTGGTGGCATGGGAGAGCGAGTTATGCCATTTGCGGTATGGCTTTCCATTCAGCTCTTGCGCCGTGGGGAACTTGAGACCTTCGGTATCTTCAACTCGCTTTTCCTTGAGTAGGAGGTCGAAGATTTGCTCGGTCTTGGTCACGTCAAAATCAAATCCCACGGGCGGGCCTCGGTGGCTTTACCCACTTGCGGGACACGGGGGTTCCTCCCCGAGTCCACTCGGCCTACTGCTACTTCTTGGTCTCCCGCGGGAACTTCGTCTCCCTCCGCATCGACCGGGGCCACCGCACGCTTGAACTTGTCTTGGTACAGGTCCGGGTGGCGGCTGTTCATATGCTGAAAGTTTCTGAACCATGTGCGCCAGCGAGGGATATTCTGCTTGGGAGGCCGTGTCCTTGAGCTGTGTTGCAAGGCCTGCTACTGCCAACTCGACTGCTTCCTTCTCATTTATACGAACCGAAAAGCATCGGTTCCTAAGATTCCCTGAAGCGCTGGATGTATTCCGTCACGGCTTCTCCGCGCTTCGACGTAGTTGTGCTAGATCGGCAATGCTAGACTCGGAAGCTTCGAATGGTACTCGCTCATGGAACTGCTCTTCCAAGCTGCTTCCGAGTCCGGATGGAGTTCGGTGGCAGCGATGTGTACCACCCGAAAGCCGATCCTGTGAGGGACTGCGAGAAGAACCTCACGCGCAACTCATCTGACGCTGAGATCGTGCCCAGCTGTGCCAAATATCGGCTCACATGCTCGATGGAGCTGGACCCGTCTGATCCACCGAACTTTGTGAAGTCCGGGAGCCGATATTTAGGTGGCGGCGGGATCAGTTCGTAGCTGTTGGGGTACGGCTGGGTGTAGCCGAACGCCTTCCTTTTCGGCATCATGCCGAACTGATCTTTCAGAATTGCACAAATCTGATCCGCTGAGATGGCTGAAGGTGTCGAACCCTGAAGATTCGCCGGGGTGGCATACTTAACCAGCCATGCTTGTTTTTCTGGTTCTAAGCCAACTGCAGGAGCTGGGCTTTGGAGGTTTGTCGGGGTGGCGTACTTAGCCAGCCACGACTGCTTCTCAGGATCGGCTCCTGACGTTCCTCCTGCCGTTCCAGAGGCCGCTGTTATTGCAGCCTGGTTCGAGAGTGCCAAGGCGTTGCTGTCTGGCACATATGCGCACGCGTATCCGTGCGGGACCTCCTTAGGTGGCTCAGGCAGGAATTGGTAGTCACTAGGATCACCACCAATCTTGTAGACGACGTATGCCGATGAGTTCGGCAGTTCCGGTGCTACCCATGCGAACGGGCTGGGGCTGGAGCGGCATCTCTCCTTTGAAAGTCCCCAGAGCCGGTCCCGACGGGGAGTACCGGTGACTCATGATTTCCTGAACGACGCGCAGAGCGACACGCTCCAAGGTGTTCACCAGGCTATCAGAGTGGCGGTGCAGCGAATGAGCCACCATGTAGTTGATCTCCTGCCGCAGCGACCTGGTGCATTCTTCTGACGGGGCGGACAGGTCCACTCCATCGAGTGCGCCTTCAGGTGTGAAACCCTTCCACCTGACGCCATGGGAGCGGGTTCGGTGGAAGGAGCCGATGAGTTCGGCTTCGAGGGTTGCCTTGATCTCGTCATGCTTCTTCTTGAGCTCATCAGGCAGGTCCTCGTACCTGACCGGAGTGCTTTCCGCCATCTCGGATGTAGATGGCGACGTGGTGGATGTTGAAGGTGGTCCCACCGGGCGTGCCAGAATGTGTTGACGTCAGAAACCCACTGGCGGGCAGAGACGGGCAACACCGTAGAGTCGGGAACAACTAAGGGCTGCGGCTGGCCCTAGTCCCTCTGAGCGACGGCCCGCAAAGCCTTCGGTCGCACGCACCGATGTTTATCACAAGGGCGTGCCACCCGACCTATACCCGGTCGGGAAGGTGTGGATGATGCCTCGCTTAGTTTCCTCGCAGGGCACACACGTAAACGTTAAATACGAGCCTCGATCGGCTCTCGGGTTATCCCGTGAATCGGCTCAAAGAGCCGATCCACCCATGATTCAGACGAGGTGTCCGAATATATGGTGGTCCTGCTTGATCATGGTAAAGCTAATGAGATCTACGACGATGTGGGGTTTTCACCGCATAATCGGATCGTCCTACTCCAGGTTGGGCCTCGCGGCCACGCACGGTGATCGTAAGCCGATCCTAAGCAAGGCCTAAAAACCAACACGAGGTTGATCCTCGGAACATCCTGCTTAGGGCCAACGAACGACACCCTACGTGCCGCTGGATCCTCCCCCTTCGTAAGGCCTAACTATTGCGAGATATTAAACTAATCCTTGTAGAACAAGGAGTAATCGTAACGGATCAGATCTACTAAACTACGATCAAGCGGGGTGCCGCCCCTACGCCTAAGATAGGCGTAAGGGCGGCTAGACATGCAAGGGTTGCACTACGAAAGCATGTAACATGAAGAACAATGCTAACCCTAACATGTCTAAGATAACTACGTTGCTCGCCATCAAAAAGGCTTCGATACGAGCAACGCATGAACAACGTAGGCAGGCTTGTGCTGCCTAGATCGCAAGATGCGATCTAGGCAGCATGATGCTTACCGGTAGAAACCCTCGAGACGAAGGGGTTGGCGATGCGCCGAGATTTGTTTGTGGTTGAACGTTGTGTAGGATAACGTTGCATAGAAAACAAAAAAATTCCTACCGCGAACACGCAATCCAAGCCAAGATGCAATCTAGAAGACGGTAGCAACGAGGGGGTATCGAGTCTCACCCTTGAAGAGATTCCAAAGCCTACAAGATGAGGCTCTTGTTGCTGCGGTAGACGTTCACTTGCCGCTTGCAAAAGCGCGTAGAAGATCTTGATCACGATCGCTTCCGGTGCCACGAACGGGCAGCACCTCCGTACTCGGTCACACGTTCGGTTGTTGATGAAGACGACGTCCACCTCCCCGTTCCAGCGGGCAGCGGAAGTAGTAGCTCCTCTTGAATCCGACGAGCACGACGGCGTGGTGTCGGTGGTGGTGGAGAAATCCGGCGGAGCTTCGCTTAAGCGTGCGGGATGTGGTGGAGGAGAGAGACCGCTAGGGTTTGGGGAGAGAGGGGTTGGGCGCCGGCCCTCTAAGGGGTGCGGCCAAGGCTGAGGCTTGAAGTGGTCAGCCCCCTCTCCTATGCCCCTCATTATATAGGTGGAAGCACCAAGAGTTCTAGTCCAAGTCTTCGAATAAGACCCCAACACTAAAACCTCCCATATGTGGGAAACCTACTCAAGGAGGGAGTCCTACCCAAGGTGGGACTCCCACCTTTCCTTGAGGTGGGTTGGCCGGCCACCCTAGGGGAGTCCACCTTGGACTCCTCCCCTTTAGGGTTGGCTGGTCATGCAAGGTGGAGTCCCTCCGGGACTCTACTTTCCATGGTGATTTCTTCCGGACTTTTCTAGAACCTTCTAGAACCTGCCATAAATGCACCGGATCATTTCCAAACTTGGAATATGACTTCCTATATATGAATCTTATTCTCCGGACCATTCCGGAACTCCTCATGATGTCCGGGATCTCATCCGGGACTCCGAACAAAAATTCGGACTCCATTCCATATTCAAGTTCTACCATTTCAACATCCAACTTTAAGTGTGTCACCCTACGGTTCGTGAACTATGCGGACATGGTTGAGTACTCACTCCGACCAATAACCAATAGCGGGATCCGGAGATCCATAATGGCTCCCACATATTCAACGATGACTTTAGTGATCGAATGAACCATTCACATATGATACCAATTCCCTTTGTCACGCGATATTTTACTTGTCCGAGGTTTGATCTTCGGTATCACTCTATACCTTGTTGATCCTCGTCTCCTGACAAGTACTCTTTACTCGTACCGTGGTATGTGGTCTCTTATGAACTCATTCATATGCTTGCAAGACATTAGACGACATTCCACCGAGAGGGCCCAGAGTATATCTATCCGTCATCAGGATGGACAAATCCCATCGTTGATCCATATGCCTCAACTCATACTTTCCGGATACTTAATCCCACCTTTATAGCCACCCATTTACGCAGTGGTGTTTGGTGTAATCAAAGTACCTTTCCGGTATAAGTGATTTATATGATCTCATGGTCATAAGGACTAGGTAACTATGTATCGAACGCTTATAGCAAATAACTTAATGACGAGATCTTATGCTACGCTTAATTGGGTGCGTCCATTACATCATTCATATAATGATATAACCTTGTTATTAATAACATCCAATGTTCATGATTATGAAACTAATCATCCATTAATCAACAAGCTAGTTAAGAGGCATACTAGGGACTTCTTTGTTTGTCTACATATCACACATGTACTAATGTTTCGGTTAATACAATTATAGCATGATATATAAACATTTATCATAAACACAAAGATATAAATAATAACCACTTTATTATTGCCTCTAGGGCATATCTCCTTCAGTCTCCCACTTGCACTAGAGTCAATAATCTAGTTTACATTTGTAAAGATATAACACCTTGGCCTTCTGGTGCTTTATCATATATTGCTCACGGGAGAGGTTTTAGTCAACGGATCTGACACGCTCAGAAACGTGTGTATTTTGTAATTCATTTGCGTCTCAACGCATCACTCATTTCCAAATGAGTCGGTATTAAATATGTTTGGTCTTCTGGTGGAACCTTAATTCCGCGGTCTGAAATATGTCACTAATATTGTCACACACAATATAGCTTCAAAGTTCTGACTCGAACTACACCAAGTTCTCAAAGAACCTCTTGACTTAACATCCTTTGTCATTGTCAAAACAATGACATACTCTGCCTTCTTTTGTAGAATCCGTCATAATATTTAGAACTCTTCTAAATCTAGCATAAACAACTTCTAGCTCATTGTGCTACCTTTTAAACAACACTTAGTCTAATTTGAGATTGAAATTATATTTTATATGTGACAAAACCAATATCGGTGTAACACCTTACAGCGATTTGTTTGTCATTTCCTCATACAAAACTATATATATATATCCTTAGTTCTTCTAAAGTACTCAAGGATATTCTTACTCGTCGTCCAATGATCATCATATGAATCATTCTGGTATATGCTCATAACACTTTATAGCACATGACATCTGATTGTGTACATATTATTCGTGATCTATAATCACTCATGTGTTTTTACTCATTGAGTGTCAGATACATTCAAGTCTTGTTAAAACTTAACATGACAAGAACATTTTCTTAATATTTATATATTGAACTACTTCAATATCCATTCTATGTACTTTGACTTAAACTTATTATGTGTTTCAATCTATCTTCATAGATCTTGACACTAAATATGTTTTAGTCCATATTCTTTCATTGAAATTAATTTCTCAATGAAACCTTTTAATCAAGTATATAATTACATCATTTATAACCAACTATATGTCACCTACATAAAGTATTATAAATATGTCTCAGCGCTCCCACTTAATTTCTTGCAAATGCAAGCCTCTTCATTGTCTCTTGATGAAATCAAAAACTCTTTGACTATTTCATCTGGTGAAGATTCCAACTCCGCGATACTCACTTCATCCAATTGAAGTTTGTATACCTATCTAGTATTCTACGGACAGGCAAAACTCTTGGTTGTATTTTGTATACACCTTTAATACATACTTCCGATAAGTAATGTATTTTTCCATCCTACTAGCATATCTCATAAAAGAAATATGTAGTGATTACTAGAATAATCCACATAGACTATAAGCATTGCTACGGAAGATCTAATCTTATCGTAGTCAACTCTTTGAACTTTGTCGTAAACAATTTTTCGACAAGTCGAGCTCTTTCAAGGATATTTCATCCAAGTCTATAGATCCATTTGCTTTCAAAAAGTATTCATCTATTATGGATTTCATGGCGCATGGCCATTTTAACGGAGTCAGGGCCCATCATAACTTCTTTGTTTGTAGTTGGTTTATCATTATTCAAAATCAATCCTTTGTTCACAAATCATTTATTTGATCACAAAGTAAACCATACCTACAAGGTTCAATATGTACTTCGATCTCCATGGCTAAAACACTTTGTAGTCATGGGAGCCATGATCATGGTGGCTGCTTCCGAAACAAATTCCGATGCTGCGCTACTCTGATCATTATGCTCAGGTTCATAAACCTTATCAAATTATATTGTCCTCCCACTCAAATACTTCACTAGAAACAATTTCTCGGAAATAAGAAACATTGACAAACACTTTTGTCTTTGTCTC
>NC_061513.1:37556003-37776232 GCF_022539505.1 Lolium rigidum | reverse complement strand
GTGTGCCTCAGCTTGGGCGGCGCGCCATCCTAAGCTCACACCGACATCATGAAAGCCATGAATGAAGCGACACGGCTTTCAATGGCCAAGATGACTGAAGAATACAAGATCTTGATGGCGGACATAGCGACCATGGATCCATTGGTGAGGGTGTGGCACAAGATGTACCATGAGAGAATCGGCAAGGAGGTGTTGGCGGCGCACGTTGCGGCCGGCGCCTATGGCAGCATCGACACACCATCGACGTACATGCTTGCGTAGGCCTTCATGCCGACCGCGACACCGGCGTACAAGCCGACAGCGACATCGATGTACATTCATGCGTCAGCTTACATGCCTCCGCGGCGTCCACGGAGCACGTCCCGGATATCTAGGTGGCGCAGGTGATCGCGAATGAGGAGGGCGTCGTTGAGGTGCAGCCGTCGTTGACGCCTTACATGTGATCATTTGGACTTGAAGCCCAACCTGTTTTTTTGGCAGCCGGACTATGAATGACGGCGATTTGGTGGCCGTATGTTGTCCTAGACTTTAAATTCATATTCGAAAAACCTAAATTCGAATTTCTATACATGTTCGTGAGTTTTTTTTGTTCAATAATCTATTAGGCTTGCCGTATTGGGGCCGCTAGTGTGGGGAATCCTTCCCCAAACAGAGGAGAGTGTGATAGCATCCCCGATAGAGCGCTGTTGACACCTATTTTTTGAGGGACGCCGATGAAGATGCTCTAATTCTAAGCACTCCACCAAGTGGGAGATAGTGCATTCAAGGAATCTTTAAATCTAAGGGATCTTCGCACACGATGGAATCCATTGTCGTTTTGAACTTGGGTAGGAAATTAAGTAACTCTATAATGCTGGTACACACATTAATTAGTACAACTAAAACAACGAGTTGGATGATACTACGTAATCAACTTCACAAAACATAGCCAACTATTGTACCTACCTAAACCTAACTGCATCCATTGCACATGGACCGCCGCAGCTAACAAGCGCGCGATACAAGGTTCTCGTAAAATTAAAGAAATGCCTCGTAAGCAATTAACAACAAGTAACTAGTACTACTAGCGAAGATGCATGGAGTGTCAACTCGTCAAGAAACAAAGAAGAGACAAACAGCCTTGTGGGCTTTGGCCGAGTGCGTCCAATCCGGTGGAGGCGGGACAAGAGTTAATGCTGGCTACTTCACCATAGTAGGTGGAGAATCTAAATTATTTATTGGAGGAGCATGCGATAATCACGTAGTATCCATCAAAAAACTCGGGTAGAAAAACAAGATTCCTGGTATACGCATTCTAGATTCTCTTCAACGGGTTTGTGGCCGTGAATCTAGGACCGCATTGTAAAAAAATATGGAACCTTGGAGCCCGGAGTTTTGTTGTTTTGCGTGAGGTGTGTGGTTTGTCTCCATGCTTGGTTAAACCATAAAAGATTGGGAAACTTTAATTAGTCTCCCGTCAAGCATCAAGCAAACTCACTCGATCAAGACTTGAAGAGAGATCGATCTACCTTTAGAAAAAGGGCTTGATAACTCGACAACGGTTAATTTGTGTCAATTATTGACAACTTATGTATGGTCGATCGGATACATATGTTGATATGCTATGCCTCAGGTTGTGGAGACCGAGGATGCATTCGCAGCAGTTGTACTCAACGCGATTGTCGTCCTCCACGGCCGTGGTGTGATGGGTGTTTTTATCGAAGATTGAAAGGGTTTGACGGCACTTATCATGGAGAGAGGGAGACTAGGTCACTAGGATCTCACATACAAAGAGAGGACATGTAATATAGCATTTTCTAGCGGTCGGCCGGATAGGCCGCCCGTGCAATAGCGTTAGACAAGTCTTATTGGCTTTGGCGCACACATATTGCCAACGTTTAGAAGCCATATGCCCTTAAAAAGTGCTCCCAATATATTTTAAGAAAAATAAAATCTCTAAATTGAAACGAATCAACGAAATTTCATTCAAATATTTATGATTTATATGAATTTAAACAATCAAATAAAACTAAACCAGATTAAACCTAAACCTAGATCTAGTGGAGCAAGGTTGAAGACGCTCATGTGGAGATTGTCATTGTTGATGTCCGCACAGCCCATCCTCATCGTTGATGTTGGAGGCGTAGAGTACCACGTTGGTGGCGCCGGAGATGTTAATGATCCCGTAGTCCACCGCCGACCACCTCTCGCCGTACTCCTCCTTGGATGGGAGCACCTTATCCACGTACTCGGGCATGGCCTTGAGCCCTTGAGCCCTTGAGCCCCGAGCCCCCGACTACCTCGGCGGGGTCATCGTGCAAAGTCACTTGCACCCGCAGATTTATCTAAAATTTATCTAAATGTGGATGTGTATAGATATTATTTAGTGACTGAATGCACTTAGATTTAGACAAATTTGAAATGTGTTTCATGGTTGCATACGAGGCCAAGTTTACTCCCCTCCATCCCATCAAAAAACATCTCAAATTTATCTAAATGTGGATTTTTTTCGAAATGGGGAGTTTAACTCTCGGCTTCTGCATCATGATGATGCACACGGCCTTTTATTAAGATCAAAGTAGTATTAAGTCTTACATCTCATATATCTCAACCATCGCCTATAGCTGATACAAAAATCAACCAGCGGAATAAAAAGAGCATAGTAAAACTGCACATCATTGTAGCCTACTAGTATGACGCCAACCAACCTGGCACAAGATATCCTGAGCGACCATCAGGAGCCGTGTGCATCCAGAAACCATGGCATCCCGTAATCCCTCCGGCGAAAGGAGAGCCCATAGCTGAACCCAGTGAGCCATCATGTGAATAACCTGCAAATAATGAAAAGATTGTTTTTTGTTAAAGATAAGATCATTTCTTGCCCTCCAAATAGACCAACATAAAGCAGAAACCCCAACACGGATGAAGGCTTTAGATTGTCTATCTACTCCATTTAACCAATTTCCAAACATATTTGTAATATTGGTTGGAGGTGGAAGATCAAAAGTGAAATTAACCGTACGCCAAAGCAATTTAGCTAAAGGGCATTCAATGAATAGATGTTCAACGGTTTCATGTGCACCACAAAAAACACACTTCATACAACCGTTCCAATGCCACGTTCGTTGGGCAACCCCAAGAGGAAGGTATGATGCGCACAGCAGCAAGTTTTCCCTCAGAAAGAAACCAAGGTTTATCGAACCAGGAGGAGCCAAGAAGCACGTTGAAGGTTGATGGCGGCGGGATGTAGTGCGGCGCAACACCAGAGATTCCGGCGCCAACGTGGAACCCGCACAACACAACCAAAGTACTTTGCCCCAACGAAACGAGTGAGGTTGTCAATCTCACCGGCTTGCTCGTAACAAAGGATTAACCGTATTGTGTGGAAGATGATTGTTTGCAGAGAAAATAGTAAAACAAGTATTGCAAGAGATTTGTATTTCAAGTATTAAAGAATGGACCGGGGTCCACAGTTCACTAGAGGTGTCTCTCCCATAAGATAAAAGCATGTTGGGTGAACAAATTACAGTTGGGCAATTGACAAATAGAGAGGGCATAACAATGCACATACATGACATGCTAAGTATAGTGAGATTTAATTGGGCATTACGACAAAGTACATAGACCGCCATCCAACTGCATCTATGCCTAAAAAGTCCACCTTCAGGTTATCATCCGAACCCCCTCCAGTATTAAGTTGCAAAGCAACAGATAATTGCATTAAGTATGGTGCGTAATGTAATCAACAACTACATCCTCTGGACATAGCGCCAATGTTTTATCCCTAGTGGCAACAAGACAACACAACCTTAGAACTTTCTCGTCATCGTCCCAGGTGTCAATGCAGGCATGAACCCACTATCGAGCATAAATACTCCCTCTTGGAGTTAAAAGTAAAAACTTGTCCAGAGCCTCTACTAGTAACGGAGAGCATGCAAGATCATAAACAACACATATGTAATAACTTGATAATTAACATGACATGGTATTCTCTATCCATCGGATCCCGACAAACACAACATAGAGTATTACAGATAGATGATCTTGATCATGTTAGGCAGCTCACAAGATCCAACAATGAAGCACAATGAGGAGAAGACAACCATCTAGCTACGGCTATGGACTCATAGTCCAGGGGTGAACTACTCACTCATCACTCCGGAGGCGACCATGGCGGTGTAGAGTCCTCCGGGAGATGAATCCCCTCTCCGGCAGGGTGCCGGAGGAGATCTCCGTAATCCCCCGAGATGGGATCGGCGGCGGCGGCGTCTCGCAAGGTTTTCCGTATCGTGGTTTTTCGCCTCGGGGGTTTCGCGACGGAGGCTTTAAGTAGGCGGAAGGGCAGAGTCGGGGCCCGACGAGGGGCCACACCATAGGGCGGCGCGGGCCCCCTAGGCCGCACCGCCATGTGGTGTCGCCACCTCGTGGCCCCACTTCGTATGTTCTTCGGTCTTCCGGAAGCTCCGTGGAAAAATAGGCCCCCGGGTCTTTGTTTCGTCCAATTCCGAGAATATTTCGTTACTAGGATTTCTGAAACCAAAAACAGCAGAAACAGGAACCGGCACTTCGGCATCTTGTTAATAGGTTAGTTCCGTAAAATGCACGAATATGACATAAAGTGTGCATAAAACATGTAGGTATCATCAATAATATGGCATAGAACATAAGAAATTATCGATACGTCGGAGACGTATCAAGCATCCCCAAGCTTAGTTCTCGCTCGTCCCGAGCAGGGTAAAACGATAACAAAGATAATTTCTGAAGTGATATGCCATCATAACCTTGATCATACTATTTGTAAACATATGTAGTGAATGCAGCGATCAAAACAATGGTAATGACATGAGTAAACAAGTGAATCATAAAGCAAAGACTTTTCATGAATAGTACTTCAAGACAAGTATTAATAAGTCTTGCATAAGAGTTAACTCATAAAGCAATAAATCAAAGTAAAGGTATTGGAGCAACACAAAGGAAGATTAAGTTTCAGCGGTTGCTTTCAACTTGTAACATGTATATCTCATGGATAATAGTCAACATAGAGTAATATAACAAGTACAATATGCAAGTATGTAGGAATCAATGCACAGTTCACACAAGTGTTTGCTTCTTGAGGTGGAGAGAGATAGGTGAACCGACTCAACATAAAAGTAAAAAGAATGGTCCTTCAAAGAGGAAAGCATCGATTGCTATATTTGTGCTAGAGCTTTTATTTTGAAAACATGAAACAATTTTGTCAACGGTAGTAATAAAGCATATGAGTTATGTACATTATATCTTACAAGTTGCAAGTCTCATGCATAGTATACTAATAGTGCCCGCACCTTGTCCTAATTAACTTGGACTACCGGATCTTTGCAATGCACATGTTTTGACCAAGTGTCACAATGGGGTACCTCCATGCCGCCTGTACAAAGGTCTAAGGAGAAAGCTCGCATTTTGGATTTCTCGCTTTTGATTATTCTCAACTTAGACATCCATACCGGGACAACATGGACAACAGATAATGGACTCCTCTTTAATGCATAAGCATGTGGCAACAATTATTATTCTCATATGAGATTGAGGATATATGTCCAAAACTGAAACTTCCACCATGAATCATGGCTTTAGTTAGCGGCCCAATGTTCTTCTCTAACAATATGCATGCTCCAACCATAAAGGTGGTAGATCTCTCTTTCTTCAGACAAGACGGACATGCATAGCAACTCACATGATATTCAACAAAGAATAGTTGATGGCGTCCCCAGAAACATGGTTATCGCACAACAAGCAACTTAATAAGAGATAAAGTGCATAAGTACATATTCAATACCACAATAGTTTTTAAGCTATTTGTCCCATGAGCTATATATTGCAAAGGTGAATGATGGAATTTTAAAGGTAGCACTCAAGCAATTTACTTTGGAATGGCGGATAAATACCATGTAGTAGGTAGGTATGGTGGACACAAATGGCATAGTGGTTGGCTCAAGTATTTTGGATGCATGAGAAGTATTCCCTCTCGATACAAGGTTTAGGCTAGCAAGGTTATTTGAAACAAACACAAGGATGAACGGTACAGCAAAACTCACATAAAAGACATATGGTAAACATTATAAGACTCCATACCGTCTTCCTTGTTGTTCAAAACTCAATACTAGATGTTATCTAGACTCTAGAGAAACCAAATATGCAAACCAAATTAACAAGCTCTAAGTATTTCTTCATTAATGGGTGCAAAGTATATGATGCAAGAGCTTAAACATGAGCAAAACAATTGCCAAGTATCAAATTATCCAAGACATTATAGCAATTTACTACATGTAGCATTTTCCAATTCCAACCATATAACAATTTAACGAAGAAGAAACTTCGCCATGAATACTATGAGTAGAGCCTAAGGACATATTTGTCCATATGCTACAGCGGAGCGTGTCTCTCTCCCATAAAGTGAATGCTAGGATCCATTTTATTCAAACAAAACAAAAAAAAACAAAAACAAACCGACGCTCCAAGCAAAGTGCATAAGATGTGACGGAATAAAAATATAGTTTCAGGGGAGGAACCTGATAATGTTGTCGATGAAGAAGGGGATGCCTTGGGCATCCCCAAGCTTAGACGATTGAGTCTTCTTAGAATATGCAGGGGTTAACCACCGGGGCATCCCCAAGCTTAGAGCTTTCACTCTTCTTGATCATATTGCATCATACTCCTCTCTTGATCCTTGAAAACTTCCTCCACACCAAACTCGAAACAACTCATTAGAGGGTTAGTGCATAATAAAAATTCACATGTTCAGAGGTGACACAATCATTCTTAACACTTCTGGACATTGCATAAAGCTACTGGACATTAGTGGATCAAAGAAATTCATCCAACATAGCAAAAGAGGCAATGCGAAATAAAAGACAGAATCTGTCAAAACAGAACAGTCCGTAAAGATGGATTTTATTAGGCCACCAGACTTGCTCAAACGAAAATGCTCAAATTGAATGAAAGTTGCGTACATATCTGAGGATCATGCTCGTAAATTGGCTTAATTTTCTGAGCTACCTACAGGGAGATAGACCCAGATTCGTGACAAGAAAGAAATCCGGAACTCGCGCAGTAATCCAAATCTAGTACTTACTTTTCTATCAAAGACTTTACTTGGCACAACAAAACATAAAACTAAGATAAGGAGAGGTTGCTACAGTAGTAAACAACTTCCAAGACACAAATATAAAATAAAGATACTGGAGTAAAAACATGGGTTGTCTCCCATAAGCGCTTTTCTTTAACGCCTTTCAGCTAGGCGCAGAAAGTGTAACTCAAGTATTATCAAGAGATGGAGCATTGATATCATAAGCTCCCCCATTTGTAGTGGTACTAGGAGCTTTGTCAATTTTAGGCCTATAATAATATTTCTTTGGTTTAGGCATTTTAGAGACATACATAAACTTTTGCTCCTTTCCCACATAAGCTTTCTCTCTAAACTGTAAAGATGAAAAGGTTGAACCCAAGGTTCCCATAGCTTTTTCAAGTTCGCCAATCCTATTAATTTGATTATCATGGTCAACACAAGTTCCTAGGACACTAATTCTTTCATCAATTCCTCCTAAGGATTTATCAAGTTCATCAGCTTTATCAAGTAATATCTCCAACTTAGTTTCAACACTCGGAAAATTTTTCTCTACGGTTTCCAATTTTTTCATAACATCCTCAAGGGAGGTTTCAATTTTAGTTTCATTAACAGGTGGTGTTCCAAATAAACTCTCAATAATGCAGCTAGCTTCTAAAGCGGGAGCACCTAGGAAGTTACCTCCCGCGAGACAATCAAGAACATATCTATTCCAACTAGAGATACCAACATAAAAATTCCCGAGTAGGATAGTGGTGGAGTGTTTCTTAGTGCACCTATTATGGGCATCACTAATTCTATACCAAGCATCTTTTAAACATTCTCCTCCTTGTTGCTTAAATGAACGAACTTCAACTTCAGGATTACTCATTTTAGCAGTAGTAAAACAATCTAGATAAAGTAAATGCAAGTAAACTAATTTTTTTGTGTTTTTGATATAGCAAGCAAGACAGTAAATAAAGTAAAGCTAGCAACTAATTTTTTTGTGTTTTGATATAATGCAGCAAACAAAGTAGTAAATAAAATAAAGCAAGACAAAAACAAAGTAAAGAGATTGAGAAGTGGAGACTCCCTTGCAGCGTGTCTTGATCTCCCCGGCAACGGCGCCAGAAAATATGCTTGATGGCGTGTATTTCACACGTTCGTTGGGCAACCCCAAGAGGAAGGTATGATGCGCACAGCAGCAAGTTTTCCCTCATAAAGAAACCAAGGTTTATCGAACCAGGAGGAGCCAAGAAGCACGTTGAAGGTTGATGGCGGCGGGATGTAGTGCGGTGCAACACCGCAGATTCCGGCGCCAACGTGGAACCCGCACAACACAACCAAAGTACTTTGCCCCAACGAAACAGTGAGGTTGTCAATCTCACCGGCTTGCTGTAACAAAGGATTAACCGTATTGTGTGGAAGATGATTGTTTGCAGAGAAAATAGTAAAACAAGTATTGCAGCAGATTTGTATTTCAGCATTAAAGAATGGACCGGGGTCCACAGTTCACTAGAGGTGTCTCTCCCATAAGATAAAAGCATGTTGGGTGAACAAATTACAGTCGGGCAATTGACAAATAGAGAGGGCATAACAATGCACATACATGACATGATAAGTATAGTGAGATTTAATTGGGAATTACGACAAAGTACATAGACTGCCATCCAACTGCATCTATGCCTAAAAAGTCCACCTTCAGGTTATCATCCGAACCCCTCCAGCATTAAGTTGCAAAGCAACAGTACAATTGCATTAAGTATGGTGCGTAATGTAATCAACAACTACATCCTCGGACATAGCGCCAATGTTTTATCCCTAGTGGCAACAAGACAACACAACCTTAGAACTTTTTGTCACCGTCCCGGTGTCAATGCAGGCATGAACCCACTATCGAGCATAAATACTCCCTCTTGGAGTTAAAAGTAAAAACTTGGCCGGAGCCTCTACTAGTAACGGAGAGCATGCAAGATCATAAACAACACATATGTAATAACTTGATAATTAACA
The DNA here is from genome assembly GCF_022539505.1 of Lolium rigidum. Lineage (NCBI taxonomy): Eukaryota > Viridiplantae > Streptophyta > Magnoliopsida > Poales > Poaceae > Lolium > Lolium rigidum. Next base: position 37,767,159 of record NC_061513.1, on the reverse strand, counting down.
TGACATGGTATTCTCTATCCATCGGATCCCGACAAACACAACATAGAGTATTACGGATAGATGATCTTGATCATGTTAGGCAGCTCACAAGATCCAACAATGAAGCACAATGAGGAGAAGACAACCATCTAGCTATCGCTATGGACCCATAGTCCAGGGGTGAACTACTCACTCATCACTCCGGAGGTGACCATGGCGGTGTAGAGTCCTCCGGGAGATGAATCCCCTCTCCGGCAGGGTGCCGGAGGAGATCTCCGGAATCCCCCGAGATGGGATCGGCGGCGGCGGCGTCTCGCAAGGTTTTCCGTATCGTGGTTTTTCGCCTCGGGGGTTTCGCGACGGAGGCTTTAAGTAGGCGGAAGGGCGAGTCGGGGCCCGACGAGGGGGCCACACCATAGGGCGGCGCGGGCCCCCCTAGGCCGCGCCGCCATGTGGTGTCGCCACCTCGTGGCCCCACTTCGTATGTTCTTCGGTCTTCTGGAAGCTCCGTGGAAAAATAGGCCCCTGGGTCTTTGTTTCGTCCAATTCCGAGAATATTTCGTTACTAGGATTTCTGAACCAAAAACAGCAGTAAAACGAGAACCGGCACTTCGGCATCTTGTTAATAGGTTAGTTCCAGAAAATGCACGAATATGACATAAAGTGTGCATAAAACATGTAGGTATCATCAATAATATGGCATAGAACATAAGAAATTATCGATACGTCGGAGACGTATCAAGCTCTAGCACAAATATAGTAATCAATGCTTCCCTCTGCGAAGGGCCTATCTTTTACTTTATTGTTGAGTCAGTTTGCCTATTCTTTCTATCCCAGAAGCAAACACTTGTATCAACCGTGTGCATTGATTCTTACATGTTTACTTATTGCACTTGTTATATTGCTTTGTGTTGACAATTATCCATGAGATATACATGTTGAAGTTGAAAGCAACCGCTGAAACTTATATCTTCCTTTGTGTTGCTTCAATGCCTTTACTTTCAACTTATTGCTTTATGAGTAACTCTTATGCAAGTCTTATTGATGCTTGTCTTGAAAGTATTATTCATGAAAATTCTTTGCTATATGATTCATTAGTTTACTCATTATCTTCATCATTGCTTCGAATCGCTGCATTCATCTCATATGCTTTACAATTGTATGATCAAGATTATGATAGCATGTCACTTCAGAAATTATCTTTGTTATCGTTTACCTACTCGAGGGCGAGTGGGAACTAAGCTTGGAGATGCTTGATACGTCCCAAACGTATCTATAATTTCTTATGTTCCATGCTACTTTTATGATGATACTCACATGTTTTATACACATTATATGTCATTATTATGCATTTTCCGGCACTAACCTATTGACGAGATGCCGAAGAGCTAGTTGCGTTTTCGCTTTTTGGTTTCAGAAATCCTAGTAAGGAAATATTCTCGGAATTGGACGAAATCAACGCCCGGGGGCCTATTTTTACACGAAGCTTCCAGAAGACCGGAGGAGAGACGAACTGGGGCCACGGGGCGCCGCGGCCTAGAGGGGGCCCGCGCGGCCCTGTTGTGTGGGGCCCCCGTGACTCTCCCGACTCTGCCCTTCCGCCTACTTAAAGCCTTCGTCGCGAAACCCCCAGTACCGAGAGCCACGATACGGAAAACCTTCTAGAGACGCCGCCGCCGCCAATCCCATCTCGGGGGATTCAGGGATCGCCTCCGGCACCCTGCCGGAGAGGGGAATCGTCTCCCGGAGGTCTCTTCATCGCCATGATCGCCTCCGGATCGATGTGTGAGTAGTTCACCCCTGGACTATGGGTCCATAGCAGTAGCTAGATGGTTGTGTTCTCCTCATTGTGCTATCACGTTAGATCTTGTGAGCTGCCTATCATGATCAAGGTCATCTATTTGTAATCCTACATGTTGTGTTTGTTGGGATCCGATGAATATTGAATACTATGTCAAGTTGATTATCAATCTATCATATATGTTATTTATGTTCTTGCATGCTCTCCGTTGCTAGTAGAGGCTCCGGCCAAGTTGATACTTGTGACTCCAAGAGGGGGTATTTATGCTCGATAGTGGGTTCATGCCTCCATTAAATCTGGGACAAGTGACGTAAAGTTCTAAGGTTGTGGATGTGTTGTTGCCACTAGGGATAAAACATCGATGCTTTGTCTAAGGATATTTGTGTTGATTACATTACGCACCATACTTAATGCAATTGTCCGTTGTTTACAACTTAATACCGGAGGGGTTCGGATGATAACCTCGAAAGTGGACTTTTTAGGCATAGATGCATGCTCGGATAGCGGTCTATGTACTTTGTCGTAATGCCCTGATTAAATCTCATAGTACTCATCATGATATATGTATGTGCATTGTTATGCCTTCTTTATTTGTCAATTGCCCAATTGTAATTTGTTCACCCAACATCTGCTATCTTATGGGAGAGACACCACTAGTGATATGTGGACCCCGGTCCTATTCTTTACATCTGAAATACAATCTACTGCAATTGTTTTTTACTGTTCTTCGCAAACAACCATCATCATCCACACTATACATCTAATCCTTTGTTTACAGCAAGCCGGTGAGATTGACAACCTCACCGTTACGTTAGGGCAAAGTACCGTGATTGTGTTGTGCGAGTTCCACGTTGGCGCCGGAATCCCTGGTGTTGCGCCGCACTACACTCCTCCGCCATCAACCTTCAACGTGCTTCTTGGCTCCTCCTGGTTCGATAAACCTTGGTTTCTTTCTAAGGTAAAACTTGCTAATGTACGCATCACACCTTCCTCTTAGGGTTCCCAACGGACGTGTCGACTGCACGCATCAGCCGGTAGGTTCCCTAATTCATTTTTGGGCGCTATTATAGGCCACCATTGATCCGTAGTTCCTACCACGCACATGGATATGTGGAAGTCGTTCGACAAGTTCCGCGGTGAGGTCATTGACTCCTCTTCTGACGACGAGTCCGAGTAGACAACGCATACCATAGCTGCTGCTGCCTCCATCCTCCACGAGTACAATGCTAGCCAGATGACGGTGTACCGGGCTCTGTGAAGGGACGTAAAAAAACCTTTTGCGCAGCAGAGTGGGTGGGCACCTATGGCTCTACGAGAACTACTTCGACCGCACCAATTTGGTGTTCGCAGAGATTGTTCCGGCGGCGGTACCGAATGTAAAGGGACCTGTTCATGGTCATTCTACGGGGCGTCAGAGACTACGACCCGTACTTCCAATGCAGGCCCGATGCCACAGGTGCGCTAGGCTTCACCTCCTACCAAAAATGTTCTGCACCTATCGCATGCTATCATATGGAATGGCTTATGATATCTTTGGTGAGCATCTACGAATGGGTGAGAGCACCTGCCTTAACGCCATGTACCGGTTTTGTCGAGCCATGATTTCCGTTTTCGGAAAATATTACTTGAGGGAGCCAACTGTTGAGGACACAAGATGGTTGTTGTCTATCAAAGAGTCTAGAGGGTTCCCTGGCATAATTGGTAGCACAGATTGCATGCACTGTGAGTGGAAAAACTATCCATTTGGATGGCAGGGTCAGTTTAGCGGCTATTCTGAGGGATGCACTGTCATTCTTGAAGTAGTGATATTGCAAGATTTGTGGATTGGCACTCGTTCTTTGGCATGGCCAGTTCCAACAATGACATCAATGTGTTGCACCACTCTCCAGTTTTCAACCGGCTTGTGGAAGGCAAAGCTCCTCAGGTGAGCTAGGAGCTCAATGCAAATGAATATGACAAGCCATATTATTTTGTTGACGGTATCTATCCTAACTGGGACACACTGGTGAAGACTGTCTGTAATCCAAACACGAAACAAATAAAGATATTTGGTGTGCTCCAAGCTCAGTGGGAAATTGTTCGTCACCTGGCTAGAACATGGTCGCTGAAGACCATGCATGAGGTAATGATATGTTGTGTGATCATGCACAACATGATCGTTGAGGATGAGCGTCCTCATGGCCGCAATGAACACATATGGGATTTCCAGGGTGAGATGGTTGCACCAAGCCCTGGGGCATAAAGCTAGCAGCAATATCGGCATTTAAATGTTGAAGTCACTAACCACAACATGTCCAAATGCCTACATAAGGATTTAATTGAGCATCAGTGGGCATTGGCTGGCTATGAAGACATTGAGTAGTCGTCAATATCACCTCATTTTCATGCAGACTTTGAAATATTTGGATGTAATAAATAAGTACTTTGAACATGTTTATTTTGGTGTTTCAACAACCAAATTCGTGTCCGCGGGCCAAATGCGTCGGGCCGCCGGTCACCCCCAGGCGCAAACGGATGCGCGGTAAAAATGACAATTTTCGTGTCCGTGGACCGACGCAATCGGACGCGCGTAGCCACTTTGGACGTCTGATTTGTGTCGCCCCGTTGGAGATGTCCTTAAATGAGGAACAACTCCTCACATACATTTGGCAAAATCTCGATGCTGCAAATCAGCCCTCAAATATATACGTAGGCAATGAGAAGGAAGCAGATCCCTTTCATTCGTGCTCGTTCCGAAGAGCATCTCCACTGGCGGCCCCGATAGCGAGCCCAATAGCTTTATTGGGTTCGACGTCTTGATTTGTGCTACACTGGCGTGCCCCAAAAAGCATCGGTCAGATTTGGAGCCCAATAAAAGCGTCGGCAACCCTGTGTCAGCCCCTACGGAGATGCGCGGATCAGGCGCGCTAGCGCCTCAAGCAACGTCGGATTCCGCGTGTGGGCTCCACCTGTCATCCGCACGACCCCAAACCCTACAACATTCCCCGAAATCTCCCCTCCCACCCGCCACTCATTTTCTCCCGCCCGCCACTCCATCTCCCACACCCATCCAGCTCCCGCGACATAAAACCCTCGCCGTTGCCATGCCAGCGAAGAAGAAGGTTGAAGCCAACGAAGGCGCCGGTGAAGCCGCGCACGGTGGCGCCGAAGGAGAAGCCACCGACCATGCCGCAAGAGGAGTGGAACGAGGAGCAACGGCACTGCATCATCTTGATGTCGAACCGTAGAAGGCGTCGCCTCGCCAGTTAATTGAACAAAGCAGCAGAGGCCGCGGCCGAGGTGTGCCTCAGCTTGGGCGGCGCGCCATCCTAAGCTCACACCGACATCATGAAAGCCATGAATGAAGCGACACGGCTTTCAATGGCCAAGATGACTGAAGAATACAAGATCTTGATGGCGGACATAGCGACCATGGATCCATTGGTGAGGGTGTGGCACAAGATGTACCATGAGAGAATCGGCAAGGAGGTGTTGGCGGCGCACGTTGCAGCGGCGCCTATGGCAGCATCGACACACCATCGACGTACATGCTTGCGTAGGCCTTCATGCCGACTGCGACACCGGCGTACAAGCCGACAGCGACATCGATGTACATTCATGCGTCAGCTTACATGCCTCCGCGGGCGTCCACGGAGCACGTCCTGGATATCTAGGTGGCGCAGGTGATCGCGAATGAGGAGGGCGTCGTTGAGGTGCAGCCGTCGTTGACGCCTTACATGTGATCATTTGGACTTGAAGCCCAACCTGTTTTTTTGGCAGCCGGACTATGAATGACGGCGATTTGGTGGCCGTATGTTGTCCTAGACTTTAAATTCATATTCGAAAAACCTAAATTCGAATTTCTATACATGTTCGTGAGTTTTTTTTGTTCAATAATCTATTAGGCTTGCCGTATTGGGGCCGCTAGTGTGGGGAATCCTTCCCCAAACAGAGGAGAGTGTGATAGCATCCCCGATAGAGCACTGTTGACACCTATTTTTTGAGGGACGCCGATGAAGATGCTCTAATTCTAAGCACTCCACCAAGTGGGAGATAGTGCATTCAAGGAATCTTTAAATCTAAGGGATCTTCGCACACGATGGAATCCATTGTCGTTTTGAACTTGGGTAGGAAATTAAGTAACTCTATAATGCTGGTACACACATTAATTAGTACAACTAAAACAACGAGTTGGATGATACTACGTAATCAACTTCACAAAACATAGCCAACTATTGTACCTACCTAAACCTAACTGCATCCATTGCACATGGACTGCTGCAGCTAACAAGCGCGCGATACAAGGTTCTGTAAAATTAAAGAAATGCCTCAGAAGCAATTAACAACAGTAACTAGTACTACTAGCAGAAGATGCATGGAGTGTCAACTGTCAAGAAACAGAAAGAAGAGACAAACAGCTTGTGGGCTTTGGCTGGTGCGTCCAATCTGGTGGAGGCGGGACAAGAGTTAATGCTGGCTACTTCACCATAGTAGGTGGAGAATCTAAATTATTTATTGGAGGAGCATGCGATAATCACGTAGTATCCATCAAAAAAACTCAGGTAGAAAAACAAGATTCCTGGTATACAGATTCTAGATTCTCTTCAACGGGTTTGTGCTGTGAATCTAGGACCAGCATTGTAAAAAAAATATGGAACCTTGGAGCCCGGAGTTTTGTTGTTTTGCGTGAGGTGTGTGGTTTGTCTCCATGCTTGGTTAAACCATAAAAGATTGGGAAACTTTAATTAGTCTCCCTGTCAAGCATCAAGCAAACTCACTCGATCAAGACTTGAAGAGAGATCGATCTACCTTTAGAAAAAGGGCTTGATAACTGACAACGGTTAATTTGTGTCAATTATTGACAACTTATGTATGGTCGATCGGATACATATGTTGATATGCTATGCCTCAGGTTGTGGAGACCGAGGATGCATTCGCAGCAGTTGTACTCAACGCGATTGTCGTCCTCCACGGCCGTGGTGTGATGGGTGTTTTTATCGAAGATTGAAAGGGTTTGACGGCACTTATCATGGAGAGAGGGAGACTAGGTCACTAGGATCTCACATACAAAGAGAGGACATGTAATATAGCATTCTCTAGCGGTCGGCCAGATAGGCCGCCCGGCAATAGCGTTAGACAAGTCTTATTGGCTTTGGCGCACACATATTGCCAACGTTTAGAAGCCATATGCCCTTAAAAAGTGCTCCCAATATATTTTAAGAAAAATAAAATCTCTAAATTGAAACGAATCAACGAAATTTCATTCAAATATTTATGATTTATATGAATTTAAACAATCAAATAAAACTAAACCAGATTAAACCTAAACCTAGATCTAGTGGAGCAGGTTGAAGACGCTCATGTGGAGATTGTCATTGTTGATGTCCGCACAGCCATCCTCATCGTTGATGTTGGAGGCGTAGAGTACTACGTTGGTGGCGCCGGAGATGTTAATGATCCTGTAGTCCACCGCCGACCACCTCTCAGCGTACTCCTCCTTGGATGGGAGCACCTTATCCACAGACTCGGGCATGGCCTTGAGCCCTTGAGCCCTTGAGCCCCGAGCCCCCGACTACCTCGGCGGGGTCATCGTGCAAAGTCACTTGCACCCGCAGATTTATCTAAAATTTATCTAAATGTGGATGTGTATAGATATTATTTAGTGACTGAATGCACTTAGATTTAGACAAATTTGAAATGTGTTTCATGGTTGCATACGAGGCCAAGTTTACTCCCCTCCATCCCATCAAAAAACATCTCAAATTTATCTAAATGTGGATTTTTTTCGAAATGGGGAGTTTAACCCCGGCTTCTGCATCATGATGATGCACACGGCCTTTTATTAAGATCAAAGTAGTATTAAGTCTTACATCTCATATATCTCAACCATCGCCTATAGCTGATACAAAAATCAACCAGCGGAATAAAAAGAGCATAGTAAAACTGCACATCATTGTAGCCTACTAGTATGACGCCAACCAACCTGGCACAAGATATCCTGAGCGACCATCAGGAGCCGTGTGCATCCAGAAACCATGGCATCCCGTAATCCCTCCGGCGAAAGGAGAGCCCATAGCTGAACCCGATGAGCCATCATGTGAATAACCCGCAAATAATGAAAAGATTGTTTTTTGTTAAAGATAAGATCATTTCTTGCCCTCCAAATAGACCAACATAAAGCGTAAACCCCAACACGGATGAAGGCTTTAGATTGTCTATCTACTCCATTTAACCAATTTCCAAACATATTTGTAATATTGGTTGGAGGTGGAAGATCAAAAGTGAAATTAACCGTACGCCAAAGCAATTTAGCTAAAGGGCATTCAATGAATAGATGTTCAACGGTTTCATGTGCACCACAAAAAACACACTTCATACAACCGTTCCAATGCCATTTAGCTAAATTGTCTTTAGTTAACAAAACATTATTACTAAGGAACCACATGAATATCCGAATTTTCAAAGGAACTTTAACCTTCCACAAATATTTTCTCAAATATGGGGTATGATCGCTCATAAGATCTTCATACATAGATTTTACCGTAAAATTACCATTGGATGTCAATCCCCAAACAAAGCGATCCCTCTCATCATTTAAATTTACCGTCATTAGGATTTGGCATAACTGCAACCATAAAGTCCATCTGTTCCCCAGCAGTGCCCGTCTGAAACTAATATTCAGTGGGGTTTGGGCTAACACATGAGCTACCGTTACATTTTTGTGACGCACAATATTATATAATGATGGATATTGATTCGCCAGAGGGGTTTTCCCTAGCCACGCATCTTCCCAGAAACGAGCACTCCTTCCATTACCAATTTTAAAAAAACCTCTATTAAAAAACTCATCTTTTACTCGCATTAAACCCTTCCAAAAAGAAGAATCTGTGGGCTTCGGTTGTATTGCCGATAAATTCTTATGCCTTTAGTACTTATTATGTAATAATTCCTGCCACACCCCATCCTCATTAAGCAACTTAAACAACCATTTACTCAATAAGCATTTATTTTTTAGTTCAAGTACCTCAATACCTAAACCGCCTTGATCCTTAGGCCGACAAACAATATTCCATTTTGTAAGCCTATATTTTTTCTTATTTTCATCAGATTGCCAGAAAAACCTAGATCTATAAAAATCCAATCTTTTCTTTACCCCAACAGGTACATCTAAAAAGGATAACATGAACATAGGTAAACTGGTTAAAACTGAATTAATAAGTACCAACCTATCCTCATAAGATAATAGCTTTCCTTTCCAGCATCCTAGTTTGCTTTCAAACCGTGTTTCAACTGGATACCAATCAGAATTTCTCAGTTTTCTGTAATGGATTGGGATACCTAAATATCGAAAGGGGGGAGATCTAACATCACATCCAAAGATCTGTTTATATTCGTCCTCTTCATCCTTCGCCTTTCCAAAGCAGAATAGCTCACTTTTATGGAAATTAATTTTAAGTCCCGACAGTTCTTCAAATATGCATAGAATTAACTTCATATTCACAGCTTTAAGTAAGTCATGTTCCAAAAAAAGGATTGTATCATCGGCATATTGTAGTATAGAGATACCCTCCTCAACAAGATGAGGAATAAGCCCTCCAATTTGACCATCATTTTTTGCACGTTCAATCAAGATGACAAGCATATCTACAACAATGTTGAATAACATTGGGGACAAAGGGTCCCCTTGCCGCAAACTTTTTTTTGTTTGAAAATAATGTCCAATGTCATCATTTACTTTAACTCCCACACTCCCACCTTGTACAAATTTCTGAATTAAGCTACACCAATCCTTAGCAAAACCTTTCATTCTCAAGGTTTGTTGTAGGAAAGACCACTTAACTTTATCATATGCTTTCTCAAAATCAATCTTAAATAATACCCCATCCAATTTTTTTTGTATGAAGTTCATGAATCGTCTCATGCAGAATGACAACCCCTTCTAAAATATTTCTCCCTGGCATGAATGCGGTTTGTGTGGGTTTAATAACCTTTGGGGCAATCCCCGTTATTCTATTTGTCCCAACTTTAGTAAAAAAATTGAAACACACATTCAGTAGGCAAATAGGCCTATATTGTTGGATTTGTACCGCATCCTCTTTCTTGGGTAATAAGGTAATGACCCCAAAAGTAAGTTTGAAAAGAGACAACTCTCATGTACTTAACTCATTAAATAGTGCCATTAGATCCAACTTTATTACGTCCCAAATTTTTTGGTAAAACTCCGCCGGGAAACCATCAAGGCCTGATGCTTTATTATGTTCCATTTGAGATATCGCCTCAAACACCTCCTCTTCAGTAAAAGGATTTGTTAGAATATCATTTTCATTAACTGAAATCTGTGGAATGTCATGCACCATTCCTTCAATTAACGAAATGTTTGTTGGTTCCGGTGGCCCAAATAATTTTTTATAAAATTCAGTGATATACACCTTTAGGTTGTCTTCTCCAACAATTGTCCCTTCTTGTTGTTCTAACTGAAATATTTTCTTTTTCCGGTGTTTACCATTTGTAATCAAATGAAAATACCTTGTATTATTCCCCCCTTCCTGGATATGCTTAACTTTTGCGCGTTGAGCCCACTTAGATTCTTCCTCCCGTCTTAACTTACGCAACCCTTCATTTGCTTTTCTAAGCTCCTCTCACTCATGCGGATCCAAAGGGTTAATTTCTGCTTTAATATCCAACTGATCTATAATTTGTATTAGTCTCTCTTTCTCTTTTTTGTATTTCCCACTTTGATTTTTTGCCCAGCCTTTGAGAAATTTTCTAATATGTCTTAATTTATTTAACCAAACATCAATGGGAATTAAACCAGTTGTCACCGAATTCCACTCCTTCTGTATCATCTAAAAAAAACCCTCCTATTTCAATCAATGTAGCTCAAAAGAGAATTTTGAGATATTACCCAGATGAGCCTTGACCCCTGAGTCAATGAGAATCGGTGTGTGATCGGACTCTGCCCTGGTTAATGCACGAACTGTCACTAAAGGAAATTTCTGTTTCCAAGAAATTGATGCTAGAACTCTATCTAACTTCTCATATGTAGGTTCGTTTCTACGACTCGCCCACATATATTGTCTTCCTGAGAGCGCAATTTCTCTTAAGTTTAAATGTTCGATAATTGCATTAAACACAAAAGGCCATCTAGCATTAAAATTATCATTATTCTTTTCTTCCCTTTTCCGAATAATATTAAAATCACCACCTACCAACATAGGTAATGTTTCGGACTATATTCACACTAATTCTGCTAAAAATTCTCCCTTGTGCAAGTCTTGGGCAGCCCCATAAACCGGCACAAAAATCCATTCAAACCATCTCTTTTGCATTTGATATGAAGTTTGACACAAAAATCCCCAGTAGTTACCTTTATCACATGTAGGCTGTCTGAATTTATTCCAACTAGAATACCTCCAGACCTACCATGAGGAGGTAAATAAAACCAAGAAAAATTGTATCCCGCTGCAAGCTGATTCAGAAAAAGTATAGAAAAGTTTGATCTCCCAGTCTCCAACAAGGCTAGGAAATCTAACTTATGTTCCCTAATTGCCTCTCTAACAAACAAATGCTTTGCAGTATCTCCAAAAATCCCTGGATTCCAATTAATGCCTTTTAGGTTCTGCATTATGAAAATTGTTTTTTAAATCTTATGCGGATAGATATTATTTAGTGACTGAATGCACTTAGATTTAGACAAGGTTGAGACATATTTTATGGAGTAGTAAAAAGGCATGCATGTGCGTGAGCAGGAAAAAGGACCTTGATCGATCTATCCATCCATCCACCGAGCCACCGAGGCGATGGAGAGAAAGAAAACGTGCGCTCTGCCCAGTTACGACTGTTGATCGACGCTGCAGCAGCTAGCCTAGCCTGTCACTCCTGTATGCGACGGTGGAGGCCACCGCCGTACGTGCGGCGCTATTTGTGCACAGCAGTGCTGCGACTGGCGGCAGGGCGAGGGAGACCGGCCACGGCCACATGCGTTGCTTGCGCGCATACATCATGCATGTGATTCATGGATGATGCAAGCATGCGTGCATTAGTGAGACAGGCACGGACCAGGACCGTACATGTACAACTGCTAGTTCCTTTGCGATGTTGATATGTTTATTTCCACGTTTTTGCACCATCATAAACCTAAATTTCAAACGGTCGATCGTGTCACACGAATTTGATAAAATTCGACCAAAATGGCTTCAAAGGGAACATGAAATAGACATTTGAAAACCCGATGAAACTTCAAACTGGTTGTGAGCATGGATTTGCAACATCAAGACACATCTTTTTTATGTAGAGCTCGTCTCGAATCGAAGCACTGTTATGTAGATCGGAGGAGGATTAAGATAACCTAGATTAGATGCAAGGTTATTTATAAAGTGTGCACCCATGGAGCCACGAAGGCTCTAATTTTTGCGCTCGGCAGCAGCTACACTCCCGGAAACGCAGAAATCGAGCGTGCCTGGGGTCAACAGGCTTACGAGTAACCAAGCTCGCCCTAGTTAAATGCGGAAATGCACGTATATGCCTGCATGATACGCGTGCAAGGTAATGTGAGCACGTGTTCTGAGTTACTGACACCGGGCGGAGCTAGCATAGCATGCATGCGTCAACATAGATGGCTCCAACAGGCAACAGCAACAGGGGTAGCAGAGCCGCCGTACGGCCACGAATGAGTTTTCTCTGAAACTCTGTTGACGCGCACAGTTCACTGACCGACCAAACAAACATGTACCGTATTATTACTAGTAAATGGCAACGAAGACGATCACCGTTCGAGTTTAATCCAAGTTGGATTTATAAGCATGTGGTCGGTCCAATGCTTAGAGCATCTCCACTCGTCCCCCGACGAGGCCCCCGAGCGACGTTTTTCCCGTCCGAACGGCGAAATTCGGCCCAGTCGCGCCCCCGGTTCCTCGTTTTCGTCCGGATTTGGCCCTTCATCCATCCGGCGAGCCCACGCCATCCCCGCCCCCCCGGAAACCTATCCGGGACTCCGGACGAGTGAAAAGCGGGGAAGGGCCCGATCTGTCGGTGACTCGACACACGAACCCCACCGCCACCTCGCTCAAAATCTCCCCCACCCCTCGTATCTCTCTCGCCGCCGGCACCACCCCGCCGGCTTGTTGCCCAGATTCCGCCGTCCCTCCTTCCCCACCTGGCTATATTCCGCCGTCTTTCGACGACGCCCTATCTGGCTGCTCTTCCGCCGGCCTGTTTTCCAACTTTGGCCTGCTCCTCGTCGCTCCTGGCTCGGGTTGCCTCGACCACGCCCGTCAGGTGTTCGTCCATTTTCCTCGCCGGCCATGGACTCGGACGAAGAGGAGGAGCAGATGTTCGTCGAGCTTATGCAAGAAGAGATGGCAGCAGCCGCCCAAGACGACGAGCACATGATGATCCTCGGTTGCTTGGCAAGCATGTACGCCGGACGCGGCAGCCGGTCGACGTGGTGGGTCGGCACCGGGTCGCCGGAAGTGCAAGCCGAGACAGCGAATGGAGGGCTACCTGCATGTTGTACGCCGACTACTTCGCCGACAATCCATTGCACGGTGAGAGTGTTTTCCGGCGTCGTTTCGGGATGAGCGAAAGCTATTTACGCAAATTGTGTATGCCATCCGAGACTTTGATTCCTACTTCGGATGCAAGGCGGATTGCACTGGTTTGGTTGGATTTTCGTCCACTGCAGAAGTGCACGGTGGCTATGAGGATCTTTGGCGTATGGAGCTCCCGGTGATAGTGCATATGACTATCTTCGGATGGCGGAGTCCACCGCCCTTGATTGTTTCTACCGGTTCTCGCGAGGCCGTCATAGCGGTGTTCGGGGACTATTACTTGAGATCACCCACTGTCGAAGACACTCGGAGGATCCTTGCAACAAATGAAGCTAGGGGTTTTCCGGGGATGCTTGGAAGCATTGATCGCATGCATTGGCAATGGAAGAACTGTCCGTTTGCGTGGCGGGGAATGTACAAGGGTCACAAAAAGGCTGCACTTGTGATACTTGAAGCGGTGGCTACCCATGATCTCTGGATTTGGCACTCTTTCTTTGGTATGCCTGGATCCAACAATGACATCAACGTCCTAAACGGCTCCCGGTTTTTCCAAGCTTGTTGAGGGTCATGCTCCCCAGGTGGACTATGTGATCAATGGTCGGCACTACAACAAAGGATACTACCTTGCAGACGGTATCTATCCAAAGTGGGCAACATTTGTGAAGACTATCTCGAACCCTAGCACCCCCAAACTTTGCGAGTTTGTCAAAAACAAGAAGCTTGCCGAAAAGACGTCGAGCGTGCATTTGTTGTCCTCCAGCAGAGATTTGCTGTCGTCCGGTTCCCCGCTATGACTTGGTCCAAAGATCAGATGTGGGAGGTGATGAGCTGCTGTGTGTGCCTACACAATATGATTATTGAAAATGAGCGAAAGCATCCGGTTCCTCCGGCTGAGCAAGAAGCACCATATGAGAGAGAGGTCCTCTTGCACGACCTAATCACCGAGTGCCTCCATCATGGGCCGCCTTCATTGCTATGCGCCCGGAGATTCGAGACTCTACAATGCATCAGCTGCTGCAAGATGATCTGGTGGAGCACATATGGAGGCTCCGAGGCAACGCCAACGCCGACGCCAACTAGTCTGTCTTAATTTGTTTGAAAAATTGTGAAATTGTGTGCTTCATTTGTTTCGGCACTTGTTAAACATTGTGCTCGATTATCGCCGAATTTGTTTCAGCAATTTTCATACTCTTGGTCGCCGAACTTGTTAAATTTTATGTTAAATTTGTTTGAAATATGTCAAATGGTCGAGGTTGGGGGTTTCCTGCCGGGGGGACGGCTGGAACTTCGGCGCTCTCCAGGCCAAATCTTCCTCCAATCCGGACGAAAATTTCGCCGGATTTGAGCGTGGGGAGCGCCAACGAGTGGGGATGCTCTTACTAGTAGTAAATAGGGAGTATATTCTTGGTTCGATGCTTGCTAGTACAGTACCTCAATCACTCAGACGTTGAGTAAATTCTGTGGCATGCATGCACATTTGACAGACTCGCGACGGGGGGCTAGGAAATGCATGTCCTGGTAATGGTAAGCGGGTGTTTCCGCTGTTGTGGGCTCAGAAAGCTAGCCATGACTGTTCGGCCCAGCCCAGGGGCCTGCGCTCTCTCAAGCCTTTTCAAACGCTTCCCTACTCCGTGGTAATACTCTATATGGGCCACCAAGCTCCTTCTATTGGCAGGTTCCGACACAGGAAAGAGACAGAAAATTAGCTCAAAAAAAGGGAAAGAGACACAAAAGGTCACTATTGTTTTGCGCCTCCAACAAGCTAAGTCTTTCTGATTCTGATTCTATGGAGGTAATCCAGATTTGTGGGGGAGAAAACCGTATGTGGAATGAGGCAACTGCTATTTACGCTGATATTCTTGCACAAGCTGCAAATATAGGGAAGATTGTGTTCATGCATTGTGGGAGGGATACAAATCTTGTTGCTCATGAGTTGGCTAGGGATAGTTTCTCTAGAAAATCTTGTTGTAATTGGGTCGATGAACCCCCTATTTTTCTCCTTCCTGCCCTCCTGAATGATGTAACTGTACTCTGATTGGGAGCAGCAAGTTTCTGACGCACTCTTTTCCTTACCAGGGTACCGAAGGGGACTGAAAGGTTTTTAATGAGGCGGCTTGCTTGCTCGGTTTAATATATATGTTTACCTCAAAAAAAAACAAGCTAAATCTTTCTTATTCTAAAGAAAACAAGCTAGGGCTTCAGTTTTTTTTTTTTTTTTGAGTTTTCATGAATGGCTTGAGTCTTTGGCAGTAGTGAAAGTGCATCTAGGATTCATATAGGGGGTTTGGATGATCCATGTCAATGCAATTAGGTAACTTCCAATTTTGTGCAAGGATTTGCATGTTCTTTTATAACATCATTTAATTAAGAAAAGTACAAAATGGATTGTTCTTGATGGCCATTAACTGTTTTTTTAGAAAAACTCGTATAGCCATATACGCTCCTATGTTGTGCAAGGTATTATATTTTTTATTTCTTGAGTCACAGATATGTCATACTATAAAGTGGATCTTGGCAAAGCATGAGGAAAACAATCCCACAAAGTTTTCCTTCAAAATACACTAAATCTTCAAAATCATCCTTTTATACTTGCACGATACTACGAATACTTCTATCTTGGTACATTGGACCATGCGAGTTTGAGAGTCTCGCAGATGCATGCGTTTTAGTGTTTAGGGTTTGGGCAAGTATTTCTGCTTGCCGATACTACCGAATATAGTATTGTCGCAACCACCGAGTCTTTATCAAACTATGTCTAAAAAAAGTTAATGTCTAGGCCCCTCGGCTCTAGGTCAATTAAGTCTTTTACCTCCAAGCATAAATTTAGCAATTCTTGCCCAAACTAATTTTCAAGGTGTTATGTTTGATTCAGTATCACCGAGGTGATTTCCGCCAGCACTTACAAATGCTCACATTTCATCGAGGAAAATTGGATTTTTAGGTCGAACCTCCAAGCTTGTGAGTCTTCATTTCAGTTCCGAGTGAAAACCATCTTTAAAGCATTATGTTCCATACGACACCTCCGACTCTCCGAGCCTTGTGCTATATGGTATCTCCGAGATTAAATTTTCTCCCTCAAGAATTCAAAATTTCCACATGTTTGCTAATTATGAGTTTTGATATTTGGCACTAACGCGACGCGATAGAAACTTTTCATGTAAGGGTTATATTTATGCCTTTTACTATAAATACCCCCGATCCCGTAACACAAGTCAAATTCTTTTGGAGCAGTTTTATGAGAGAATAGAGAGTTTTACTAACTTACTCTTATGATCTATCTCTCACACACCTTGATCTACCCCTCAACTCCATGCTTCATGAAATCTAGAGTGGATTGAAGCTATTTTTGTTAGATCTTTTTCGAGGCTTCGAGATCCAAGTGCTAGCCTTTGTATTGCTACGTCTTGAAGGGTTGCGCCTCTCCTAGCCTCTAGGTGTCACTTGGAAACTTTAGTAGTGATTTGCAAAGGAGAAAAGAGTTTGTAAATGTGAAAGTCCGCTGTTAGTGGTTGTGCATGGAGTAATTGTCCCAACACAAGGAGAAGTAGTGTGATCAAGAACTTTGTGGTCTAGCCTTCTCCAACAAGGATGTAGGATAACACCAACTACATACATCTTTGTGTTTGTGATCCCCTTGTTTTGTTCCATTAGTTATGGTAATCTAGTTTTTCCGCAAGTTATATCTTTGCATAATTGAATTCTTAGAGTGTTTCATGCGACCATAGAAAACAACTTTATAGAAGTTCCAACTTTCATTAAGAATTATGAACATTGCCTATTCCCCATCTAGTTGATGTTTACGGTCTTTAAAGATGTCTCCAAATCCTTATATAAAGACATTTTATTTGTAAGCAAATCTCCGATCTCCAGTATGATCCAAAAGCGGTATGGTAAATCTCTTAGTTATGTGAATATCTCAAGATCAGCTCCCTTGCCCTTATTTCCCATGAGTAAGTGCATTTGGCACAACTATGTGATACCTCTATATAGCCCTCGAAACCAATCAGTCGATACGATCCTTCCATACCTTTGTATTTCACATTTCAGGTATATGCACAAGTTATTTGTGTAAAAAAGTCACATGGTTATTTTTTAAGATTCTGTAAAATATTAAAATTTAACTTTTTGTGTAAAAATTTAACCGTACCTAAATCATAATGAATAATGGTCATCCCGTAAAAATTTATCTTAAATGATCATGAACGGTAAGATACTTCCTCTGCCATGGCGGTTCCACACACTCGTTGACAAATGTTGTATTTAAGATATAATGTCCTATATAAAATCCATACCCCTTTGCTCATACCACAGCGATTTGGGCATTGTATACGCATCTATAGTAACCCCACTCGCCTAAGTGGATCATTGGTGAACACATGTGTGTTTGGGCCAATGGCGGTCTTTCCTAGACCTTGGAAAGCGTCACCAGGAATGATGAGTCCAAAAATGACATGTTTTTCATTGCATAAGCATGTACTTTTGTCTGATTACATGCTCCATCTAGCTATTACCAAGTCTTAAATGCTTAATTATGGTTAGTTACAAGTTTTGATTCATTTTCATGAAAGATTTGCACAATTAGTAGTTCTAGTAAGATTTGATTACTTTTCCTTGTCTTTATTGTGTGTAGGTGTTCTGAACATTTATGAACAAAGCGCGAAGAAAGGAGCTAAGAGGAGCGACCCGGAGGAATGGAACCTGGGTACGCGCGCACCCATTTACGAAAAGTTCAAAAAAAATACTATTTAAAAGTTTCTAAAAACTATGAAGTAAAATTTTGCATGTACATATTATGTTGATACTTACTCGTGTGAGTTTTCACGAAAAAATACCATTGTGTGTGGCCTGTATAAAAATGACAAAATGTCCAAATGAGAATAGTGAACAGGAATTTGTACTATTCACAGGAATAGGAATTTGCATTTTGTCATTTTTGTGTAGGTCACACACAATGGTATTTTTCGTGAAAACACACATGAGTAAGTATCAACATAATATCTACATGCAAAAATTTACTTCACATTTTTTGGAAACTTTTAAATAGCATTTTTTTGAACTTTTCGTAAATGGGTGCGCGCGCACCCAGGTTCCATTCACCATTTTCGCTAAGAGGATGCAATATTGAGGAGGTACACGCACTAGAACTTGGCCATTTCAAGGTTGGAAAAGTGAGATATTTCCATAACAAGATATAAGGCGGCGGACAAAAAAACAGTTTGTTATTCAGAGATTAGAGTTCAAAAACCAGTTTGTTAACGCATACAGAATTTGTTATTCATGCATGCAGAGTTCGTTGGTGCTATTCAGGCATGCGGAGTTTATTATCAAGCGCTAGAGAGAATGAGAGATGCGACCGAAACCAAGTCGTGGGTTTTGGGTGCCCCGATCAGGCACCAACGTGAAAGTGGCACCAACGAATGAGAGATGACGAGATACTTTGCTTGCTCCCCTCGTCGTCACCACCAGGCGACAGGGGGGCAACCCCCCCCCCCCCCCCCCACCCGAGGATGCCGCCGGGCAAAGCCGCGCGACGCCGGTGAAGGGGGCGGCGGGGACCTATCCCCTCCCAGCTCCTGGCGTGGAGGATCTGGAGGGAGGCATCCATGACGGGGACCAGAGGTTGGGTGGGTGGGGGGCTGCTGGCGTTTGTCTGCGTGCGGGCGTGGTGGTGGCCGGCCAGGGAGCGGTGGAGATGCTGCGGGGCGGGGGGGAGAGATGGCGCAAGGCGGCGCGCGGGGCCCCAGATGGGTTCGTGCGGACCTGGTTGGGCTTGCCACGGGGTCATGCTGCGGCTGGTGGCGGACGGGGCTGTAGCGGCGTCCTCCTTCTTGGCTTCCGCTGGCGAGGCTGTAGAGGGCGGGCGTGGCCACGGGCATGGTGGTTGTTCCAAGGGGCTGCGGCATGGTGGTGCATGGTGCTGCAGCGGGGGCCGGGTGCTGGTGGCCTTGGGATTCAGGGGCACAGAGGCAGAATGGTGGGCATCGGCGTTGGCATGCTGGCCGGCATGCTTTGACTACCCTGCCGGTGAAAGACGCCTAGGCAGGATGGTGCTCCGGGTGAAAGCCATGCCGACTCAGTCGGTGCCGGCGATGACGATGCCCCGGGGCACCGTTCCCCTTCTTGAAGGCATCGTTGTGGGGCTCCTACCTGTCTGCATTCAAGGCTTCATGCTCTCCAGGTGAAAACCCAAGCTCTGGCCTCACCTGGTGCGGGCGATGGCGACGGTCTCGTCGCTTCCCTTCTTGGAGGCATCATCTTTGAGCGCTGGACCCTCTCTCGGCGGTGGTGGTTTTGCTTGTAGTGCTAGGTTTCCATGCCAGACGGGTTGGAGGATGTCGAGGCGGGGGCCTCGAGTAGGTGATTGTGAGCTGGGGCGGCGGCCCGGGAAGGCAGTGCGGTAGCATCTCTATGGTGCGGGGATGTGGCTTGCCACGTCTTGGGTGGCGACCCTAGCCGTGTGGGCGGCAGGGCATTCGGCTCCGTCGGACGCGTCCTAGTGGGGACGGTCGGACGTTATGTCGGGGCAGTGGCCCTGGATGAGTTGGTGTGATGCCCGTGGTGTGCGGTTGTTTGCCCTGTGCAGCTTGGGTTGCGGGTGGACGGTTCGTGCGGCGTTGCAGCTCAAGAGCGAGCGGTGATACATCGGGACGGCGGCCCCGAAAGGTGGTGGTGGTCTTGGTGGACGGGCAGGACGCGACGGAGCAGCGGTATGTCGGAGCGGCGGCTCTGAATGTTCGTCATCTTGACAGTGTTGAGGACATCAACTTTGTGTCGCGAGGGAGACAAGGTCGTTTTGGCGCAATTCTCTGAGTTGGAGTGTCATGTGTTTGTTCCTCCCATAGTAGGCACGACGTCTTTTCTCTAGCTTGGTGTGGGATGGCAAGCTGGTCTTCGCGAGTGTGTCGTCTGCTTGTATCAGTAGTGGGGTTGAGTCGACTTGTCCTTGTGGCGTGGCGAGTGGAGGTTTGCCCCGTGGTGTCTTGCTGTACACTTTGTGCTTAATTAATGGATGAGACAAAGTTTTTTCCGCTGTTTCAAAAAAGGGCTTTCTATTTTCGTGCCCTCGGGTCCTTAGTTGTGCTCAGTTTTCTCCAGCTCCTTAGTTTTTCCTCAGTTTTCCCCAAGACCTTGTCTGAAATCATCACAGGTGCTGTAACGGCCGGTTGCCCGACGGTTGACCGTTATCTTCTGACTAGTGGGGCCACGTAGAGCCCGCAAAGACACGTCAGACGATCCATCTTTGTTTGACCGTAAGCATCGTTGTATCCCTGACCAAAACGCGCACGAGTGGGGCTTCGGTATATTGAATGACAAGTGGGGCCATGACGCTGATACAAGGGGCAATACACGGGTAGGATTAGATTTTTAAACGGAGGTCTACAGCGATGGCACGGAGGAGGTGGCCTGCGGGGTGCCGAGATGAGATCGACGTCCACAAAGAACTACATGAGGTGAGACCAGACGCATTAGATAGATATGAACTAGACGCGTTTAACCATGCAAAGAAGAGAAGAAATGGTCGACGATATCGACGACTACCTCAAAACTTTGACTGACCGTGTCGGACACGAACGCGAGCAATGTAGAGAAAACTAGTGTCTCTCCTTTCTGGCGTGTATAGATGGGTGCTAGAAGAGTGTGGTGGCGAAGGGAAAGACCTCGCGGTGGTCTGTGGCGTCCAGCATAGCGGGGTGGCGTGGCCGTGCCCACAGCGGCGTGCACGCATGTTCGGCATTGGCATCAGCATGTACGTTCGGCATTGGCATCGGCAGTATCTCTGGTGTGTCAGTGATCGAATGAGGGGACGGGATTGAGGGTGCATCCCGATGGTGACCTAGCAGTGGCGGCGAGCATAGCCGTTCTGACCATGCCGATATCGGCATCGGCATCGTTTGGAGGCTGTGGTGCTCGAATCAAGGTGAGATTTGTTTCTTGTACACCAAAATGAATTTGAAACAAGTTTCGTGTTGAAGGTTAGGTAACGAAAGTTTGCAATTAAAAATTATACTAGCGCCATGGTGAGGTTCTTTTTGATAGAGCTATACGGTTGGGCAAACTTTTTTTGACACTTTTTAGATAGGGTTCCTTGTTGTTATACGTATGGCATCATGTATGGCAAATTTGGGGTCATTTGGAGATGTTCGAAAAAATCACTTTGCTTAAGCGCATGCCGTTTCGTCTCACTGAAACCAGCTTTTCTAACAAGGTGATTTTTTCTACCTTCTCTAAATGACCTCAAATTTCATACAGCTTGATCTTCTATACATAGATAGATAGATTGTTTCGTTTTTACATTTTTCGAACTTTTTATTTCCCTTTATAATACCCAATTGATTTTCAGGTCAAAAGCTCGAAAAACAGCATCATGTATGGCATCATTTTCGCCCTAAATTTTAAATATTGTGAAACTTTCCCTTTTAGATATTCCTTGTTGTTATAGGTATGGCATCATGTTTTTTCGACCTTCTCAAAAGGGATTTTTTTCTACCATCTCTAAATGACCTCAAAAATCATACAGACGATCTTCTATACAAAGATAGGTAGATTGTTTCGTTTTTACATTTTTTTATCTTTTATTTTCCTTTATAATACCCATTTGATTTTCAGGTCAAAACCTCGAAAGTTAACATAAGTAGATGGTGAACCCTCCCAAACTTCAAATACAGAGATAAATATATTGTTTCGTTTATCATTTTTACCGTGAATAGTAATGGCTAAAAGAAATCGTTGATGGTTTATCATTTTTTGCGTGAAAAGTAATGGATACAACAAATCGGTGATGTTTTATCATTTTTTGCGTGAAAAGTAATGGCTACAAGAAATCGGTGATGGTTTATCATTTTTTGCGTGAAAAGTAATGGATCCAACAAATCGGTGATGGTTTATCATTTTTTGCGTGAAAAGTAATGGCTACAAGAAATCGGTGATGGTTTACCATTTTTTGTGCGAAAAGTAATGGATACAACAAATCGGTGATGGTTTATCATTTTTTGCGTGAAAAGTAATGCCTAAAAGAGTTTATAATTTTTAGCGCGTGAAAAATAATACAGAAAACCGCCCTTTAGCATACTTAGAGAGTGGAAGCTAACCGCCGACAGAGAGAGAGAGGGGTTATCCTGCCCGTTAGATCATACAATCAACGGTTGGCGGGCACGATCCGCGTGACATGGGCTAGACCAATCAGGGCAATGTTGCACGTCTGCGAGAATTTGTGGAGGGAGAGGACAAAACTGAGTAGTATCAAGAAACCAAGGGCACCTGAGTAATAAACAGACTAAGGGATTCAAATATGAGATTTAAAAAATGGAAAATGCATGTTTTGTACAATGAAACACATCTTGGCCTACCTCAAACTATTTGCAATACAAATATACATGAGTGTGAGAATTGTGGCCCCATTTAGACAAAGTATGTTTTGGGGAAAGTTGTTTTGGGAAGGGCTTATTGTGGAAAACCATGCACCTTCATAGCTACTAGGTGATTTGAGAAGTGACAATTTGTGGTAAAACTTGATTTATCTATGACTTATCTATGATTTGAAAAGTGGCAATTTGTGGTAAAGACTCCATGAGTAAGTGCCACTATTTTTCGGAATTTTTTCCACATTAATGACTCATTTAACTAGTTAATCCCATTTGTTGACTCTCTGTTGACCAGCCACTTGAGGGTAAAACTGAGCATATTGCACTAGGCAGTATTAGCACTCAAGGGGAAAATTGAGCACACAAAAATGCTAGTATAAGACTCGAGGGTATACCTGAGTATATCTAAATTTTCAGGGTTAGACTCGAGGACGCGTGTTGCGGTGTTGTTGACGCGTAGACGCGGGTCGCGGTGCAGATGTCGAAGACGTGCAATCGTGGACGCGTGTCGCGTTGCAGAAGTCGAAGACGTGCAGACGTGCAACTGTGGACGCGGGTCGCATTAACCACCCCTCGCCTTTATAGACGCCTCCTCCTACTATCTCTGTCACTCTCACTCGCTCACGCAACGCCGCCTCTCTCACGTCCCATCATCTTCTCCAAAGCAAAAAACCCTCTCCCTCTCCCTCTCCCTCTCCTCTGTCGGCGAGATGGACAAGGAGAATGCCAATCCCATCGTCCACGACGCCATCGGCTCCAAGCGCGACGCCTCCCTCTTCGACGTCGTCCCCTCAACGGACGTCGCCGCCTCCTCTGCCGGTGCATCGGAGGCCGCAGCCGCCGGTGGCGGTCAGATCCCACCGGGATATGACCCCTACGAGGTGGTGCCGTACGTCCCGCCCCCGAACCCCTACGACACCTCCATTGAGGACGCATGGAACGAGGTAAGTACGGTTTGCTTCCTTTTTTGTTCCCCATTCCTTTTTTAACCATATTTTTGCTGGTGTAGATGGATCTGTAAATGGATGAGTATTGGGCTAATATTTGCGCCGATTTTATTCCATTTTGTTTTGATCCCTTTTTGATTTCGTTTAAGATTTGGGGTTCGGCCGTTCGGTTTATTTATGCAAGTAATCATGGGATCTCAATCAGTTATTTTATGCAAGTAATCATGGGATCTCAATCAGTTATTTTATGCAAATAATCTAGAATGTGTTCAAGTTCAGATCTGGAATCTGTTTCTTTGCCTATGATGAATCGGTGGGCACAAATTTTTACAGGGAGGGTTCAGCGAACCATTGCTGTGTACAAATATGTTGTGCATGAGCTTTGGTTCGCTAACCCCTTCCCTGTAGACATATAATCGTGTCCACTCTAACTGAGGCTGCCTCTGTTTTTCCTAACTTTGTTATGATGCACGTTAGTCATCGTTACAACTCATTCACTCATAGTTCCCTTTTGATATGGATCAGCTGTCTGGCGCCGACGTCGGCAGCCGACGACGAGCACCATGACACCAAGACTCGCCGGTGTGCTGCGGAGGCTGCAGGTCGGCCAGTACGTCTCCTAATTCACCAAGGGTGTCTACAGGTGCCCCTTCTGCACTAGGAGACTCGGCGGCACTGACTTCAACTGCCTCCTCACGCATGCCGAGTACATCGGCAACACCTTCCCCAAGGTCGGCGCGACGGTGAACCCCCACTCCTTCCGTGCTAAGCACATGGCGCTCGGCAAGCACCTCTGCAGCTTCCAGCGGGTGGAGATCGCCGCCGGGCGCATGCCTCCGCTCAAGCCCAAGGCTCCCAAGGGGAGCAACAAGTGGAGGCAGAGGCAGATGGGGTAGGCGGAGTCCTGGATGTGTGCTGCTGCTGCCTCCTATTTTGTTGTTAGCTACGGATCCCTTGTTGTTATGTTGTTAGTATGATGGTGCTGTGAAGAACCTGGAACCTGTTACTATGTTTGGCTGCTGTATGCAGCTTATTATCTAGGGAGGGATCCCTATTGTCTATTCCTATTCTACTATATGACTGTGTGAATTTATCGTACATTCCCTATTGATTTGCTTCTAGATTTAACTACATACATATGGACCAGATGGAGTACTAGATTTGCTGCCATATTGGGCAAACAACGAGGGCCAAAAGGCACAAATAATTGAAGAAAGACACAAATGCAAGCTTCTTTAGATTTGATACTAATTAGGTGAAAAAAGACAGATCCAAAAGGCATAAATAATTGAAGAAAGACAGAAATGCAAGCTTCTCTAGATTTAATACTAATTAGATGAAAAAAGACAGAGAGAAGGAGGCGGAAAAGGTACTCTTAAAAGGGAAAATGCCAATTTGGGCCGAGAGAGACAAAACCCAGCTCCAGCTCATGTGCAACCAAACGCTATCTCGTCCTGTCACACGCGGTCCCTTCCTACCAGCCCCACGCGACACGGCCCCACACGATGCGGCCCCACACGTCAACACGGAACGGTCAACTAAACGGGAATCCTGCCGTCTGAGCTCCTTCTGCGGGTTTCAAACAAGGACTTGGGGAAAACTGAGGAAAAACTAAGGAGCTGGGGAAAAATGAGTACAACTAACGACCCGAGGGCACGGAAATAGAAATCCCTTCAAAAAAATTGTTCGATAGCCAGGCTGTAGCGTGAGCAGTTGTCAATGGCCGACGGCCGTCCTCATGGTTAGCGACGGTGGCGGAAAACCATACCCCTTGTTCAGTGGGCCTTGTGTCACCAACGGGATGAGACAACAACAGGGAAGTTAGGATAGATGTCTCTGACTATGTTTTTGTTTTTGTTTCAAGTAGGGCTGCAAAGATGTGATGTGGCATGTTTGTCTCTTACCTTTAATGGCATCTCAAGCTGCGTCTTCTAAAGCGTTCCACCAGATCAAACGTTTGGAGGATGTGTTTTTTCGTACCACGTTTAGAGGATGTCGCTCTCCCTTCTTCCATTTCTGATTGAGATCCTTCGTCCAACCGCGTTCCCCAAACGCCGCCCTCAAATTTTTTTTTAGGGTTTTCGAAAACACAACTATTTATTAAATATAGCATACAAATAAATATATTTGTCGAGATAGTTTTCAAATTAAAATACAATAAACAATAAAACAACTAAACAAATATAATAAATGGGGCTAGATCAAGGTGCCGCGGCATTTGCTGATAATCCTTTGATCCTCCACATATGCTCAACGAGATCATTTTGAAGTTACTCGTGAACATTGTTTGTCACGAAATGGTGAATCAGCAAAATCTGCAGGCAACTCATGGTCAACCTCCGCAAGAGAGCCCTGACACTCATAGGGACCAACATTTGTCCTGCCATCTTGCGGTCATCCTCGATGATCATGTTGTGCATGATCACACAAGCATGCATCACCTCCCACATTTGGTCATGAGACCAGCTTAGAGCAGGGTACCGGACAATTGCAAATTGAGCTTGAAGCACACCAAATTCCCGCTCGACATCCTTCCTGCAAGCCTCCTGTCGTAAAGCAAAGTGGCAATTCATCCAACCTGATGGAGCCTGATACGTCTCCGACATATCGATAATTTCTTATGTTCTATGCCATATTATTGATGATACCTACATGTTTTATGCACACTTTATGTCATATTCGTGCATTTTCTGGAACTAACCTATTAACAAGATGCCGAAGTGCCGGTTCTCGTTTTCTCGCTGTTTTTGGTTTCGAAATCCTAGTAACGAAATATTCTCGGAATTGGACGAAACAAAGACCCGAGGGCCTATTTCGCCACGAACCTTCCGGAAGACCGAAGAGCATACGAAGTGGGGCCACGAGGTGGCCAAACCACATGGCGGCGCGGCCAAGGGGGCCCGCGCCGCCCTGTGGTGTGGGCCCCTCGTCGGCCCCCGACTCGCCCTTCCGCCTACTTAAAGCCTCCGTCGCGAAACCCCCGATGCGAAAAACCACGATACGGAAAACCTTGCGAGACGCCGCCGCCGCCGATCCCATCTCGGGGGATTACGGAGATCTCCTCCGGCACCCTGCCGGAGAGGGGATTCATCTCCGGAGGACTCTACACCGCCATGGTCGCCTCCGGAGTGATGAGTGAGTAGTTCACCCCTGGACTATGGGTCCATAGCGGTAGCTAGATGGTTGTCTTCTCCTCATTGTGCTTCATTGTTGGATCTTGTGAGCTGCCTAACATGATCAAGATCATCTATACGTAATACTCTATGTTGTGTTTGTCGGGATCCGATGGATAGAGAATACCATGTTATGTTAATTATCAAGTTATTACATATGTGTTGTTTATGATCTTGCATGCTCTCCGTTACTAGTAGAGGCTCGGCCAAGTTTTTGCTTTTAACTCCAAGAGGGAGTATTTATGCTCGATAGTGGGTTCATGCTCGCATTGACACTCGGGACGATGTGATGAAAGTTCTAAGGTTGTGTTGTGCTGTTGCCACTAGGGATAAAACATTGGCGCTATGTCCGAGGATGTAGTTGTTGATTACATTACGCACCATACTTAATGCAATTGTCTGTTGCTTTGCAACTTAATACTGGAAGGGATTCGGACGATAACCTGAAGGTGGACTTTTTAGGCATAGATGCAGTTGGATGGCGGTCTATGTACTTTGTCGTAATGCCCAATTAAATCTCACTATACTTATCATGTCATGTATGTGCATTGTTATGCCCTCTCTATTTGTCAATTGCCTGATTGTAATTTGTTCACCCAACATGCTTTTATCTTATGGGAGAGACACCTCTAGTGAGCTGTGGACCCCGGTCCATTCTTTTAATACTGAAATACAAATCTGCTGCAATACTTGTTTCATCGTTTTCTCTGCAAACAATCATCTTCCACACAATTCGGTTAATCCTTTGTTACGAGCAAGCCGGTGAGATTGACAACCTCACTCGTTTCGTTGGGGCAAAGTACTTTGGTTGTGTTGTGCGGGTTCCACGTTGGCGCCGGAATCTCTGGTGTTGCGCCGCTCTACATCCCGCCGCCATCAACCTTCAACGTGCTTCTTGACTCCTACTGGTTCGATTAAACCTTGGTTTCTTACTGAGGGAAACTTGCCGCTGTGCGCATCACACCTTCCTCTTGGGGTTCCCAACGGACGTGTCAACTACACGCATCAGAGCCGAGATTATTTTGACAAAAGTGGCCCATTTTGGATATATACCATCGGCTAGGTAATAGCCTTTGGTATATTGGTGGCCATTGATCTCATAGTTGCATGGTGGAGCATGCCCTTCCACTAGTTTGCTGAACACCGGAGATTGCTGCAACACGTTGATGTCATTGTGTGATCTCGTCATGCCAAAAAAAGAATGCCAAATCCACAGGTCATAATCTGCCGCAGCTCAAGCACCACACTGCAATATCTATGACTCCCTATGTATATACCTTGACAAGCAAACAGGCAGTTCTTCCATGACCAGTGCATGCAATTGATGCTTTTAAGCATTTCAGGGAATCCTCTAGCAGCATTTTGTACCATGATCCTTGCAGTCTCTTCTTCAGTTGGCCCTCTCAAGTAGTATTCGTCAAACTTTTCTACCATAGCTCGGCAAAACTTGTACATGCACTCAATGGTGGTAGACTCACTCATGCGAAGGTAGTTGTCATGTGTATCAGCAGGTGCTCCGTATGCAAGCATTCTGATGGCGGCGGTGCACTTCTGAATCAACGAGAACCCTGCAACACCTACAGCGTCGTGCTTGAGCTTGAAGTACGGGTCGAACTCACGAACGCTGTGGAGGATATTCATGAACAAACCCTTGCTCATCCTATACTGGCGCCGAAAATTGTCAACATGTAGTCGTTGTCCAGCATGGTATGCCCATGCATCCTCTGCCGGGGCTTCGACTTCTTTCTCCCCGGCTTTGATCCTCCGCGGCGCGGCCTCTTAAGTTTCTCCGCCTCAGCGTCAACCATGCCCTGGAGGGACACGATGATCAGCAAATGCTCTCGGATGTCATCGTCGAAGGCTTGCTCGTCCTCTAGCAGTCGGACAAGCATCTCGTTATCGCTATCCATGTCTGAAGCAAAATTAATGGTTAAAATTGCGCTGCCGCAGACGAGGCAACAAACAGCAGCCAAACGCGCCTACCTGACAAGTCGTCGAACACCTTGTGTGCGTGGAGGTGGGGCGGATTTGACGCCGCGTTCTGGGACGCGCTAGCGAAACGGCGGCGGCGAAAAGGCCGACAAGAGAGCCAGCCGCGATGACAGTGCCGACTCTCAGAAGAGATCAGCCGTCGAAACGGCCGGCAAATCTAGCGGCGGCGGAGAGGTGGGAGGCGCAGAAGGGAAGGAGCGACGAGAAATAAAAGGCGCGAACCAACAGTTATGGAAATAGTCGCTGACGGGTGGGGAGCCCGCCTCGCTTTTCGCTGTGTCCCAGCGTCCTCTGTGTAGCGGGCTCGGGTTGCCAAACATCGTATTAGACTGCGCCGGACAAAAAGAACCTTTGGAGAGCGCGGCTGAAAACGTTTTTTTATCCGGCGCGCCTCAAATCCCTTTGGGGACGCGCCGGCGATGCTCTAAGATCTCCGCTTCAGGGCGCACATGATCTTCCCCGACCCCCTGCTTGTTCCTCATTTGATTTCTTCCTATTTTGGCGCTCTGTCCTATCAAACAAGTTGTCATCGTTCAGTCAGTTTCAGTTTCTCTATATATGCAGTTCAGGTCAGTTTCTCTGTATATACTACAGTTCAGGTTTTGTACTGCAAAGCGCACTTGCCCACCTAGTATTCCTGATGCACTTGTTTTCTTAGATTGCAAATGTATGACCAAGTAGAAATTGTTTACTGCAGCTGTGGACACTACTGTCACAAAATTGGCAGGAACAGCAAAAGTTTCCGAACATGAGAAACCGACAATACGAGACATTTTATCTCAGTCCCAGACTGACAAGTCCATACATCCCAGGAACAATGCTTACAATCGGCCCTATATGAAACCCGACTTGCACTTGCCACTATCTAGTGTGACGAAACCAAAATAACAATCCACCTTGGCAGCTTCCTACTTTCTCTACTACAATTCCTGCCAGTCAGACAAATGGATCAATTTGGTTGAGCAAACAGCACGTGAACTTTAAGCATGCCAGATTTCTGACAGATTTGCTGGACAGCAAGTCAGCAACTCACCCTTCATTTCTACAACATTATAAGCAAAATATTCCAGGGCACTTGACACGAATTTCACAGCAGTCCCTCATAAGTAATAACTAGAGTTCAGTGCCGCAATATGGGGAAACAAGTTACAAGAGTTCATATTCTCACAAAACTAGAGCTGCTGGGACAGGAAACAACTTTGAGCGAAAAAGTGGTGCCCAAGTATTATCGACCAAACACGCTAAAATCCATACTTATGTCTACCCTAGGGAAGCTTAGTAGTAATTGACGGAGCTCGTTCTCCTTGCTTTCGGTGATTGGTTCATGGAAACTTATTTTTGCCCGTCTCAGTACTGCTGCCCAATGGAATATCCGTTGCACAAGAGCAACTTCATGTTCAGTTCCCCTCATGTGGATTTTTATTTCCTCAAGACAATTCAACGCAAGCTCCTCTGTTCTCCAGTTTGCTGGCTGATCACAGATGCAAACTGATGGGCATGGTTTCCGAAGCAAGCATCACATAATAAAATTACCTTATATGGTTTTATGACATAAATTAAGAGAGAGGGATTAAACTGAATTATGAAGCTTAATGAATACTTTGAGATATACCATCAACAAACTCTACAAGAGAATAAGACCTGCAAATTAGTTTGAACTTTGAAGCAAACCTTACCTCAGAAATTATTATGATCATACAAGTACAATGGACATCACTACTCCCTCTGTTTTTTATTAGTTTGAGTTTTGGCTTTTTTGAAAGTCAAGCACTATTAAGTTTGACCAAAATTATAATGGAAAATATCAACAACTATAATACCAAATGCACATAGCATGAAAGTATAGCTTATGATGATTCAAATACTATATCTTTTACATTGTAGATGTTGATATATTTTTCCAAATATTTAGCCAAACTTTACAAAGTTTGACTTTGACTAAACCCAGAACGCGAACTAATTGTGAACGGAGGGAGTACTAACATGCACACAAATCCTCAGGTATTGAATTATTATCTCTGCTCCAGACCACCTTCATTTAAAATTTTACGGTTTTTGATGCAAATGACGGTGAGGATTAGAACTTACCTATTTGTTGTAAAGGGTACCATAGTCCGCTAAGTTGTTGGTGTGTTATCCCCAAGAAAAAAATGTTGTCCTGATAGGTAACTAAATAGCACGCTTTTTGGCTTGGACCCTTCAACCTTCACATGCAAATTACGATCCCCACTGTTCGTGCAGGCGGTGGACGTGCTCGGCAGGCTGATGAAGCAAGCTGGCAACACCGGCATCATGCAACAACTGCACCCGAGGCGCATGATTCCTTCCGCCTCGCTATACGCGGACGATGTGATCATTTTCTGTCATCCATCGATCGAGGATGCCATGGCGGTCAAGGGAATCCTAGAGATGTTTGGGCAAAGCTCTGGACTCAACATTAATTACACCAAGAGATCTGCTACCCTGATTCGCTGCAACAGTGAAAACACCACAGCAACTATCCAACTCCTTGGCTGCCAGGTTGTTGAGTTCCCCCTCTCCTACCTTGGAATCCCACTCATGATTAGGCGACCAACCACGGCCCAACTACAACCACTCGTCGATAAAATGGCTGGGAAGCTACCTTGCTGGAAATCAAGGCTCGTGCAGAAACCGGGAAGGCTCGCCCTGGTGAAATCGGTCCTAGGGGCAATCCCGCTGCACCAGCTGCTCGTCCTCGCGCCGCCGAAGAAAATTTTGAAGAGGATGGAAAAAACTGAGCGAGGTTTTCTCTAGGAGGGACGCGCCGCTGCCAATGGTGGCAGTTGCCACGTGAACTGGCAGCGTGTGTGCCGGCCAACCTCCCTTGGTGGTCTCGGCATCCAGGACCTTGAGCGCACAGGGCTGGCGCTACGCTTGCGGTGGCAATGGCTTAGCAGAACTAACAACAACAGAGCGTGGAGTGGCCTTGATCTCCAATTATGTGCCGAGGAAAAGGACTTCTTCGCCTCCACCACCATGGACCTTGGCAACGGACAGACCGCCAAATTTTGGGAGGACCGCTTGATCAATGGCCGGCCTGTCCACGAGTTTGCGCCACAGCTATATGCTTGCATCCCTAAACGGCGACGCAAGATTCGAACGGTGGATGAAGGCCCGAATGCACACCGCTGGGCCAGGGACATCCATGGCACCCTCGGCGTTCATGAAGTGAGGTAGTGCATCCACCTACGGCAAATGATCGAGCACAACCAATTGAGCATGGAGGACGACAAGCTGCTCTGGAAATGGCATGCTACTGGCAAGTACACGGCCAAATTTGCCTACCTGGAGACATTCCAGGGTTCTACCAACTGCGCCTTTTGGAAACTCATATGGAAAAGTTGGGCCCTGAACAAGGTCAGGTTCTTCCACTAGCTTGCCAATATGGACAGATGCTGCACATCGGAAAGGCTGTAGGCGCGAGTTTCAACACCATCCCAGGTGCCTTCTGTGTGATCAAGCAATGGAGACTATCCACCACCTGTTCATCACCTGCCCGTTCTCCCAGCAAATCTGGCATGAGATCCTGTCTTGGCTTCGCATGACCTGCAACACACCCTCTACCAAAAACCGCCGGGTCGACTGGTGGCATGCAGCCAAGCAGAACACTCCCAAGGTGATGCAAAAAGGGCTGAAAATTGCAACGATGCTGGTGCCCTAGACGATTTGGAAATGTCGCAACGCCTGTGTCTTTGAAGGAGCGCCGCCCACCACCCGAGACCTGTGTGCCAAGATCAAAGAAGAGGAAAGGTCATGGGCCACGGCAGGAGCAAAGGGGCTCAGGGATGCCCTGCATACAACCTGGGATGTTCACTAATTTCTGTAATAACACTGTGTAAACCTCTTAGGAGGCGTGTAACAACTTCTATCTATTCAATGAAATGAAACGCAAAGATTCCTTTGCGTTTTCTCGAAAAAATACGATCCCCACATAGGTTCGTTAGGAGTCTCGGCATGCAAAATGTCCTCCCGATGAGCGCCCATGTATCTTTGTTACCATGTCCGTACTGGCTCATTGGCTCTACAGTCTCTGGTTGCAGCGCTCAAGTGATGCATCCATGCAGTGTACGTCATGTCTATGGCAGCAGTCAAGTAATGTTGATGGACGGAAATACACTTTTGAAAAGAATTTAGGGAGGGGGTACAGAACTGAAGCAGCCGTGAGGAAGAGAAAGATCTCTCATTTCTTGGCTGCAAACAAGAACCCGTCCACTAGTTTGTCAGTTCTATCAGATTGACGATTTTTTTAAATAAAACCATTACCAAGTCAGCAACCCTTGTAATGTACTCCGGTATCTTGTTTTGTCATACATGAAGAGCTAAGTGTTTTCATTTGGATATACATACGTCATATATTTAATACAGACATTATCATGGAGCAAAATGTTAATTTCAAACCAATAAAGGAGCTCAAACCTCTCTATGCCTAGAAATGCATATCCTTCTTTTGAATCTCTAGATTTGCTTATTCTCATTTTCCTTCATATGACTTCTCTGATAACTCTAGTAGTATTAGATAATCAAATTAACAATAGTATTACCTCGGATTGATTTTCTGGAAAAAAATCAAGATGCAGCTTTTTTACACCAGTACACCTCCTTAGAACATCAAATAAACTGGCTCCAAAGGAATGTCCCCATACAATTAGACCCAGCATCAAAAATGTAATATTTGGAAGGCTTGGCAGTTTTCCGTCAAGTATGGCCCAGTACATATGACCTGTAGATTTGTAGGAAGTCATAGAAAAACAAATCATACAACAGCTGGGAAAAGACAAATAAAAAAAACAGCTCATTTTGTACATCAACTCGCGAAAAGGAAACAAGTACACATTTGTGTGTGTGATTGGAGAGTTTTAGGTTGGGGGTATTCAAGGGACTACTGATGATCGAATTCTCCCCACTCTGAGGAAGAGTTCAAGTCACCCTGAATAGCTAATAGTAGATTAGTAGTATAATACACTCTATGTTTAATGTCAACTGCTGGAAAGAATAGGATTTGGTGTACTAAGCCATGTTGCACGGCACACCAAAACAAGTGAGAGCTTTCAGAATATACCATGGCATATTCCTTAAGTATTTCTTTAAAATCTTGAATATTCCTTAAGTTGAAACTCTATGTTTTCCTCATTATATTGACACACCACAATGATGGCATGAGGAAGGACTAACCGGTGGATAGGAAATCATAAGATCAAGACTGCGGATGTGCTTATAGCGCCGCAAAAATTTCAACCAATAGCGATTGTGTTCAAAAGCCTCCTCATCCTCCACATCTAGAATATAAAAATGGATGCCCAGACTGTCAAGATGTGCTATCCTGTCAAACTGGATAGAACTTGGATAATAAACATCCATCCACTCAAGCGACGTCAATTGAGGGGCTGAGATATTGGCAACTGCTAGTTCTGGATTCCGAGGATCCTTGGAGGTGAACAGCTGTAATTTTTTGAGTGCCGGTGCCATGACAGTGAGCTGCGGTAAGCGATGCAGATCCAACAGCTCCATACACATAAGAGAGTCCGAGTGGATGTTGAAGCTGTCCAGACCCCGGACATCGCTGACACGGAGGAACCACAAGGATGGGCACCGCTGGGAGGAGAGAAGATCACCGAGCCCGGACTGACCATTTAGCTGGATGTCAATCAGTTGTAGCTCTTCGAGCCAGGCGAATACGCCGGAAGGCGGCAGGGCGAGGTTTTTTTAAACATAAGGCTCGAAAGCCCAGCTTTGAATTAACAAAGCCATCAACCGGCCAGGAGTTACAACAGGACACCACACCACACACGCACACCACGGCAGGAAAGATACACGGGTACATACAGAACGAATTACAACACTGCACTACGAGCGAGGACAAGCTTGCGGGAGTGCGGACCGCCGCTGTTCGACACCAAGGACACCGACCGGAAGGCACGGCGAGGCACGCCGGAGCAGAATTGTAGTCTTGATTCCAAGGAGAACAGCCGGGACACCGAGCACCGAAGCACCAACCTCGTTCTCATGCCGAAGAGGCCCCTGCCCCCTCGCCCGGTTCGAAGGCGTCGAACCATCGGACATGAGAGAGGCTCACCCGAGAGCCGCGAGAGATGTTGGGCTCAGGACCCGTCGCCACCCTGGAGAAGACTACCTTGACAAGGATCACACCATACCGGCCACACTGCCGAGCACTTGGACATCCACCAACGACGAGAAATCCGCCGGGAGCATCTGCAGAGGAGGGGGCAGACTGCCGTCAACGCACACATACGGGCTAGAGATCACCGCAGCTGCTCAAGGACCGACATTGCCCAAAGCTGCAACCTTCAGCTCCGCCAACCTACCGAAACCTCCCCAGGCGGCGCCTCCAAGAAGGTCACGGCGCAACAGCGCGTCGCCGCCGCCCAATCAACAAGATTTTGGACTTTCGTCCGGGAGGTGGGGGAAAGGTTAGCAGGGGCCAGGACAGCAGCTACTACCTCAGAACCGACATGAACCTGAGCTCCACGCCGCAGACGCCGCCCGCCGCCGCCTCTCCTCCCGAGGAGTCGAGGACGCCGGACCGAGGAACCCACCACGATGCCCGCCGCAGGACATCGGGGGAGACGAACCAGCGCCCTCGCTGCTCGCCGACCAGACGCATCGAGGCCGCCCTCCCGAAGCAGCCCTGATGAGGCCCAGACCTAGGCCCGCTGGCCCAGATCTGGGCCCGCCGCCGCCACCCATGGCCACGGCGCGCCGTCGCAGGGCCGCGCCAGCCGGCCAGAAGCCAGAGCCGCGCCGCCACCCCGCCGGAGAAGCGCCTTCACCACGCCGTGGTCAGGCCACCGCGCCGCCGCGCCAGACGTGAAGCACGGCGCCCCCGCCGACCGCGCCAGCCCGCGCCACCACAGCCACGCGGGGGAGAGAGAAGCCCCGCCGCCGCCGGCGCCCCGGGGCTTTGCCCGGCGACGCCCTCTGGCGGCGGCGAGGGAGGGACGGGGGGAGGAGGGGCTGGAGTTGGGGAGGGCTAGGGTTTCGCCCTGCGCTCGCGGGAGCGGCAGGACGAAACGGGGGGAGACCGTTCGGAAGGAAGTGCCCTCGTGAAGAGGGTACACCGATTTCGCAGGGCGAGGTCAAGAAGCCCAAGATTGAGCACGATGGAGGTGGCCTTGTGGAAGCAAGGCAAATCGACGGCAGCGCCTCTTTCCTCGGCCCCCCGCCGAACCTCCTCGAGCTCGAGGCGCATGTGGCCCGAGAGGGCGCGCGCGGCGAGGGGGAGCCAGGCCGACAGGGACTCTGGGGACGCGTCCTTGGTGCGCGCGATCAGCCGGGTTAGGTCCGGCGCTTCGTGTGCTGCGAGCACGGCGCCTATGCGGTGGTGCTCGATGAAGTTGAAGTTGAGCTCCGGGAGGAGGAGCCAGAGGCGGCGCCAGCGGCTGGCAAGGACGCTGGTCCGAGCGGCCTCGGCGGCGGCGTCGACCAGGACGAGGATGTGTATGAGCAGGTCGTCGGGTAGAGCACTGAGGCGGTCCTCGCCGCCGGCGTCGGCGTCGGAAAGCTTCTGCCGCTGGACGCTGAGATCCATGGAAGGATGGAGGATTGGATGCGATTCACATCAGCTTCAAGATACACTTGCAATCGCCCAGCGGCAGCGGGATGTGGGGGCTAGGGTTCTTGGGGCTTTGGAAATTGGGGGCGGTACCCAGCAAGATAAGCCCAGATCTTTAGATTGATGGCCTGATCGGGGCCTCGGGGAACATGGGCAGAGACTGAAGAAAGTTTTTTTCTTTTTTTTGAGAACAGAGACTGAAGAAAGTGGCTGTGAACGAATTGGCTCGGCTGTAATCGTGAGGTCAAAATGGGACCTGTTGACCCTCGGTGTAGGATATGTTGTACATGAATTCTGAAACCTGCTCATCCCCAAGTGTCTATTATCACACCTCAATTTCGTCTCCTCACCCCTTGCTTGCTGTGATATGTGTGTGTTCGATCCCATCTTAAATGCAGACAATTTAGTATCAGAGCCTTTAGATCATTATGTTGCGTTTAGAAATCCTAGATCGAGTCTGTAAAATACCACATCGACAGGTGCTGATTTCCCTCGAAGAATCGGTCCAAAATCCTTAGCGGGTTTAGATTTGATTCAGGACGAACCGCGACGGCGTCATCTAGGACCGCCGTCCCCACGATGTAGACCAGTTTCGTTTTGAAGAAGATGGAAGGGATGCAGAAATCACTCGACGAGGTACTGCAGCATTCACCGCCATGGTGATGGACATAAAGGGGTCATCGACGAGGTTCATGGTCTCCGATAGGACATAGGCTATTTCGGTGAAGACCTCGATAGTGTCAAGCGTCAGTGGAAGATGCAGAAAAAAAGATTGGAGGGTGGGTACACCTCAAATTTTCTTTGCGCTATCACAATTGTGATAAAAGTTCGCGAGATGAGCAACGTATGAGGCCAATCGATTGTTAATGTTGAAATTCAATACATATATATCAAACATGTACTATTACGATACAAATAGTTCAATACATATATATTCAGGATGGGAATGGGCCGACCCGGACCTGGCCTTGGCCCTGGCCCTGATGGCCTCAAGGCCAATTCGAGGGGCCGCGGGCCGACCCAATTCAAAAACGTTGGTGGCCTTGCTGGCCCGATGGGTATCCGGGGCCGACCCAAATTTTAACTTTGATATACTTTCTGGGCAGTGCTTACACGGAAAACGTTTGGCCAGATTGACAGTAAACAACAAAAATGCTCTCCAAAAAAGAAGTGACAGAATAGGCGATCCTGATATAGGTGGTGACTATTTTAGCTATTTGTTAGAGTATGTGAAGTACATCACTAATATTCAAAACGATTACGTGACCATAACTTCTCAGGTAAATGTTTCAGCATGTGTCACGTATGATATACTTGTGCAAGCTTTCTTGTCAATGGATAGGCAGAGGTATCGTGACTCGTGATAGCTTCAGTTTAACGAGCATTTGTTTTAGACACTTGCAGAAACGCGTCGCGCACTGTGAACAGCGTGAGCAGCACAACCTGCGGCGATGATTCAGACAGAGTTGCAGCCTGATGTCGCTACGTGGTGGGTCGACCCGGCAAACCCTACACACCGACCAGGTCGGCGCGTACCGCGCGCCGCACACCCCCACGCGCGGTACGGGCCGGCCCAGTTAGGTGCGGGCTGCCTCCTTTTTCGATTTTTCTTTTCTTTTTTGTTTCTTATTTTCTGTTTCTTTTTTTCCTGTTTTTTTTTTCTGTTTTCTATTTTCGTTTTTTTTGTTTTTTTTGTTTTCTTTTTTTAATTTTATTTTTCAGATTCGAAAAATAGAAATATT
The DNA here is from genome assembly GCF_022539505.1 of Lolium rigidum. Classification (NCBI taxonomy): domain Eukaryota; kingdom Viridiplantae; phylum Streptophyta; class Magnoliopsida; order Poales; family Poaceae; genus Lolium; species Lolium rigidum. Next base: position 37,729,044 of record NC_061513.1, on the reverse strand, counting down.
TTAAAAAAATAAATTAAAAAATGGTCAAATATAAAAAACTGTTCAAAATCTGAAAACCGTTCAAATTTAAAAACCGCTCAAATAAAAAATCGTTCAAACATGAAAATTGTTCAAATTTAAAAGACGTTCAAATTTAAAAATCGTTCAAACTTGAAAATCGTTCAAACATGAAATTTTTTCAATTTTAAAAACCGTTCAAATTAAAAAACCTTTCAAACGTGGAAAATGTTCAATTTTTGAAAATTTAATTTTTTAAAATATTCAAAATATAAAATCGTTCAAATTTTAAAACTGTTAAATTAAAAAATGTTTATATTTTAAAAAAAATCTTGAAAAATAATTTCATAAAAAATGTTAGATTTTGAAAAAGAAAATACTAATAACAGAAAAAAAACAGAAAAAATAGAAGAAGAAAAAAAGAAAAAAATCGTACCTGAGCTAATGGGCCGCGGCCCAAACTACCCGACCTGGTCGGTGGGGGTGTGCGGCACCCCGCACGCGCCGACCAGGTCGGCGCATAGCAGTTCCCGGTCGACCCAGCTGACCCGGCGGGTCAGTCGATGCCGGCCTCATTGGCCCAAATCTTATTTAGGGCCGACCCACATGACCCATTGGCCCTGACTTTTTGGGTCGGGTCAGCGACCCGCCGGGTCGGCCCGCCCCATTCCCATCCTGAATATATATCAATTTTAAGCGGTATCGAATATGTCCATAGGTGTGTGATCAACGCAAGCCAGCTGAAAGTGCATGGAGCCCCCATGTGTGGTTTTGGTAATTAATGACAATCCCTATGGACTAATGTTTGCATTGAGTTATATTTGTAGTAGTTGTCCATAGGCAATGCTTGAACCATATGTTGGCTTCAAGGTTGCAATAAGAAGAAATTGATGAAGGATATCAAGTGTCAAGTATGTCTTGAAGATGAAGATGAAGTGAGCCCTCAAGTTATCTCAAGACATCAACATGATGAAGAATGAAGAAATGAAGTGCAAGTTCAAGATGAGCCAACTCGAAGAGATCATATGCTTGAAGCTTGTCATCCATATGGTGTTCATGGATTTGAGAAGATGCGCCGAAGAAGAAGCTCTCCCATGGTGGATTATGGGGGAGCAATCTACAAGACTTCGTCAAGCAAGCACAAGCAAGAAAGGCGTTCCATCTTGTTGCGGTCAAGATCGTCATCATCGAGCTCAAGTGGAATGCGCATGGTTAAGGTTTGCTCTTGGTAGGGTTTCTTTCTCATCGGTCTCATGGTGTAGTTGGAGACCGGTGTATAGTTTAGTTGCCGTACTATCAAGAGGGCTCTCGAGTGAGTAACTCGATCGTATCGTTCGGAGAGAGCTCAAACCTTTGCATCCTTGCATCATCTTTCTTGGTTGATTATTTGGATATTATCCATGTGATGTTTTAGAGCTTGTGCTTACTCTCATGACAAGCTCTAGTTCATCGAAAACGGATTTTGCATAGATCGCTTGTTGCGTTTTCGAGTTGGGTGGTTTTATCGGTTTCTTGTATTGAGGGGTTGTCACTCTAAAAATCATATAAAATCACCCCCCACTAGTTTCCATATTTCCAGTTTTTGTGGGGGTAGCTCTTGTCGTCCTCTTTCCAACAAAATTGGTTTCGTCTCATTTGGTTTTTCCAATCTCAAATTATTTGCATTTTAAGTTTAAGTTTAAAAGAAAAAAAAAAGGAAACGGCCGGTACTACCGCCCGCGCTACCGGGCTCTCTACCGCTCAGCAAGCACAGCTCTCAGTAACCCCCTGGCCCTCTTTTTCCTTTTTCCGGTACCTGGTCCGGAGGCTCCGGCCGGCCCAAGCCGGAGGTGCCGCCCGGCCCAGGCCGGAGGTTCCGCCTCTCCCGCGCCCGGCCTGCTCCCGCCCCACGCCGGGCCCCGCCCACGTGGGCTGCCCGGCAGCCCCTCGCGCCCCGCTCGCCGGCCCCGCTCGCGTCGCTCGCCTCGCACGGCCGCTCGCTCGCGTCGCTCGTCGCCTCGCCGGCCCCGCACGAGACGGTCGGCTCGCCGCGGCTCGCCCTCGCACGTGCGCCCGCCCAGCATCGATCCTTCCCGGTTTTTCCCTGGCTTGTTTCTTCTTGCGCTCGCTCACGCGCGGGTCCACCAGTTCTGGCCCAAGACTTGGTCTGGCAGCCCAACGGGCAGAAATAATACACCCTCCTTTTAAGCCCCTTTTCCTCTCACTCTTTGGTTCTCTCCTTCTTCTTCCTCCTCTCTCTCAAGCCTCTCACCTCCATTGTTGATTGACTTTTTGTGAGCTTGAGATCTCTCTCCCCTTCCCATGATTCTTGCATCTATTTGAGAGAAAGATTGAGGGGATCTAGATCCACACTTTGACCAAACCAAATCATCTCTTTGTGAGTGAATCTTTGGGATCTAGATCTTGGGGAACTTTGTGTTCTTCTTTTGTTCTTCCTCTCTTATTCCCCAATAGCTTTTGTAGCTTTGTTGGAATTTGAGAGAGAAGGACTTGAGCATCTTTGTGGTGTTCTTGCCATTGCATTTGGCGCATCGGTTTGAGTTCTCCACGGTGATTCGTGGTGGTGAAAGCAAGAAGGTTGTTACTCTTGGGTTCTTGGAACCCTAGACGGATTCTAGACCTTTGTGGTGATTTGTTGGGAGCCTCCGATTAAGTTGTGGATGTGTGCCCCAACCTTTGTGTAAGGCCCGGTTTCCGCCTCGAAGGAAATCCCTTAGTGGAACCGTGACCTAGGCCTTCGTGGCGAGGGTCACCGGAGATTTAGGTGAGGCGCCTTCGTGGCGTTCGGTGTGTGGTGTGAGTACCGCATCTTGGGGTGAGGCCTTTGTGGCGTTGGTGTGCATCGAGCAACCACACCTCAAGGTGAGCCTCTTGTGGCGTTCGGGAGCACTAAGCAACCGCACCTCTCCACCGGAGATTAGCACTCGCAAGAGTGTGAACTCCGGGATAAATCATCGTCTCCCGCGTGCCTCGGTTATCTCTATACCCGAGCTCTTTACTTATGCACTTTACCTTGTGATAGCCATCGTGCTTGAAGTTATATATATCTTGCTATCACATACTTGCTTGTATTGCTTAGCATAAGTTGTTGTTGCACATAAGTGAACCATTGCTTAGAATAAGTTGTTGGTGCACATAGGTGACAAGGGATTAACTTGTCAATGCCTATGGATTATAGGCTAGGGTTTAGTTAGAAGTAGAGGGCAAGTAGATCTCGAAGGTTTCAGCCGAAAAGTACTCGACGAATATGAAAACTAGGGTTTGTAGACAATGATTTGATGATCTTCTCGTCCCTCGACCCCCCCTTTATATAGGTGGAGCCGAGGGATTCGTGCTATACAAGGATTGCAGAGTCCGGGACGGTTTCTAACTCATCCCGCCAATTTACAAATAACACTTCCTATTACAACTCTATCTTTTCCTTAAATACATCTTGGGCTGTCGAGTCTTCTTATTCTTCGGGTAGCGGGCCTTCAATAAACCCCGGGTACTATATTAGGCAGGCCCATTTGGGATGCCTATGTCAATAGGTGAACAATAGTATATAGGCTTTGGGCTTGACAAAGTAAACGCTAGTTTTATTCCGCATTTGTTAAGCCCATCTCGTAAAAGTTTTAAATCGCCTATTCACCCCTCCTCTAGGCGACATCCGTGTCCTTTCACCAGCAAAAGACCACCGTCTTCTATATTGAAGAAGATGCAATCTTCTATTCTTCTTTGCTTCATGTTTCGGTAAGTGCCAAAACATGGGATTTCCTTTACATTTCTACAATTGCAATAGAAAAATATAAGTGGCACAAAGAATAGGGGTACAATGCCTTATTGACTAGTAGTAATTTCTATTTGTAAATATAAATCATCCATTCTAGACACAACTACCAAACCAATTGATTCAATGCAAATGTCATTTTAACATTAATACACAAAGATTAGGGGTACAACCTCAGGAAGTGTGAATATGGCAGCATACCTTCCCGACTTCCAATATCCGCCTAGATTTTGAGCGGAGACAAGCGTCCAAGCGGGGATGTGGCTGCAGAGGAAGCAACGACGGGCGCGGGAATGATCTGGGAAGGAGGACAACGACGGGAGGCATCACGGTGGCCAAGCCAGAGCGGCGAACAACCGAGCAGCGATAGTCGAGCACGGAGCACCTGCTTGTGCGATCATGCAGGAGCAAAGGGGGCAACAACGTCTAGAGTATGGGAGGGGCAACGGAAGGCGAGCCGGCAAAGGGAGGCGTCGGCGGGAGGAGTCATGGACAGTGATGTGGCGTCAATGGGGGAGTCAATTAAGGAAATTGAGTCTTCGCGTCTATGCGCTCGCCCTGACGCGTGATGCACTAGGTCTTCAGAACGACCAAAACCGACAAAACATGCCGGTTGGGCCTTTTTCAAAACGTTAGGTTAGAGGTATACAATTTTTTCGCGGAATTCTGGGTGGACCACGGCCCCGCCGGCCAACCCGTTGCGTCCACCCATGAATGACATCTCGTCCTATTTATAGCCGCTCCTCATTACTTTGTCGACACGTAACATGTGAGTTTCGCGCCTTTTTGCATGCGCGCAAAAAAATTCAATTTTGAGATACTTAAATTTCTTAAATATGTTTAATTAACAAAATTATCATAGTCCACCTTTAGTGCCTAACGTACACTATTTCATTTCATTCAAGGGAAAAAAAGAAAATGTGAAATCTCATCAAAAGGAACCAAAATTATATTTTTTTATAAAAAAGTTTTTTTGTTGAGTCCCAATCACGCTACGGGAGTTTACAAGTTTTTTTTTTATGTGAACGGGAGTTTACAAGTTGAGGGCTGCACCATCCCTAGAAAAAAGTTAAAAAGGGGTACCCGAGTGCCAAACCCCTCAGAAAAAAAAAAGCAGAAACCCCTCTCTCCCATCTGCAGTCGGCTTCCCTCCCCTCCTCACCACCACCGCGGTGAGCTCGAGCAGACGGACGACGCGGGCGGCGGCGGCGGCGAGCAGCACCCGATCCACTCCCCTCTCCGGTAACCCCCTCCTCCTGTCCCCGCGCCGCCGGCTGATTCCTCTAGTTTCGCTGTCCCCAATCCGATCGATTTCGTGCTGTGTTCCCAGTATTCTACCATGAGTCAAGAAACCCAAATCTATCCGCATAGATTGTTCTCGAATGCGCCCATCCTCGTCGGCTTGTTGCGAATTCCGTTTCTTGCGCGCCCTTGTCCCCTTGCTGAATGCCGATGTGATGGATTTGCTGTTTCGCAGTAGGGTTTAGGTTTCCCTAACCCCCCGCCGCCGACGGGGCCATCGATCCGACCCCTCGCCGCCGCGCGTCCCCTCCTGACCACCTCCGCCGAAGCACCGAAGCAGATATCTTCTCCTGTAGTCGCCGTCCTCCCCGCCCTGCTGGATTGGTGTGGAGCGGGGAGTGGAGATTCACCCATCTAGGTTTTGTTATTTTACTTACAGCGACGAACCCTAGCCTGCTCGACCTGTAGGCGAGTTTTGATCTGATATTTCCGTTGTTGTGAGCAATATAACCTAAGGTGGGGTGTGTAACTGGGTCGCCATGCTCGCTTTCTTGGGTGTTCTTCTAATAAACTATGACATGATTTCACTGCATGTTCGAGAAGAGAAAAGTCGACCCTGTTCTCCTGCTGTATCATTCTATTACTACATACAAATGGACAGTGAAATGCTCAATTTTAGTTATATTACTCAACTAGTCTTCCTTAGTTTGTGTCTGTATATAGTTGTACGATGGAGACGCGTTTCCAACTGGGCTAGCGTGCCCTTCTCATTGATTGCGTAACGGAAATACAAGTTCGCTACAGCAGCAATTACGAGGTGATGGGAAAGCAAGTGGTAGCGAGTTGGTGCACTGATAGGAAAACCGCTGCAAATGGTAGCGAGTTGGTGCACTGATAGGAAAACCGCTGCTAGTGTTCGCCCTCGAACACCCATTGTGGGGCCAAAACCTATTAGCGCTACACTTATGAAGAAGAAACATGCATCTTATTTTGGATATATATAGGATTTGTGTTGAGAACTGAGCATCGCTCGGTTGGTGGGGTACGTGAGCATCACCCTCCCTCCAGGGTTCGACTTTTTTTGGCGGGATGTTTTTTCACGTAGCGCCTTGTGTCCTGGTAGTTCTTCTACAAATAATGCCACCAAGGCACCATGTGCCAGTGTCTGGTTGGTCTATTTTTCTTATCTATAAAAGGCTTTCTATTATGCCTCATGTATTGATTGTTAAGTATGGATGTTTTGAACTGTGAAATGTGTGGACAAAGTTCCAAATTTTCTTGGCAGAAGTTTAGGCATAACAGTGGCGCATGAGGGCTTCTGGAACATTGCATTAATGAAATTAGGAGTATCATTTGTAGGGTATCCTATGCCTTCATTGAGTTTTGTATATCCAACTAAAGTTGGTTGGCATTCGCGATACAAATTTTGTGTCTGTTCTGGATGCCCTTGCATATATTAAACAATTGTTTGATATAAAACAATCGCTCTTACAGATTTTTTTCCATTGCCCAGCTAGGAGCAAAAGCAGTAGAAATGAATGCGCACCTCAGCTTTGAGGATGGCTGGAGGGTCCTGGAACAGGGGATTGTTACATGCTCAAAGATTCTTGAGGGTTCCACAGGTACAAGGCCTACTGTGGCTGAGTACATGAACTGCTACGAGTATGATTCTCTCATTAACTCTTTTTCACCGTGTAATCTGTACAATGAATAACTTAAATCTGTTGCTCATGCTACGTTTCTCTACTTTTCCAGCTGTGCTTATAGAATGGCTGTGCAGACAACCAGCTATTGTGAAGAGATGTACAACGGTTACAAGGCTACACTTGCAGAATCCGTTCGTGTGTTGGTACTATCTTGGCCTCTGTTTTCATTTCACAGTTTTCCGTGGCTGAGTAAATATTTCAAGTTCTAACCAATTGTTACATTTGGAAGTCATGACATGATTACTGAAATCTTATATTTGAACTGCTGACTTTATTTTCTCTACTAGCCCATATCTAGCCGACCTTGTATTGAATAATCGTAGTAGGTACGGGTCTGGAGATATGACTGCTGGAGTGGTTATGACTTATGTCCATAGAGTATCATAATGTTCGCAAAAAGTTAGTATCATAGTGTTGTCCCATCTTGAACTAAGTCACAAACCAGATTAGTTGATCTTTGTCATAGTGTTTGGGAACTGTTGTTGCAAAAGGAAACTCAGAAATAATTTATTTTCATTGAGGAACTAATCTTATTATGCATGTTGACAGGGCTCTTTGATAGCCCTTCTTGTGTTATTGACTTATTGTCATAGTTCTCATCTAAAACCCTTAATATCAAACCCATGAAAGTGATATCGTTATGTCAGAGACTACATCGCAGCTGTCATGATATCAAAATACCTATTCTACATATGATGTGCATATATAAATTTCACGTACTTTGCATCTCATGCTAAACAAATATCTTTCGTTAGCATCAGAGACATCCATCCTTGTTCCCTTTTGTTTACCTCTTTTTTTTGCTTACTTAGGTTTTACCCCATCTGATGCACAAGAGAGATGATGACCTTTTGAGACAGCTTCTGAAAATGTGGTCAAACTATTGTATCATGGTTAAATGTGTATCTGGCTTCTTCAGCTACTTGAACCGTTGCTTTGTCGAGCAACGAAAACTACCTTGTCTTGAAGACAGTGCTGCCACCTCTTTTTTCTCTACAGTAAGTGTTATCCGAGATTTTTTTTGCTTCCAGATTCGTTCTGGTGTTATCATAAGCTGAGTTACGCATTTCTATACCCTACTTTCATGTCATTTAATCCTTTTGCTAGGTCTTTTCTTTCTTCAACCATGAAGTAGCTGAGGCTCTACTGACTTTGGTAATTCTTAAATAGCTATTTTTCGTTTTGTTATTGTTCAATGCATACCTTCTGTACATAACACTTAATTTGTCCAGATCCGCCAAGAGCGTGATGGAAGGAAGGTTGATATGGACCTGTTGATGGGCATTATGCATGGCATATGTCGTTCTGAAGTCAAACCCTCAATGAAAAAAGCTGTTCTTCAAGATACATATGCTTACTACTCCAGGAAAAGTTCTGAATGGATTGTGCAGTACCCTCTACAAGATTACCTTGCCAAGGTCAGTACTTCAGTATTAACTAACGAGTCACCGAGCCGGTGTTACTTCTTGTTTAGTTTATTAACACTGTTTATATATGTTACCTATAGGTCCAGCATACTGTGGAGAAGGAAACCATGAAATTGATGCACTATCTGTGTATTTCCGAGGCAGATTCCTCAGAACTCTGTTTGAAGGTTCGTTTTAATTATGAAAGAAAATATGTTATCAGGATTGAAGTGTTTTACCCTCTTCCAGTAGTAGTATGTAGGGAAACATATGCATTTGGTTACCAGTATTTAATGGTTCTTCTAAAACTCCAAAATAGGATGTGTGCTTGTTTGCGCTATATTGGTGTCTATATGCCTAAAGACTGTAGATACAAAAGTAAAATAGGAAACTAGATTGGCCAGAATTAGCTAACGTGTTAATTACTGAGTTTACTTAAATTTAGTTGCTTGAATCATGCAAAATAATATTTCCAGCAATATTTATCCTTCTACTGCCTCCACTCCTGCTGCAGGTTGTTAGTGCTCCATTGATGCAAACTTATGACAGCTATGCAGCAGAGAAACAGATTGGTGGCCAACTTTTGCTTCAAACATACAAGGTGAACTCAGCTGCACTGCCATCATCGTTAATATTTTAATTTGAATTACAGCTAACCATTTTTTTTACTCATATCAGACAGTGGAGGATGATCTGCTGGCCAGATGCAATCGCTTGACAATTGACAGCGGCTCAGATAACAGTTCTGTCAGTTACATGGAGTAGAAAGGAAGGGCGCTTTAGCTAACGTTCACCTATAACCAAGCTTATATACAAGAGTTCTAGAACATGGCCTACATCTGGGGCACTTTTTGTGCAGCTCGTTTTTGGTACCAATGCGGAGACCGTGGGTCTTGTTGGCGAGGTTCAGTTATAGGAAACCCTATGCTGAATCTACATGGCTCTTTATTGCATTTAAATGCCAGCTCGTACCCCTTATGCTCAACTGCATTTCAAATGTACAAGATGGCTGATCATTGTGTGCCATTGGTGGTTTATTCTGATTGTCATCTAGCGAATATTAGGCAAGTTAGCACCCAGTTCTCTTAGTGGCTCACATTGTTGCTTATGATTGGACATGGAGTGTGGCATGACAACAAGATGAATGGTGCATGGCATGTGTCCCTTGTGTGCTTCCGATGATGTCTATGCTTGGAGATTGTTTGGTTGTCTTGTCTATATGGCTTCATACTTGCCAACATTGCTTACTGTAGCTCGAAGTCAGTAGATTGCGTGCATTTCTGTTCTTTCCAGGTCAATTATGTTGCTAAAATCGCAAGTTTTTATTCTTGCCTAGAGGCAGTTTTATGTTGCGTGGCAATTGTTTGCATTTTTGGATTCCAAAACCTGATGAATGGTACATGGAATTTATACCTTAACTGTCTGACTTTGAGTTATTCTCACATCGTAACTACTTCCATTTTTCGTGTAGTGTTGAAACTCTTTCGTCTACATTTGAGAAGGCGATTCTTAGCAATATTTCTCTTGCCTTTGCATTACTATATTGTTTCCTTTTTGTAGTGTCAAAGGGCATAGGGTCTTTTAATTGTCATTGTATTGTCAAGTTGCCTTGTGCGCTTCTGATGCTGTCTATGGTTGAAACTAGTCTAGTTGTCTTTGTTTATGATTTGATGCGACCTTGCTGTTTATGTATTTGGCTACATTGCTTAACTGTAGCTCGAGTATGTAGATTGCATGCGTTTCCGCTTCAGTTGTGCTGTTAAGATCGAAGCTGAGGGGTTTAAGATTGCAACTTTTTATTCTTGCCTGGAGACAGTTTTAGCAATTGTTTGCACTTTTGGATTTGAACTTATTGGTCTGGCTTTGAGTGATCCTTGCAGGCAGCATATGCGCATAACCAGGTTTTTATTTGTGCTGAAATTCTTTGTTGACATTCAAAAAGTGTTTCTTGGCCATGTTTTTTCTTACCCAGACAGCTTTAGTGATCAAGTGTTTGCTTTTGTGATTGTCAATGGATTAAAAGAATGATCACGGTTGAAAGCACCTTTAAAGTTAGTTTTGACGTAATAGTCAACTTGCAATGGATCATTCGTCAAAAGTAATTCATTTTGGAATCATTATGTGGTTTTGCTTTTTTCGAAGGAATCATACTTTTAACTGGCAAGTTGTTGCTTTGTTACTCATTCCTGTACTAGGTATACAGTTCTGCCAAGCATATTCATTAGCGGGCAGATGCATCAGGAATCTTAAGCACACTATCAACTTGGTAGATTATGTATGTATATTTCCTGGCGGCCTAGTTAGTTGATCTTTGCGAAATCCAGCGTCTTCTTACCCTCCAGCTTGCTGGTGACATAGTGCCGGCTGTACTCGCCGTGGTTGAACCTCCGATACCGGCATGGCTCCCCGTCGGCGAGGAGCTCCGGCAGCGGACCCATCTCGACGTCGTAGGCCGGCGCATAGAACGTGACGATGGACAACCGGTCCTGCTCGCCGTTGGTCACTGCTCTGTGCTCGACGCTCTTGTACCTGCCGTTGGTGAGCACCTCAAGCGAGTCGCCGAGGTTGATGACGAGCGCGTGCGGGACGGGGTGGACAGGCACCCACGCGTCGCCCCTGCGCACCTGGAGCCCCACGCGGCCGGCGTCCTGCTGGAGCACGGTAACGGCGCTCCCGTCGGAGTGCGCGCTGAGCCCCAGCACCAGCTCCGGCCGCGGGCACGGCGGGTAGAAGTTCATCCGCACGGCCTGGACCGCCGCCTCGCCGCCGAACATGCCCTCGAACGTGCCGCACGGCAGCCCCAGCGTCTCGGCGACGTGCGCCAGGAGCACGACGCAGAGCTCCCTGACCTTGGCGGAGTACCTCACGAGCGTGTCGGTGAAGGCGGCCGGCGTCGTCGGCCAGAGCGCGGGCTGCCGGATGGAGGGCGGCGACACGCCGAGCGCGAGCATGTTGCACCAGTCGAGCTTCTGGTCGTCGGAGAAGACGAAGGCGTGGCCGTAGCCCTGGATGCCGCCCGGCGCCATCGGGTACCTCTGCTTCTCCTCCAGCGGCAGCGCGAAGAACTCCCTCGCCACCTTCTCCATCTCGTCCAGCAGCTCCCCCTCGATGCCGTGGTTCACCACCTGGAAGAAGCCCCAGTCCTCGCAGGCGAGCCTGAGCCTGCCCAGCTCGTCCCCGCCGCCGCGCCGCAGCTCGCCAAGGTCGATCACCGGGATGTGCGCTTGCTCGCACACGTTCCAGCCGCCCGGCCGGTCGTCGCCCTCCCGGACGTACCTCTCAGGCACGTCGGCCAGGCAAGTCCGCTGCAGCTCCTGCACGTCGTGGACCTCCCCGATCTTGAGCTCACTACCCTGTTGCTTCTTCAGCTCCTCCTGCTTAGTGGAGCAGACGGCGGCTGACGCCATGTTTGTTCAACTAATTCAGCAAGATCTCGTAGCTCGAGACCGATCGGTGCTCTGCTAAACACTGGGGCGTGTGCTTGTATATATAGGCCTAGCAGGGAAGAGATCATGGAGATATGTCCTGGCCGTCCATCTCTTGGTGGAGTGGCCTACCATTAATCCATCGTCGCTCACACCTGAGCTCAGCTCAGTTTTGTGCAGTCCAGTCGATGTCAGGATACCGATCCAGCCGGCAAGCTTGATTTTGCTTCTGAGCAGAGGAACGGACGCTAGATGGTGGCAGGCAGTGTGCGCTTTAGCCTTTGGTAGCCAGTTTCTTTCCTGTGGGCTTTAGCTTTGGTTTGGCTATTTTGCTCCATGATCGGCGACTTTGTGACGCGGGACGATCGAGTGGTTCATTAGTCGGACGTTTACTTGCCAATTTCGGAGGTCGAGATAGGCACGGGCTGGGGTCCGTAATGCCGGTTTAAATTAAATTAAGATATCTCGTGATGATGGAGACTCGATGATGATGGTGGTGGTTCATGGACCGTGTAAACCTTTTCTTTTCAGCGGCATTTTAGGGCCTTTTTTCGTTGAAGATAATGAAGGATGGTTCTAGTCAAAAGCAACCATTTGTTTCAGCTTATATTTCTGTAGGGGAGTTTGAGTCAGACTATGGTATTCATTAGAGCAATTTGATTCGGAATTATTTTGCTTCCTCTTACGAGATTAGGAATTCTCTCTTGGTTGTCTTCTTAGGGTGTTAATTCGATTCATTATCTTCTTCTTATGGATGCAAGGTGCAGGTGGAAGGATAGAAAGCTCGATCGGCTGCATCCCCCATTGCCCCCTCTCAATTAAATGTGAGATCCAACTATTGCATCAATGAAACCCCACGTACAACATTTCTTTTGCATGTTGGCAACATTGTCGCAATAATTTATTTTCGTGGGTGTCAAAACCATGCAAAAGAAAAAAATAAACAAAGGTGTTTCGCTTGCTCATTCCTATTACAAAACAAGTATAAATAAAATGAAGGAATTTCAAGTTGGATCACGCTCCTTGAAAGCCATTCCACAAATTTATTACAATCAAAAGTCTATGTAAAAAGAGATAGTTAAATTGAGTGTGGATTTTGTACACCCAAGCATGGGTGTGCGTGTATCCTGTACCACTCGTTTCTAGTTCAAGATTCGTGCACGAACAGATTAACTTGAACATTTCGCTCGAGCTAGCACATTTTTTCTGTCACATCGCTCTATCCTTTTCCGTGGCTTTTCTCCGTGTGACCAGGAGCAACAGTAGCCTCTGTCCTCCTTGTCAGGACCTAGTCCTTCGGTGCAGAGGTTCTGCTGTTCATTCCCAGTTTCCCACTCTCTCTCTCCACTTTTCCTCTCGTGGCTGGCCATCTTCCCCGGCGTAGCGACTGCTCCGTTGTGCCGCTGCCCGCAACCTTGCGGACCGACCTGCAAGTTCAAGAGGAACATTTTTCTAGAGCTTGGAGGGGTCGCCTCGCTCTTGCCGCTGGCAAAATCCACCTTTTTTCCACCGCCCTCCACCTTGCGCGCCCTGGCCGACCTATCGGTGCCGGCCGGAGATTGCCGCGGCCAGCGCCGCGCGCATGCGCGACACGACTGTTGCCTCTTCTCGAAGTTCCGTGACTGACGCCTACAACGGCAGTAACGACAAGGACGAAGTCCTGCTCCAGCGCTCTGCTGGCTTCTCCAAAACGGAAAGGAACTCAACGAACACAACGGCGTGGAGCTGCACTGCCGCAGCACCGGGACACCGCCACCATTCAAGAATATACAGGGAGGAAGGCAGCGCGAGCCGGCAGATATTTGGGAACAATGCTGCTCCAGAATTTTGGTCCACCATGTAACAGGTGATGGATAAAGCCAGAAATTTGGGAAACAAATGATGCTCCATGTGTACATTTTACAGGTCAATGAACATAGGATAAACTGGGATTAAGAAAGGTTAGTGTTCATCTGCCTCGACGAAAAAATGCAGCAACTCCCAAATAGAAAGCACAATCACAAAAATGAAAACTTCGCTTTTCATTCAAGGTAAGAACATTCAGAAGTACAACTTGAAAATACATTGGGACTACAGCGGCAGCCTACACTAGAAGCATCAAATCTGCAAATGGCACTCCACATTGCATACCAGCCTACACAATAAACATCAAAGCTGCTATGGAAGTGGCAGCAAGTGCAATTACGATTGAGCCTGGAGCTAATAACCAGCACATGGCAACAAACATCATCATAACTATGCGGAGCTTCATGAATTTTGAGGCAGATGAGGTAAGTGAGTTGATCTGGTATTGCAGACCCAAAATCTGGGACTGCGACTCACTAGTCTCTACCTGCCGGGCTAGAACTTGATCCCTCATCTCTGTCTCCCTTCTGCTGAGAGCCTGGTGAAGCTCTTCCCGAACTGCCGCCAGCTCCCGTCCGTGTTCCGCCTGAAGAAATCTTGTTCTGAACTTTACCATCTTCTCGACGAAATCGGCCACGAGATCCCATATCCATGCCTTGCATGATTATGGTTCCTGTGACAGTGACGGAAGTAAATGGGGAGGGGGAAATTCTACCAATAGAAAAGGAAGCAGAGAGAACAAGATCGAAAAACCAAACTCGAAAAAGGGGAAATTGCTTACATTTGTTTCTATTTTTGGGCAGATGTAGTAGTCTCGATGTGGATTCCTCGATCTAAGGGAAGTTTTCTGGCTAAGTGGGACTTTGCAAGCGCATAGCAGCCGGGGCTTCAAAACGTGCTTGGAAGTTTCTTCGTTGAGGCTGCGGTTTTGACTCCATGGACGGCCAGCGCCACCGCCGGGACCGGCGCCGCCGGAACCGCCGCCGCATCGACATCCTCCACTGCATCTGCATCCTCCGCGGCCTCCGCCGCCGGAACCGCCGCCGCCGCATCGGCATCCTCCACTGCATCTGCATCCGCCGCAGCCTCCGCCGCCGGTGCATCCGCCGCCACAACCGCCGCCAGTGCGCGCGTCGCTGCTGCGCAGGGAAGACTGTGACATGGTGCAGCAATGGAGGAAGCCCGCGAGGAAGGAATGGAGGGACGGTGCCTGTCGCACGCAAGGAAGGAATGGAGGGACGGCGTGCCTGTCGCACGCGAGAAAGGAGGGATGGTGACATGGTGTGCCTGGGACGTCCGTGTGCCTGTCGGTGAGAGAGGAAAGAGAATCCGGGAATCCTGGTGTCAAAGCCATGTCGGGATGCTTTCTACACGACCCACGTGTTGTGCTGAATTATCGGAAAATAGCTTAAAAGATTTCTCCCCCCTTCCAACTTTTCCGAATCTTACAGCATCCGACGGCTGTGGAAGCACCCACACCCATGCTTGGGTGCACAAATGTATTTCCGTAGTTAAATTGTATAAACATATGAGTGACCAAAGATTGTGTAACATTTAGCTCGAAGTCTTCTAGAACAAACGTTAGGAATTTTTTTTGTTATTGAATCTTCTTTTCCTTATTACACTGCACATACAATCATAGTGAGCATAAACAATTAGATTTGGTACCAGAGTGATAACTTGTTTTTAGACATGGTTGTGAAAAATCCGGCTTTCCCCACATGATAACACAAGTATATAACAAGATGAGATGTTCCAGATATAGTGCGGTGGTACATAGGCATCTTTTGTAGTAAATCAACAGAGCCTTGTGGATCTTAAATGGCTGGACACTTACAATGCCTAACTATTTGGTAACACTATAGGGTGTCTAGCTATATATTCGATGTCACAAAGGAAAAAAAAAGAAAATTATGAAAATAATCTGGCTAGTTATATTGAATTTTTTACTTATTTAAAATTTGTGTTACTATTATCTGGTAACAAATTATATTTTCTTATTGTACCTTATATATTAAATTCAAAATAGTTTGCTAAATGTTAGGATTGAGATGACTTTGAACATATTTTCGAATGAGATGAAGGGTAATAGTCTTCTTTTAGAATCTCTCTCTTAAAACAACCTTTCTTTAAGCCATGTCCTCAGATTAGAATTGAAAAATTGAATACATGACTCCACTAATAGTAAACTTATGTCACTAATGAATTGTAGTGTCGTAGGTGTGTTCATATATATTTGAAGACCTTTACACCTCTAAAGTGAACGGTCTAGTATATTGATGAAAATTTGAGCTTTACAATTCTTCGTGTCAAGTGTAGCTAAGTGGAAAATTCTAGAGTACGAAAAGTGTCATACAAGTGTGACCGAGCATTATTATGTTTTGTTGGTTCTTCATGCGTGACGTGCGGCCACCCGGCCACCTTCTGAGCCACGAGCAATGCGTCTACCGGTGGCTTCTCATGCACTTCTTTGCCTCTTTTTGGGTATACTTTTCCATCGTTTTTATTATTTTTACCAGTGACGATGACAACAATTGAAGAGGCTTTGTCGATGACAAAGATCATGCTGACCAAGTTGTGCAACAAGCTGTCTTCGATAACTTCTTGATGACTTGATGATCTGTTGCATAAGGTGAGGGATACTCAAAAAAATTGACCGGTAAAATTACCGAAGATTTTTTAAAAAGAAGTAGAGCTTCGATATTGTCTATGACTTCTGCACTTCACTAAAGCTTCACTATCGGTATGTTTTTAGGTTTTAATTATATTCAAACACGTTTCTATTTTTGTTGTACTAAGGGTATGCATTAGAATTAAATAAAACATTCATATCTCGGGACTATTTTGTTGTTCTCGTCATTCTTTTAAATTCATAATATCTAAGAGTTTTTCCGTCCTTCGCCACTAGTGATACCGGGCACATTACCAGGGTCCACATTTACATCATCCAGCAGCGGCCCGTTCACCGTCGTTTGAACCTCCCTCAAATGCCCAACATTTAGGAGCATTCTTCCCCACATTTAAACAAACCACGTCTTTGTGCTTGATATGGATAGACGGTGTATCATTGAGCTTATAATTTGTATGTGCATCCATGGTACCAGGGAGGGGGGGAGGGGGGCACGTTCATGGTAAATACGCTAGTCCACCACGTACTCTTCTCCTACCACCACTGATGGCAGTCACTACGGGAAAAATAGGCGTCGCCGTGCAACCTTTCTTTGCCGTGTGTTCCCGCACGGCAAAGATTTCTTTGCCGTGCGCACAGATAAAAACGCACGGCAAAGACCTTGGCGACGGTAAAGATAGACACAAGCGCACGGCAAAGATACGATTCACGGTAACGACGGAAGAGGCCGCACGGCAAAGAAAAGTGCACGGCAATGGCCCAACACACCGCACGGCAAAGACTTGGTGCACGGCAAAGGCGTTGGGCATTGCCGTGCCTCATCCTTTGCCGTGCGCGCAGCTGGGTTGCACGGCAAAGCAGCCGTTGCCTAGTGTTTTCGAAAAACGCACGGCAAAGAAGCCTTTGCCTAGTGTAAGCGCACGGTAAAGATGTAAAAACTGGATTTTTTCTCATCTCAAAAGGCGTGGCGTGGTATAGTTACCAACAGACAAACACTTAGCTCAGTGGCAAGGTTGCATGCTTTCCCTACTCTGTGTCCTAGGTTCGATTCCCAGACCAGCCAGTTTGGGGATTTTTTTTAGATAAAACATGTTAGGCACACGGCAAAGAAGCGACCTTTGCCGTGCGGTGTCACACGGCAAAGCCTTTGCCGTGCAACATTGGTGAGTCGCACGGCAAAGAAGCCTTTGCCATCGATAGCATTGCCGTGCGATCTTTGCCGTGCAAATAGAGCTCTTTGCCGTGCAAATAGCTGCACGGGAAAGCTTGTTTTTTCCGTAGTGAGTACCCCATTCACGGCCCAAAGCACCATCAGATATATGCCTCCTCCTGTGCGGCTGCACCCACACACTTCAGTTCCTTCCCACTATGTTGATTCCCAGTCCGCACTCCTTATGGTCATGACCAGTGAGACCACACATATAGCAGAGCAGCCCCAGTTTCTCGTATTTTATTGCAAACATGTGTTATTTTAGCTCCTGTAATGATTTGAGACATTTCCTGTAAAAAAATGAAGGCATAACAAGTGATCGGTTTTTTGACGCGAACATAATTCCTCTAAATCCGCATACTAGATTCATCTGAACGATCATGACTCTCCTGCCACACGCCATCCCAATCAATTGGGAAACCACTTCCTTCTTATGGTATCCTTCTGGTAGCTTGTGTATGTCGATGACCATGACTCTTTTGCCACACATACCAGCCCAATAATTGGGAAACCACTTCGTTCTTACAGCCGGTATCGATGGCGGCAACGCTCTTGGCGCCACATCCTTCTTGAATGCGTCGTCGTGGTGGTGCTCCCGCTCCTTCGTCTGGGATTCTTAGGGGGAAACCCTAGATCTAACCGGGGTCGGGCGAGGATGGCGCTCATGCGTGCCACGTCTTGGAAGTTCCGACGGCAAGAGGGACCAGCGGGGTGAATCGGTGGTTGGCGGTGGCAAGCTTGAGGGCAACCTTTGCGACGTTTGACTTGCGGGCACGGGTTGTGAGCTCCGGGAGAAAACCTTGCACCAACCTCTGTTGTTCCTGCGGCGCTCGATCCCAGGCATTGCTCCCCAACTTGGAGGCATCATCGTGGACCCCTTTTACTTCCCATGTCAGTTTGGCTTGTTTGCGGTTCTCCCAAAAAAATTAGTTTGCAGTAACAGAACATATCTTCTAGTTACAAGAAAAAAAACACATAATAATTCTTCACATTTAGCCTCCAAAGAAGCAAATCCAATCGGAACAATAATAGATGTCTATTTTTTTTTGTTAGATCTGCTATCTGTCATACGACGTATATATGGATCAATGTATCATGATGCATGTACTGCTCTCTTATTTATTGGCTCTCCCAAGAAAGAAATAAGAGCTTCTTCTTAATATATTACATGCAAGGCTTGTTCATGGTTCGAAAAAGAAGAAGAAAAGAAATAAGAGAGAACTACACGGATCGTATATCTATCCGTATGCAATAACAGTATATATGTACGTTGACCCCAAGTTATAAACTTTGTACCGAACGAGCTAACTCATTGTTCAGCATCCGATCCTGGATTGTTTAGCTCACTCTGAACATGGATGCCGTTGTTCTTCAAGAAGGCAGAGTACCAGCGACCAGATAGCCTGGCATGCTGTGGCAGTGCCTCGTCGTCAAAATCGACACGGTACAGGCGTAACGTGACTGGTACCCTGCCAGGAACTCGAAGACGTCCAAGAAGGCCCAGGTGAAGTAGCCTTTCACGTTGGCTCCATTCCTGCAGAGCAATAGAGCATGCTGGTCTGAACTCTCAAGATCTTTTGACAAGGCGGCCCAGATAAGTGAAACTACATTGCTGGAGGAAAAAAAAGATAGGGATTTTTTTTATTGACCACCTTAATGCAGCCAATGTTCCCTCTATAAAGGGATCATCGACCTCGCCGCCAGTGGCTGCCCGCTCTGCCGCTGCCCCGAGGAAACGCCGGCTCACATCATGTTCGGCTGCCCCTTTGCCCGCCGTTTCTGGACCTCCATGGGCGCTGCTTGCGACGATGCCTGGCCGGTGGATGCTACTGCTACCTGCGCGCTGCCTGCGTCCGCGCCCTCCTCGACGTCCTCCACCCTCCGCCTCCTGTGCTTCTGGCACCTGTGGAAACACCGAAATGGCGTGGTGTTTCAAGGGCTCCCTCCCTCCCTGACGCTGCTCCGGAAGAACTGCCGTGATGACGCCATCTTGTGGCGGGCCAGACTCCCTGCTGATCTCCGCGCCGATGTCGACCTGTGGCTCACCTACTTCCTCCCCGAACGGCCATGATCTCTGTTTGGGTTTTGTTCTTGTTTTGAGCTCACTCCCTCGTGGTTGCGTCGAGTGATGTCTCCCTCCTTCCCCGTGTAAAATCTGCTGTTGCCACAAAAATATGGGGGTTCCACCCCAATCTCTGATGAAATGGAAAATTCAGGCGGGAGCTTTTCGCTCCCCCCGGTGATCACTCAAAAAAAAAATGTTCCCTCTATGTAGCTCTTCAAGTACTCGAGCCTGTCGGTGTCGTTCAGAGTGTCATTTCTAGATGCACTGCCTAGAGAGAGGAAGGAACAGAGGGCAAAAGATATATATGTTCACCTAACATTTATAAGCTGCAAATTTAACGATGACACGCACAGAAACATTGATATGGTTTAACCAAGAATAGCTGAACCAAAAATTTGGAGATTATGTAGTAAATGGAAGCTAGATCGACTTGCCATTCTCTTGGATATAAATGGGAATGTCGCCGCAGGCTTCTTTGAGGTACAATAGCACAAGTTGCAATCCATTGGGGTCAGTGGGATAAGACGTTGGGGGAAACTGCATTCCATAAAAGTTGTCTATATGTCACAACTTGCAAAATTGAGCAGTCCCATTATTTTGTTCAACTGCGTGACCTTCAGGCTTAACTATTTCATTAATTTCGAGTATCCCCGTGTTAGATCAGAAATCCAAATTTGATGATTCGTGTCAAAAATAGCTGAACCCAGTCTAGTATCTGACATAGAATTTCATTAAAAACTTTACCTTACCGCCTGGCGGGTCATTTTTAGATGCTGCGTCAAAGAAACATATAATTTTTTAGATGAGCCATTAGTATAAAAAAATCAAAGAAAGTTATAAATCTGGTTCAGAAGCATTATAAAATAATCTTGTCAGTTTATATGTTAACAGTGTGAGCCTTTGTTTGCATCGATATGTTGTCAGTAGATAAACAGATCACATTACCCACGTAAAAGTATGAACATTAGAGCAATGATGCTTACTTTTGTAGCTAACTGACACGTCAGCTGCATAGTCACCGTACACCTTAGTCTTTTTTTTTTTTCCGAAACGGGGATAAAACCCCGGCTTCTGCATATGCACACGGCCTTTTATTAAGAATATACGAGTACAAAGTTTGAAAACATCTCAAGCATCGCCCAGAATTGATACAAAAAACAACCAGCGAAAGAAAAGAACAAAAAAAGACTACACATCAGCGTAGCCGCCTATTGTGTCGCCAGCCAGCCTGGCACAAGATATCCTGAGCGACCATCTGGAGCTGTGTGCATCCAGTAGCCATAGCATCCCGCTGACCTTCCGGTGACAAGAGAGCCCACAACTGAACCCAATGTGACACCATATGGATAACCTACAAAAAGTGAAAAGATGGTTTTTTGTTAAAAATGATATCATTCCTCGCCCTCCATATAGACCAACATAAGGCAGAAACCCCAATACGGATAAAAGCCTTAGATTGTCTATCAACTCCATTTAACCAATTACCAAACTTATTCGTAATATTGGTTGGAGGTGGAAGATCAAATGTGAAATTCATCGTGCGCCAAAGTAGTTTAGCTAAAGGGAAAGTTATGAAGAGGTGTTCAATAGTCTCCTGCTCTCCAGAAAAAAACACATTTTATACACCCATTCCACCAACGTTTAGCTAAATTATCTTTAGTAAGCAACATCTTATTACTCAGAAAGCACATGAATATTTCGTCCCAGTTCGTCATTCCTGATGTCATGCCTGCTCTGAAGTTCCAAGTCAAGAATTTAGGGCATGTGCGGCTGCACCAGCCGCACTCCTGTCGGCCCAGCCCTGCCGATCTACACGGACGGTTGTCGTCGGTAGAGCGCTGGAAATGCCTACGGCGAGGCTATGCCGACGGTGGCCGTCGGCGTACCTCCAGCTATGCCGATGGTCATTTTTCAGTCGTATGCGCCACGCTGATGGCTCTGACAAATGGATGTCGGTATCTGCATGTTTTCCTGTAGTGCTACGTGGCTTTGCCGCATTCTACTGCTTCCAAACACCTAGGTTCAATCAGTCCCGATAAATGGTTGTCGGTCTATGCTTGATTGCTTGCAGTCAAGTCCTTGATGCGGTTACATCGCCGAAACTTGCCGAAGCATTATCCTTCAGGCGTGCATTAGCTCTGGCTCGAGAAGAATGCTTCAACATGATCATCTTGGCTTCAGATTCAATCTCCTACCATGGATTGGACAGGGATTGGCGTTGTCATCCAAGATATCAAGCTGATAGCGAAGGAGTTCACACTTGTTAGCTTGTAGAGCAGAACTTTTAGTTTTCTCTTTTTTTCTTGTTGAGGCTCCGGACTTTCTCCGAGGAGTTCTCTGTAATGATTATAGTTGATCAATAAAGTGCTGAATTCCCTAAAAAAAACCACAATTATTATTTTTGAGGGAAATTTCGAATAACCCCACAACAAGGTGAGCACCCCTGCACAGTTGCACACAGACACAACAGCACCATATCAACCGGATCGGGCCGCCAGCCATTGACATGGGGGAAGACTATTACCTGGGCCACCAGCAACTCACCTAGACACACTAACCGGCCGGGCCGACCGAGCCATACAGACCAAGGGGGGCTCAATGTACAGTCGTTGATACTGAGCCAGGGGAATTCCTGAGATGCCCATAGCGTCAGTTACGGCGCAAGTCTTCTTCCTGAGCCGGCCCAGGTATGTCATTAGTTTCTTTTTGCTGTTTCCCATTTATCATTTTCTTATTTCTGTTTAAGTGTCCTTTTCATTTTTCTCTTACTTTTTATGTTATTTTTTTCATTTTGTTCCCTTCTTATTTATTCATTCATTTATTTATTTTTCTTTACTTGTGTTTTTTTTTATTTTTGTTTTTGTTTTAATATGAATTGTTTCTGCGTAATGAGCAAATTTTTCTGGGCAACAAAGTCCAGTGTCCGATATAGCTAAACACTGCATGATACGATATTATGATGGTATCTCATCCTCTAGCCAACCATGTAAACGGTCTGATATGAGGAGTTGGACAGGATTAGTTCTCGGAACTATATGTTTATCTAGTTGATATATTTGTAGTTTCCAATCAAACAATTTAACGTTTGATTGTTTGAGTATGTATGGCCCTATTTTGCTGCCTGCTACTTTCAGCTCCTCCTATTCCATTCTGACGTTTTTAGCCGCTATTTCAAGATGGCACCGCAGTGACCAACACACGCGTAGAAAGGACAGCGAAGCGGCCGCTGACCCACCGCCATGTGAACCCGAGGCGACAAGATGCAAAACGCGCGCAGTCCGTGCTGTGTCCGCTGTCGACTGTCGTCGTGGTGAACAAACAGATGCCATAGGATAGCTTAGGTTGGGGCCGAATGGACGCAAGAGGATTCGGGGGAGGGTTTGTGATTAGATGGGATGAACTTCCGGATGGTTTCCTCAAGAACTTAGCCAAGGCTAGAGGTTGAAGAAGAAAGACATAAGGAAGAACTCGCTCTAGATCATCTTCTCTATTGATCTCAACAGGTTACAAGTTTCTCAGTACAAGTTCTTCTGTGTTCATGTGTCCGCCCGTAAGAGGGGCTGCTCCCTCTCCTTATATAGGGGAGAGGGTGGCTTACAGGGCAAGAAACCCTAATGGCATCTTTGACTAGACAAACTACTTTACAAAGCTACTTTAATCATAGAAGACACCGGAGTCCTCTTTAATCGGGGATGCCGACGTCCTCCGGCTTCTTTGACCGTCATCCTTCTCTTTATCGTCAGCCCTTCGTTTAAAGCTACTTTGCTTAGCTCATCCTTGTCTTCTAGCTCGGAGAGAATCTTTGACCGAGTCCTGCCGACCTGCTCTTCCTTCCGGTAGCCCGGTATCTTCTTATCCGGCTCCGGCATACCCCTCTGGGGGATACCGGCTTAGCTTCACTTGGCTAAGTTCTTATCTCTAAGTTCCGGTACGAACATTAAACCGGTATCTTGATGGCTCAAACCATCCGGTTTGGCATGCCTTTGGCATACCGGGGTCATCCCCCCAACATTAGTCCCCGAAGTCGGTATAGTGTGGCGGATCCTATCCAACGCGACCATGCCAGGTTCTTTATTTTAGGATACCGGTTTAATCTATCCGGCCTTAGGCTTGGATCCGGCATCTTTGCCCAGGTCATCGCTATCTCTTCTTCTTAATACATTATCCGGTGTCTTATCCTCCGGCATCTTAGTCATTAAACACTTCCTCGGCGACGTCGAGAATATCTCGGGCCCCGCGCCTGTCGGCTGACATGCGCACCGTGGATCGACGCGCCGTTGTCGTGGGTCACTTCCTTCGGCTTCTGCACGCGCATTAACTGCTTCACAGCGAATCCCAACCGCTTCACTGGATCCGTGGGCACCTCCCTGTGGCTTATTATTTTTTCGCGTGTATCACTGTGCCACGTGGCGGCCCGTGGAGCGAACCGTCGCGGCCCACGACCCAAACCGCCGAGGCCCAGCGGTTTTCGGCCCGCATCTCCCTCTTCCTTTATAAGGGGGAACCGCTTCTCCTTCTTCCTTTCCTCGCATTCTCCAGTTCCTCGCGCACAAGTACTTCTCGCTCTCTGCGCGCTCCGCCGCTCCGCTCGCCGCCCGAGCTCCGCCGCCCAGCCGAACCTTCGATACCGCTCGCCGGACGTCGCCGGACTTCGTCGCGCGAAGAACTTCGCAGCCGCTTCGCCCCGCCGCGGCATTGGTGCTTCTTCGAGCTTCTTCTCACCTCGCCGCCGACGGACTACCTCGCCGGCCTTTGGCTCGTCGCTCCTTCGGCGAACCTCTTCCTCAACTACTCCGCCGCCTCGAGTTAGGCTTAATCTCGGATTTACTCCTCTTTGCTTGCTTTCTAGATCTCGACTCGGTAGTGTATTTACTTCTTCTTTTTCTTGCTTTTTCTCTCTTTCGTAGATCTTCACGCGGGGGTATATTGTGGGATTCTTGTTTCTCTTCGTCAAATTCCATGTCTAGTATGGAATCCTCCTCTACTTCTTCTTCTGTGTCTTCCTCTGCTAGCCGGCGTAGCAGATCTTCCGACGGACTTTCCGCCGATCTTGCCCGGATGGACGCCGAGTCCGGTAGCAATCGTGCATCCGGTAGCAATCGTGCATCCGGTAGTTCTAGCGAAGGTTCCGGCATGGATTCCTCCGGTATCACCCGTGGGGCCTGGATGGGCTCCAACGTTACTAAGTTCGAGATTGACTGGCTATACCGGTCTAGGAGGATTCCAGAAGGAGTGACCTGCCGGCTTCCTCGCGACGAAATCAAACCGGTTCCCGAACCCGGTGAACGAGTTGTTTTTCTTGCTCACTTTGAGCGCGGCTTCGGCCTTCCTGCGTCCGATTTCTTCCGGCGCTTCCTTGATTTTTATCAACTTCAACCTCACCATCTCCTCGGCAACGCCATTTTTTACCTCTCTTGCTATGCCACCTTCATGGAGGCTTATATCGGCATTCGTCCCACTCGTGAGACGTTTGCCCGCTTCTTTGCTCTTCGGATCAACTCCGTTCAGGGCAAGGACATTCCTAAACCCAAACCCCCCGTTCAATGCGGGTCTTGCATCATCGGCTCCCGTCAAGGGAGCCCTTTCTTCAAATTCTCCGGTCTCGAGTCATGCCGGCTATGGCAAGGGACCTTCTTCTACGTGAAGAACAAGGGTGCCCCGGACCTTATCAACCTGCCACCTTTCAATCCGGCGCCGCCCTCGAGGGCCAACTGGAGCTACAATCCGAAGGACTCTCATATTGAGACCAACCGGATCATACGCTTTATGAGGCAACTGATGAAGGACACCAACATCTGCTCTGATGATATCATCCGCGCCTTTATCTCGCGCCGGGTGCTTCCGCTCAAGCGCCGCATGCACAAGATGAGCGAGATGTATGGTCCCGGTGATCCTACAAAGATCACCGGAATTCCCCTTAGCAAGAAGGACGTTGTCCTCAAGGCCGGCCAAATCTGTCAGACCGCCATGCCGGAGGATTGGGAATGGGGCCTTCGGCCTCTCAGTTCCACTAACCCCCCGACCCAAGATGTAAGAAGTTACGCAACTCGGGTCGGCGTACCGGTAACTTTTGCATTGTGATTAACCCTTTTTTATCTTTCTTGTTCTTTCAGGCCAAGGACCGCTTCCCCGGCATCGAATCTGACCGACGAGGCCCTGCCCAAAAGCGAGGTTTGGACAAGTTCGACCCCGACCCCGTCATTTACTGGAGGGATCTGAAGATGGGCAAGACCGCAGCCTCGCGCCTCGCAGGTCTCCGCCGGAGCCCGCTGGTTCGTCCGACGACCTGACCACGCTTGAGGTAGCTTCTCTATTTGACCTCTCATATTTTACCGTCATTGTTCCCCTGTAGATCCTTCCTCAACCAACGTCAACCCGCAGATTCACGAGCACGCCACCCCGCTGCAGGCCGAGGTTGGCCGGGAGTTCCTGGACAACCTCGTCGTCGGGGGCAAGAAGAACAAGACCCCGGCGTCGGGTGCCGGGCCAAGCCAAGACCCTCCGGCCAAACGCTTCCGGACCGAGGCTTTTGCCGGGAAGCAAGTAGGCACGAGGCGCTACAAGAGCAAACAGATGCCCACTTCCTCCGGGTAAGTCCCGTTCCTTTGCTTTTCTTGCCTTTGCCAAGTCTTTTCCAGCTACTTTTTTCCAATTCTTTCTCCTTCTCTTTTTCAGCCCTGCGCTCAAGCTTGGGCCTAGGACTGAGGGCTCGCCGGCTCCGCCGGAACCTCAACTCCTCCTCCTCGTCTCAAGCCCGACACCATCCGGTGCTCGGCAACATCTCCGCCTCCCCTCCGGGGGGGCCCTACAAGTTCGGGGCGCGCGGCCCCTAAATCTCCCGATCACCGCGCGGAGGAGGATCTTATCTCCCCTCCAGAGACCCAAGATACCGGCGCCAGCAACATCGGCGCCGAAGAAGAAGCTGCCGGGCGGGCGGAACCTTTGGTTCCCTTGATGACCCACAAGTATAGGGGATCGCAACAGTCTTCGAGGGAAGTATTACCCAATTTATTGATTCGACACAAGGGGAGACAAAGAATACTTGAAAGCCTTAACAGCTGAGTTGTCAATTCAGCTGCACTGGAAACAGACTTGCTCGCAAGAGTTTATCGAGTAGTACAGCTTTATAGCGATAGCAGTAGTGAAATAACAAGCAGCAGAGTAACAAAGACAGCAGTAGTGATTTTAGTAAACAAGCAGGATTAAAATATCGTAGGCACGGGGACGGATGGCGGGCGTTGCATGGATGAGAGAAACTCATGTAACAATCATAGCAGGGCATTTGCGAGATAATAATAAAACGGTATCCAAGTACTAATCAATCAATAGGCATGTGTTCCAATTATAGTCGTACGTGCTCGCAATGAGAAACTTGCACAACATCTTTTGTCCTACCAGCCGGTGGCAGCCGGGCCTCAAGGGAAACTACTCGGATATTAAGGTACTCCTTTTAATAGAGTACCGGAGCAAAGCATTAACACTCCGTGAACACATGTGATCCTCACGTCACTACCATCCCCTCCGGTTGTCCCGATTTCGTCACTTCGGGGCCATTGGTTCCGGACAGCGACGCGTGTATACAACTTGCGAGTAAGATCATAAACAACGAATATCTTCATGAATCAATAACATGTTCAGATCTGAGATCATGGCACTCGGGCCCTAGTGACAAGCATTAAGCATAACAAGTTGCAACAATATCATAAAAGTACCATCTACGGACACTAGGCACTATGCCCTAACAATCTTATGCTATTACATGACCAATCTCATCCAATCCCTACCATCCCCTTCGGCCTACAGCGAGGGAATTACTCACACATGGATGGGGGAAACATTGCTGGTTGATGGAGAGGCGTTGGCGGTGATGGCGGTGATGATCTCCTCCAATTCCCCGTCCCGGCGGAGTGCCGTAACGGAGACTTCCGGCTCCCGCGACGGAGTTTCGCGATGTGGCGGCGTTCTGGAGGGTTTCTGGCGACTTCGACTTCTCTCCGTGCGTTTTTAGGTCGAGGCGAATAAGTAGTCCGAAGGAGGGCGTCGGAGGCCAGCCGAGGGGGCCACACCACATGGCCGCGCGGGCTCCCCCTAGGCCGCGCCGCCCTATGGTGTGGGGCCCTCGGGCCTCCACCTTACTTGTCCTTCTGGCTCCGTCAGTATTCTGGGAAAATAGGCCCTTTCGTCAAAATCCCGAGGTTTTTCCTGAAAGTTGGATTTCCGCACAAAAACGAGACACTGGAACAGTTCTGCTGAAAACAGCGTTAGTCCGTGTTAGTTGCATCCAAAATACACAAATTAGAGGCAAAACAATAGCAAAAGTGTTCGGGAAAGTAGATACGTTTTGGACGTATCAACTCCCCCCAAGCTTAGCTTATTGCTTGTCCTCAAGCAATTCAGTTAACAACTGTGCGATAAAAGAACTTTCACGAACACATTTGCTCATATGATGTATATATTCTCATGATATGGCTAATACTTAAGAAGTTCATAATAAGATAGATGCAAATAAGATCATCTAACAGCTATGTCAATCATGAAAAGGTACCAACAATTAATAATAAGCATCATGAATCATGTATATAAGCAGGATTGCAATGTTCATAAGAGAGTATGATAAAGTGGTATCTCGCTTGCCTGTATTTGATTGGCAAAACATAAATGCCCGGGCACCTCTCGGAGTTCATAGAAAGACTAGAAGTAGTGATTGTCAAAGATAAGAGCATCAAAGTTATACCACAATCAATCATATTTTGAGACAAGCATATTATACTAAGAATGACAAGTTGTGCTCTCAAGAAAGTGCTCAAAGAAATAATGGAGACACAACATAAAAGTAAAAGATTGACCCTTCGCAGAGGGAAGCAGTGATTAACATGCGCTAGAGCTTTTCATTTGTAAAGCAGGAGTAAAATTATTTTGAGAGGTGTTTGTTGTTGTCAACGAATGGTAATGGGTACACCAACTACCTCGCCAACCGGACTCCCAAGAGCGGCTCCCATGAATTATTTGCATTTTTATGTGGCACTCCTTCCCACCTTTCTTACACAAACCATGGCTAACCGAATCCTCGGGTGCCTGCCAACAATCACATACCATGAAGGAGTGCCCTTTTAGTTTAGTTTTATTATGATGATGACACTCCCCCCAACCTTTGCTTACACAAGCCATGGCTAACCGAATCCTTCGGGTGCCGTCCAACAATCACAAACCATGGAGGAGTGTCTATTTAAGTTAATTAATTCGGGACCTGGGAATCCCATTGCCGACTCTTTTTGCAAAATTATTGGATAAGCGGATGTGCCACTATTCCATATGAGAGTCCGTCAAAAGTAAATGACAAGGTTGAAAGCTAAACACCACATACTTCCTCATGAGCTATGAAACATAAACACAAATTGAGAAGCACTTTGAAGGTTTTAAAGGTAGCGCATGAGAATTTACTTGGAATGGTTTGAAATGCCATGCATAGGTATTTATGGTGGACACTCTGGAATAACTTGGTTTTCATGTGTTTGGAGGCACGAGCAGCGTTCCCGCTCAGTACAAGTGAAGGCTAGCAAAAAGACTGGGGAGCGACAAATCAAGAGAGCGATGAATCGTCATAATCATGCTTGCGGCAAAATAAATTAACTCGAGGCATAAAAGTGATACAAGAACTCGAAGCAATGTAAATCATTGAGGCTTAATTGACTCTTGTTCAGTCATATGCATGCGTGAGCATGTGCCAAGTCGATATAAATGAATTATTCAGAGGAGGATACCACAATGCCATACTTACTTATAATAAAACAATGCAAGCAAACATCCATGACATGCTACCCATATTAATAAATTGGAGCTAATCATGAGAGATCATGAACTACTAGACTTTCTTAAATGACATATACCTCACATGAACCAACTAAGCATGCTCACATGGATGAGTATATGTACAAAAATGAAAACAAATAGAGTTCATACCAGCCTCTCACAACAATCAGATTGTCGTAGATCGTCATTATTGCCTTTTCACTTGTGTCGCTTGGATAATATGAAATGAAAACCACGCTCCAGCCACCGAAAACCATTGAACTCATGATGAACTTTACAAACCAAAGAAGAACAGCAAATATTTTTGGTGTTTTCGAATTTGAGAACAAGAACAAAAGGAAACAAGCAAACAAAGCAAAATCTTTTTGGGTTTTCTTATAGCAAACTAGCAATAGCAAATAAAGCGAAACAAATGCAAGAAACCAAGATAAACAAATGGTGAAGAGAAACAACAGAAATATTTTTGGTCTTTTTGTGTTTTGGGAAAGAAACAAAGTGGAAACAAGAAATAGCAAACTAAAAGAAACACAGAAAAGCGAAATGGCGTAAATCTGCCAAAACATGACAACCAGTACAGAAATCGATTTTTACAAAAATCTTACGTTGCTCAGTTCAAAAAGTGTTCAACTAATGAAAGTTAGATAACAACCTGGGAACATGCACAAAAATTTGCAACTCAAAATAACGTTCTGCCTGTGCGCACGAATTTTTACGGTAACAACCCAGAATCTGTTTTCAGGCAGCACTTCCCCAAATATCATCTTCCTCCCATTAGAAAACCACTCAAAGAGACTAAACAAGCATATACAAGTATCCATCAATCATAATATGCAAAGAATGAGTGATGCCGGTATACCTCCCCCCAAGCTTAGGCTTTTGGCCTAAGTGGAGTTCAATTCCATCGATCCCATGAGGTAGTGTCTCCGTAGTATGACGAAGATGGATCGTACTCCGGGTATGTGCTAGAAGAAGCACCCGGATACGTGACGGTGTAATCGTAGGAGGGCTCGGCGTCCTCGGAGTCATGTTGCTGATGGAAATCTTGTATCTTCATATGTTCATCCACCTCCTCCTTAGTGCGCGACCATGGTTGCTCTGTCAATATCGAACAAACCTGGGCCGGGGAAGAGGGATTTCTTTCTCATCCCCGTCAGCAAACAACATTCTATAGGCCATATTATCTAAAGTAGACTCGTTGGTAACAAATTGATGGCTTTTCATAGCAATGATATCAAGCCTCCTAGGGGTTAATGGTACATCATTAGGATCAATAGGAAGCTCTAAATGTGTTAAAATGCGCAGTGCAATAGTTCCTCCAAAAATAGGCCCCTTGGTAGACAAGCGGCGAGCAATAAGAGAACCAAGATGATAAGATGTCCGTCCAGTAAGTGCAATATTCAAGAAAGCAAGATGGTAACTAGAAATATTGCTAGTGTTCTCCCTACCAAGTATGCTAGTAGCAATGTAATATGCAAAATATTTAATGGCGGGGAGTTGAATGTTCCTTATCTTGCCCCGCTGAATGGTGCGACAGATCATTATTGGTGATCCTCGATAGAGCTCCAACAAGTCCCGAGGGTTGTTATCGATCCTCCTTGCTGTACCTACAGGGGCAATATCCAATGCACGACAAAATTCATCCAATCCCATAGTAACAGGAGTACCATAGATCTTGAATGCAACTGTCGGATTATATTCCGTGTTTTGGAACTTGAAGCTCTCAACAAAAATCTTGGTGAGCATGTGGTATTGCTCTCTTTCATCTCCAACGTAGGTGGCTAAGCCCGCCCTGTTGACAAGGGTGAAGAAATCATCCAATATCCCTGCATTTGTCAGAAAATCATAACATGGGAAGGATGAGGCATTAGGAGCCCCATTGTCCTCTTCGGGCGCGAAGCTAGGCGCGATGATGTCCTCATTGTACGACCGCCTAATTTGGGTAGCGGTCCTAGAAGGCCTCCCGGTGCTTAGTTGTTCCTTTCTTGAACAATTCTCCAAATTTGAACTTCTTCATTTTCTGAAATTTTCAACAAACAATATAAAACTTGATTTGGTGACATATAATTGAGGGAAACTACCATAGGAACTTGCTAGAGTACTAATCATGCATCAAAACTAGTTTCTACCACTTAGAACAAGCATGCAAGCTCACTAAACATGTTACCTACAGCAGCAAAATATTCAAGATATACTCAACCAAACAAAATTCTACTTGGATGGGTGGAGGAGTCACATACCAAGGAGCAAATGTGCCAAATTTCAGCAGGAAATCTGGGCTGAGCAAAGAGATCGAAAAATCCTGAGCTCTTGAGCAAAAACGCGAGTGAGAGGAACTTGGTACGAGTTTTTTCGGGAGAGAGAAGGTGCTGGGAGAAAGAGATGACAAAGTGGGGCAAGGAGGGGCCCACACCACATGGTGGCGCGGCCACCTCCTTGGCCGCGCCGGCCGTGGTGTGGCACCTGTGGTGCCCCACAGGTCATCCTCCGGTGCTCCCAGTGCCTCGTCGAAAAATAGGACCAACGGTGTAATTTTCGCGAATTTTTGAAAACTTTGAAAAATGCACATTTTCCGGGTATTAAGTTTATTATTATCGGCCGGGAAAATTTTTGAAATCTCAAATCAACTAAGAAACTTTGCAAATTAAAAATGCTACAGCAACTAAAGCAAGTGGAGGAAGAAAGAGATGTTGTTTACTTCCTCTATGCATATAAAAGGTATTTGTTAACAAGGTTGATCAAGTCTTGCCACCAAATAAATTTTACATAGCATATGAAGAAATAAACCTCAAATCAATCATGTTACCTTGAATTGTATCGATATGGATCCAATCACAAGAGTTTGATATTCTTCTTTAGGCTCATATATAGGACAATCGATGGTTCCCACTTTGATAGTTCTCACATGAGAGATAGTATTAACTCCGCACGCTTTTTCAATCCTCTTGGGGAAATAGACGGTGTGTTCCTTATCATCAACATTGAAAGTAACCTTTCCTTTATTGCAATCAATAACAGCCCCTGCGGTGTTAAGAAAATGTCTCCCAAGAATAATAGACATATTATCATCTTCGAGCATTTCCAACACAACAAAATCAGTTAATATCAAGCGGCTTATTAGTAACTTGAACAGGAACATCCTCACATATACCAACAGGAATAGCAGTAGATTTATCAGCCATTTGCAAAGATATGTCAGTAGGTATCAACTTATCTAAGTAAAGTCTCTTATAAAGAGAAAAAGGCATAACACTAACACCGGCGCCCAAGTCACATAGAGCGAGTTTTAACATAATTATTCTTAATAGAACAAGGAATAGTAGGTATACCTGGGTCGCCCAACTTCTTTGGAACTTTGCCATTGAAAGTGTAATTAGCAAGCATAGTGGAAATTTCCTCATTGGCGATTTTCCTTTTGTTAGTAACAATATCTTTCATATACTTTGAATAAGGAGGCAATTTAATAGCATCAGTCAAAGGGATTTGCAAGAATAAAGGTTTCATCCAATCACAAAATTTATTATAGTGTTCTTCTTCCTTTGATTTCAGTTTCTTAGCAGGAAAAGGCATTTGCTTTTGCACCCAAGGTTCTCTTTCATTACCATGTTTCTCAGCAATAAAATCTTCTTTAGTATATTTTTTATTTTTAGCATGCTTTTCAGGTTCTTTTTCAACCTCTTCTTTATCAGGAGTATCATTCTTATCATTATCTTTATCATGTTCATTACCACTTTCAGTTTCAACCATCGAAATAGAAATACTATTAGGATCATTAGCAGGTTCGAGAGGATTCTACAACATTCTTATGTTTCTTCTTCTTTTTCTTAGATGGAGCACTAGTTTTAGTTTGTTGAGAATCTTGTTCAATTCTTTTGGGATGCCCTTCAAGATATAGAGGATCCTGGGTAGAGACACCACCTCTAGTTGTTACTTCATAAGCATGTTTTTCTTTAGCATTATTTCCTAACAAGTCATTTTGCACTTTAGTGAGTTGATCAATTTGAGTTTGAATCATATGAAAATGTTTAACAAGCATATTAACATCATTGGAGGTTCTCTCCACAATATCATGCAATTGACTAATAGCCTGAGAATTTTCCATTAGATGATTCTCTACTCTCATATTAAAATTTTCTTGCTTAACAATATAATTATCAAACTCATCTAAGCATTGCGCAGGAGGTTTTGAATACGGAATATCTTCCCTAGTAAAGCGTTGAAGGGAATTTACCTCAATCATGGATGAAGGGGGAATTATCTCACATATATCTTCTATAGGAGGTAGATTCTTCACATCTTCGGATTTAATACCTTTCTCCTTGAGAGACTTCTTGGCTTCCCTCATATCTTCATCATTCAATTTAATTAAACCCCTCTTCTTCACTATTGGCGTTGGAGTTGGTTCAGGCGTAGTCCAATCATCATAATTCCGGCCTATTTTAGCCAATAATTCTTCAAGCAGTCGTCCGGAGTTCTTTTCCGAAAACACAACCAGCACAACTATCCAGGTATGCCCTAGACTCAATGGTTAGTCCACTATAAAATATATCAAGTAAATCATGCTTTTCTAAATCATGGTCGGGCGAGCTCTAATAAGAGAGCAAAATCTCGCCCAAGCCTCGGGCAATTTCTCTTCATCTCCCCGATCAAAATTATAAACTCTCCGCAAAGCAGCATGTTGAGCACTAGCAGGAAAGTATTTCCGAAAGAAAACGAGCAAGCAATTCTTTTGGACTTTTAATAGAGCTAGGTGGCAAACTATTATACCAGGTTTTAGCGTCATCCTTTAATGAGAATGGAAAGATTTTAGCCACAAAGTAAGTACGCTTCTTAACATCATCGTGAAAACAAGCTACTCAAAGTAGATAACTCGAGTCATGTGTTCAACGAGCACTTTCTTTTTCGAGTACCACAAAAAGGTGTTTTCTCAACAATAGCTATATGAGATAGATCGAGAGAAAAATCATAATCTTTATCCCTAATGTTTATACGAGATGTGGCAAATTTAGGATCAGGAGACAGTTTATATCTAACAGTATGTTCCGCAAGCAACTTTTTAATTTTTCTTGCATCAGTAGTAGCATGGCATTTTTCAATAAAATCATCATCAAGTTCCACATAATCTTCATCAAGATCATCACTAGAGTATTCAAGTTCAGGTGAATTAACAGGTGTAGTAACATCAGGAGTTTCAGCATTTTCAATTTGTCTAGACCTAGCAATTTTAGCATCTAGAAAAGTTCCCAATGAACCACTATCATCAAGCACGAGCAGAAATATTATCGGTATTATGAGAGTTTTCAGATTCAGCGAAGTACCAAGCATTTGAAGCATGTGGCGGTGAAACAAGTTTATCAATCACAGATGGTGAATCAAGAGCAACGGAGGTACTCAAAGTTGTACCTTTTCTTGTAGTGGATGGTAATATGGCGACCTTAGTATCGCGAGTTTTACCCATGATGGAGAATTTGCAGCGAACAATATCAATCCAAGTGAACTTCCAAATAAAGCTATGCTCCCCGGCAACGGCGCCGGAAAATAGTCTTGATGACCCACAAGTATAGGGGATCGCAACGAGTCTTCGAGGGAAGTATTACCCAATTTATTGATTCGACACAAGGGGAGACAAAGAATACTTGAAAGCCTTAACAGCGGAGTTGTCAATTCAGCTGCACTGGAAACAGAACTTGCTCGCAAGAGTTTATCGATGAGTAACAGCTTTATAGCGAGTAGCAGTAGTGAAATAACAGCAACAGAGTAACAAAGACAGCGAGTAGTGATTTTAGTAAACAGCAGGATTAAAATACCGTAGGCACGGGGACGGATGACGGGCGTTGCATAGATGAGAGAAACTCATGTAACAATCATAGCAGGGCATTTGCGAGATAATAATAAAACGGTATCCAAGTACTAATAAATCAATAGGCATGTGTTCCAATTATAGTCGTACGTGCTCGCAATGAGAAACTTGCACAACATCTTTTGTCCTACCAGCCGGTGGCAGCCGGGCCTCAAGGGAAACTACTCGGATATTAAGGTACTCCTTTTAATAGAGTACCGGAGCAAAGCATTAACACTCCGTGAACACATGTGATCCTCACGTCACTACCATCCCCTCCGGTTGTCCCGATTTCGTCACTTCGGGGCCATTGGTTCCGGACAGCGACGCGTGTATACAACTTGCGGGTAAGATCATAAACAACGAATATCTTCATGAATCAATAACATGTTCAGATCTGAGATCATGGCACTCGGGCCCTAGTGACAAGCATTAAGCATAACAAGTTGCAACAATATCATAAAAGTACCATCTACGGACACTAGGCACTATGCCCTAACAATCTTATGCTATTACATGACCAATCTCATCCAATCCCTACCATCCCCTTCGGCCTACAGCGAGGGAATTACTCACACATGGATGGGGGAAACATTGCTGGTTGATGGAGAGGCGTTGGCGGTGATGGCGGTGATGATCTCCTCCAATTCCCCGTCCCGGCGGAGTGCCAGAACGGAGACTTCTGGCTCCCGCGACGGAGTTTCGCGATGTGGCGGCGTTCTGGAGGGTTTCTGGCGACTTCGACTTCTCTCCGTGCGTTTTTAGGTCGAGGCGAATAAGTAGTCCGAAGGAGGGCGTTGGAGGCCAGCCGAGGGGGCCACACCACATGGCCGCACGGGCCCCCCCTGGGCCGCGCCGCCCTATGGTGTGGGGCCCTCGGGCCTCCACCTTACTTGTCCTTCTGGCTCCGTCGGCATTCCGGGAAAATAGGCCCTTTCGTCAAAATCCCGAGGTTTTTCCTGAAAGTTGGATTTACGCACAAAAACGAGACACCGAACAGTTCTGCTGAAAACAGCGTTAGTCCGTGTTAGTTGCATCCAAAATACACAAATTAGAGGCAAAACAATAGCAAAAGTGTTCGGGAAAGTAGATACGTTTTGGACGTATCATCCCTCCGTCCAGAAAGAAAAGAAGAAGAAGAAGAGTTCGCGCTCTTCCCCCTCCAAGGCCGTGCCGGAAACTTCCGCGCCGGCATCCTCCACCTTAGCGCCAGAAGCTCCAGCGCCTGACGCCACGCCAACGCCGCCGCCGGAAACTCCTGTTCCTGAGGCGACGCCAACACCTCCGCCGAGCCAGGGACCTCCCGCAACTACGCCGATGCCGCCGCCGGCAGCCCCCAAGACCACTAAACGCCTCAAGCCGGGGGAGTCGGGCGGAAAGGCCGTGGAGGCGCTCAGCGGCTCGCGGTCCTTGGTGCTGCACGTCGGGCCCGCCGCCGCCGCGGTCTCGGAGAAACCTTCCGGCCTCCTGGGCCGGATCGTTGAGCTCAAGCGCGAGGGCAAGGAGCTGGGGCACCTTCTCCCCTACGCCGAGAAGTGGAACGCGGCGGACATCTCCACCGCCACGAAGGGCTTGGGGAAGGACCGCCTTCCGGCGCCGGATCCAGCTGGGCCGCGGTCCACTGAAGAACACTTCACGCGACTCAAGCGAGCCGTGAAGGAGTTCGACAGTGCCTGGTACGATGCCACCAGCAATGTCGTGGTAAGTTTCTCCAATCTCCTTGTAATTTTTGCTGATGTCGGTTTGTTTCTTTCCGAATCTTGTCTATCCTCCCAGTCCCCGAGTTTCGTGTTGAGAGCGCAGCTCTTAGCGCGAAACTTAATTAGAAAAACGCAAAACCGGCATAGCCAGTCCCAGAGTTTCGGGTTAAGATCTTTGCTCTTAGCGCGAAACTTAACTAGAAAAATGCAAAACCGGCATAGCCAGTCCCCGAGTTTCGGGTTAAGATCTTTGTTTTTCCTTTCTCATAATTATCTTCCTTTGAACAGAGCACCGCTGATGCCCGGAAGCTGCTCTTTGAGGAGCTTCTGTGGGAGCACCGAGATCTTGCTGAGGCCCACGACCCATCGCCAAGGTTTGTTTTCTTCTTCCGGCATCTTTTCACCGAGAACTTTTCTTCTTTCCTTGTTACTTACTAGCTTTTCGCGTAATAGCTATTCCGGAAGCCTTCCTTGAGGCCCTCAGGGTCCAGGTTGCCGCACTCCAAGGTATCCTTTTTGCTTTCCGGTTAACCTGCTTTCTCTGCATTGAATGAGTGCAATTTTGCTAAGATTTGCTTTCCGGTCTTTAGCTGAGAAGGACAAACTTGTCCAGAAGCACCAGGAGGAGCTAAGCGCCCAGCAGACCCGCTACGGGGAGCTTAAGCGTCAGCATGTCCAGCTTGGTCTTGACCATGCTAAGGCGCTGAAGGCCGCCGAAGCTCGCTGCGGAGGCTAGGCTCAACGAGGCGCCGGAGGATGCCGGCAACGCCACTCGTGGTGCTGCAGACTGAGCTGGAGGAGGCCACCAACGCGCTGAAAGCAGCTGAAGGCAAGGCCGCCAAGGTGCACAAAGCCGCTGCTGAGGAGGCCGCCAAGGCACAGAAGGCAGCTGAGGACAAGGTGGCGCGACTGGAGGCTGAGCAGAAGGAGTACGACCTTCTGGTCACGCGGACTGACGCGCTTGCCCTTCGTATGTTTTTCTTTTCCCCTTTTCCGGTCTCTGCTTATAAGCTTACTTGTTCCGGTAACATGCACTTAGCTTCTTTCCGTTGTTTTGCAGGGCTCTTTCCGGACTCCCAGGCGCATGCTGCGAAGAAGGTTGAAGAGTACCGGGGTGCCCAAGGGCGTAAGGATTTGGCCGCTGCCTGGGATCCTTACGAACACCTGATTGCGCTCAGCTCGCGGGTCGCCCACATGCGCTGCGTGGACCGGAACGTCTCTGACATTCCGGAGGTGGCCGCCCAGCTCTTCAGGACTCTCTGGCCTGGAGAAGTGGTGCCGGATACCTTCTCCCTCATCAGCGACCGCCTGAAAGGTGCCGGCAGAAGGATCCGGGAGTGGCAGTGCTCTGCTGCCCGTGCCGGAGCAGACTCAGCGCTTCGCGTTGCCTGTTCCTGGTACCCGGAGCTAGACCTGGACGCCCTCGTCGGTGTGCGCGAAGGAGCTCCTACTGAGGTGGATCCGGTCCTTGCCGCCAAACGGCAGGATCGCGCGTACCACATCGCGGAGTACGCCGAGATGCGCACCTTCATCCCCCTCCTGAAGACGTCAACGACTACCTCAGCGATGAGGAAGAAGAAGACGGAGGCGAAGATGAAGATGCCGAGGACGCGCCACCAGAAGCTCCTGAGGCCGGCGCTGCTCCCCCTGAAGCCCCTGCTGTTTGACTCATGCTGGAATGATGCCTGTAATATGCGTGCCCTGTCGCTCTCAAAACAATGCCGTTAAATTCTACCCCGGAATGCCGGGGTTTATGATGTAAGGTAAAACTTAAGCTCCATTTTGGTTGTGGTACAACTTATGCCGGTGTCTTGCACACCGGTAACCTATTAAGTTATGCTGGTTTGTGACTTAGCATTTTGCTCATTTGGTTTGATTTTGGTCTTGCACTGCAATGATTCCGAAATTGTTTCTGCATCCAATTCGATGCACACTTGGCTCTTTTGCTTTGGCTCTGCCTACCTTCTCTGGGCGTTTTTGGCGTATGAGCACAAAGTTCTTTTACCAAGCAAGCATTTTCTTGAACTTAGAAATAACTCGAAATTTTTGCAAAACACCGGTATAACCGGGGTTAGTTAAACTTTCCGGATTGTTCTTTTCCGCTCCTCCTCTCCGCAGTTCATGTGCTTATCCCCTACCGGTTTATCTTGCTTGCCATGAAGCCGGGTTGCGGACAGCAGCAGAGTCGAAGACTCCGGTAGGGTTTAGCACACTACTAAACCGGAAAGAAAAAACGTTCAATAAGCAACCGGTAAACTGAAAAATAGACAAGTTACATGCAACTTTAGTGGGGTAGTCCCCGAGATTCATTCGAGGTTCCGACATCTTTTATTCATAGCAAATAAGGTACAAAAAGGAACTTCTTACACCACAACTTCAAGAGTAGAAAGGACGCAACAAAGCTACATTCCATGGACGCTTGGTCTCCTCTCCGGACCTGTCCGCCTTTCCTTTCTTCCATTCCTGTGCATCAATTAGGTAGTAGGCATCATTGTGGAGAGCCTTGCTCACAATGAAAGGCCCTTCCCATGGCGGGGAAATCTTGTGCCGGCCTTCAGTGCGCTGCACCAGGCGTAACACCAGGTCCCCTTCCCGGAACACTCTCGGGTTAACCTTTCGGCTGTGATAGCGTCTGAGGTTCTGCTGGTAAATGGC
Source organism: Lolium rigidum (assembly GCF_022539505.1). NCBI lineage: Eukaryota > Viridiplantae > Streptophyta > Magnoliopsida > Poales > Poaceae > Lolium > Lolium rigidum. The sequence goes on along the minus strand of NC_061513.1, from coordinate 37,689,749 downwards.
TGTTCTTGCCAAGGCCAGCTCTCTTGCTTCTTCTAGCAAGTCCACGTAGTTTTCTCGAGCTTCCTTTACCTCTTCTTCGTTATAGAGTTGCACCCTTGGTGAATCATGGAGAATGTCGGTTGGTATGACCGCTTCTGCTCCATAAACCATGAAAAATGGAGTGTATCCGGTAGACCGGTTTGGAGTAGTTCTTATGCTCCATAGCACTGATGGTAGCTCATCGAGCCAACACCCCGACGATTTTTCCACCGCATCGATGAGTCTCGGTTTGATACCGGAGAGCACCAAAGCGTTTGTTCTTTCCACTTGGCCATTGCCTTGTGGGTGTGCAACTGAGCACAAATCTAACCGGATATTGTTGTCCTCACAAAATCTTTTGAACTCACCTTGAGCAAAGTTTGTGCCATTGTCAGTGATGATGCTATGTGGGTATCCATACCGCAAAATGACATCTTTTAAGAATTTAATCGATGTGCGCCCATCACACTTTGCGATGGGTTTGACTTCTAGCCACTTGGTGAATTTGTCCACCATAACCAAGATGTGGGTCATGTTTCCCCTTGTCTGTTTTGAATGGGCCAACCATGTCTAGGCACCAAGCTGCAAACGGCCAAGTCAATGGTATTGTTTTTAAGCCGGAGGCTGGGGTATGATTTTGCTTGGCGTACCTCTGGCACCCGTTGCATTTTCTTACCATATCCTCCGCGTTTTCCAAAGCTGTTGGCCAATAGAACCCATGCCGGAACACCTTTGCTACCAGTGCCCTTGAGGAAGCGTGATGTCCACACTCTCCTCGGTGAATTTCCTCGAGCATTTCCTTTCCTTCTTCCGGTTCCACACATCTTTGGAGGACACCGGTAACACTTCTCTTGTACATCTCGCCATTGATGATGGTGTAAGCCTTGGACCTCCTTTGGATCCTTCTTGACTCATTTTCTTCAACCGGCAAGGTGTCGTTGACCAGGAATTCCTTAATAGGTTTAACCCATGATGGTGTCTCCCGAACCAGGAACACCGGTACGTCTATGTCCATGCTATCCACCAGCATTGTTTCCCCCGGTACCGGCGCGGCAGCGGTCGATCTTACCGGAACAGTCCCCGAGTTTACCGAAACAGGTCCCGGGTTTCCTTCGTCGATATCCATTGGTACAATGTGTGACTCCGGTACAAAAATTGATTCCGACTCCGGACTTGGCTTGATTGATGGTACTCTCAGGTGTGCCAAGGCTATTCCGGGAGGAATTTCTTGTCTGGATGAGCCCAGCTTGGACAAAGCATCCGCAGCTTCATTTTCTGCACGCGGTACATGGTGAAATTCACACCCTTCGAAGAAGCCGGCAATCTTTTGCACGTGAAACCGGTACGAGGCCATGTTGGCATCTTTTGCGTCCCAATCTCCGGAACACTGGTTGCACCACAAGATCTGAATCTCCATAGCAAATGATCCGGTGTGCACCGATTTCTTTTGCGACTTTAAGCCCATGGATCAAGGCCTCATATTCAGCGACATTGTTTGATGCCCTGAAATGCACTTGTAAAACATACCGGAGATGGTCTCCCTTTGGTGAAGTTAAGACTACACCGGCACCAAGACCCTCCTTGAGCTTGGATCCGTCAAAGTGCATCTTCCAGTACTCCACTCTTTGATCCGGGGGCTTGTACTGCATTTCCGCCCAATCGACCAAAAAATCAGCTAAAGCTTGCGATTTGATGGCGTCTCTTCTTTCATACACCGGTACATACGGTGATATCTGTATCGCCCATTTCGCAATCCTGCCGCTAGCGTCCTTGTTGCACATGATATCGGAGATGGGTGCTTCACTCACCACCTTCATAGGATGTTCCTCAAAGTAGTGCTTGAGTTTCGTGGCGGCCATGAACACGCCATAGGTCATTTTACGGAAGTGCGGGTAGTTTTGCTTTGAGAGGGAGAGCACCTCGCTCAGGTAGTATACCGGCCTCTGGACGGTTTTTCCTTCCTCTTCTCTTTCTACCACCACAACAACACTCACGACCCGGTTGGTTGCTGCTATGTATAGCAACATCGGCTCTCTTTCCAACGGCGAAGCTAATATCGGCGCGGTGGCCAGCATTGTTTTCATTTCCTTAAACGCTGCGTCTGCCTGAGGGGTCCAGACGAACTTATCGGATTTTCTCATTAACGCATAGAGCGGCAAGGCCTTTTCTCCTAACCTGCTTATGAACCGGCTTAGCGATGCTAAGCTTCCGGTAAACTTTTGTATGTCTTTGAGATCTTGCGGTATCGTCATTCTCTCAATTGCCCGGATCTTTACCGGATTGACCTCAATGCCTCGGCTTGAGACGAGGAAACCCAGCAGCTTGCCGGCAGGGACACCGAAAGTACATTTTTCCGGATTGAGTTTCATCCGGAACCTTCTTAGATTATCGAATGTTTGCCGGATATCGTCAATTAGGGTATCTTTTACCTTAGTTTTTATCACAATGTCATCCACGTACACCTGCACATTCTTTCCGATTTGATCAAACAAGCATTTTTGCATACAGCGCTGTACGTTGCACCGGCGTTGCGCAAACCAAAAGGCATAGTGATATAGCAGTAAGCCCCGTGCGGGGTAATGAACGCAGTTTTTATTTGATCTTCCTTTTTCAAGGGAATTTGGTGGAAACCGGAGTACGCATCCAGGAAAGACAACAACTCACACCCAGCGGTGGAATCAATCACTTGATCGATCCGCGGTAAAGGAAAAGGATCTCTTGGGCAAGCCTTGTTGAGGTTGGTGTAGTCGATGCACATGCGCCACACCTTTGGAGCTTTTGCCTCCAGGTTCTCATCTTTCTTCTTTTCGACCATCACCGGATTGGCCAGCCACTCAGTATGCGTGACTTCCACAATGAAACCGGCAACTAACATCTTCGTCACCTCTTCTCCAATAATCTTCCTCCTATCTTCGAGCGAACCGGCGCAATGGTTGTCGCACCGGCTTGGCATCCTTCCGGACGTTTAGAGAGTGCTCAGCCGGCTCCTCGGAACACCTACCAAGTCATCGATAGACCGGGCAAAGATATTCCGATTCTCACGGAGGAAGGCCGACGAGCGCGCTTTCCTATGCTTCACCGAGACCGGCACCGATACGAACGGTACGCTCGGGGAAAGCCGGGTCCGACACGATGTCCTTTGTTTCCTTCGTCGGTTTGAACGTTGGAGCGCTCGGACTTGCACTCATTGCCGCTAAGCTCAAGCGTGAAGGCGAGCCAGCGCAAGCTGCGGTTTGCATCCTTCTTTTTCCTCCGCGATCACCAGCGATTCCGCTAGGTTTGACCCGGCGAGATCTTGTTTCCGGTGAGATTTTGTAGTTTCCCACCACAGTCAAGGGTCCACGAGGTGCCGGCATCTTCATCTTGAGATATGCCGTGTGGGTCGAGGCCATGAAGGCCGCCAGTGCTGATCTCCCCAGCAATGCATGGTACGGACTATCTAAGTCCACCACCTCGAACTCAAGGTTTTCAACCCGGCAATTGTCACGTCCTCCAAACGACACATCCACCCGGACTTTTCCAACCGGTGCGCAGGATAACCCCGGAACGATCCCATGGAACGTCGTATGAGTTGGCTGAAGCATGTTTTCTGTTATGCCCAGCGTGTGCATGGTGTGCTTGTACATTATGTTTATGCTGCTTCCATTGTCTATCAGCACCTTGCTGAACTTGACGCGAGTCGTTGGCCCTTTCATGATTGGGTCCACCACGAGAGCGTAGCCACCCGGGTTCGGCATGATCTTAGGGTGGTCCCGGTATGACCATGTGAGTTCCTGATCTGACCACGACATGTATTTTGGCACTGCCGGCATCACCGCGTTCACCTCCATGGAACGACGGCGCAGGCTTTGCTTGTCTGTCGGCTCGGTGACGAACACGACACAGCACACATCTGGATCCTCATAAATGTTCCGGCCCAAAGGTGCCGGTGGAGGTGGTTGGCCGTGGCCTTCTCCCACCTGATTGACTTGCTGATACTGCTGCCTGTTTTGTTGAGGGTGCACCGGCAAGACATTTGCCCCGGTAAGCGGTGGTGGTGGTGGTAGTTGCTGCTGATGCGGCATATTTTGTGGTGGCGGCATCATTGCATTGCCCCCTTGTCCTTGGGTGTCCTTTACCGCTCCCTTTTGCATCAAGTACTTGGTCCAGGTACAATCTTTTGTCAGGTGGTTCGACGGGTGAGCCGGATTCGGCGTGTGCCACCGGCAAGGTTGGTCCATGGCGGCTTCCATGGTGTATTTTGCGGGTTCCTGCCAGTTCTTTTTCTGGCCCCAGGGTTTCTTTTCGACCCACTGTTTCTTAGGACCTGCCCATGGCTGCGATCCGGTTCTTTGCCTCTGGCTGCCGCTGGCATCAGAGTTTTCTTGCACGACGAGCAACTTGCTGCGAGCCATACCTCCGATCCGGGAAATCTTCCCTTCTTTTGTTGTTCCGGTTGTCCCGGTATTGCTGCTGAGGCGGGTTTGATTGTTCCGGCTCAGCTTGTATCGCCGGTTGCATTGGGTCTCCCAACGCATAGTTATCCGCCACACGCATCATCTCCGCCAACGTTGTTGGCATGTTCCTCTGCAGCCTTTGCCACAAAGGCGAACCTCGCCGGCATCCTTGGCTATACCAAGCGATGGCCTGTGCTTCTATCACTCCTTCACAAGAGTTTCTGGTGGAGTTCCACCGGGTCAGGTAATCCCGGTCTGTTTCTTGCGGGCGCTGCACGCACAAAGCGAGCTGCTGAGGCCTGTTTGGCCTTCTGTAGGTGCTGCTGAAGTTGCTCACAAAAGCTTCCTCGAAGTCCAACCAGCCATTTATGCTTCCTTCCGGCAAGTTGTTCAGCCAGATTCTTGCCGGTCCTACCAGGAACGTCGGCACGATTCTCACGGCCCAACGCCGGTTTCCTCCTCCGGCTATGACACCTCCGCCACCAGCAACGTATACCGCGGTCACGTAATCCGCGAGCCAGTCTTCCGGCTTAGTGGTGCCATCATACGTTTTGGTGTCACGGGGCAACTAAAAGTTGCGAACTGGTGGTGGCTCTTTCATGATCCTTGGGCCAAAGCACTTTGGACCCGGAGGACCCTCTGCCTCAATCATTTCAGACAGGTACACTCTGTCCAGACGGTGCCTCGCATCCCGTTCCGGCAAGTTTCTTTCTCCCAACCGTTCTCCCAAAGGTTTTCGGTAAGCGGTGAGTCTTGTCGAGTCAGCTTCATTGTAATGTTCTGGTGCCGCGGCCCTTGCCTGCCGGTACCTTGGTGGAGGCATCTCCTCATCATCGTACGCTGCCCTTGCAGCCGGATAGTTTTGCCCGGTTTCGTGTCTACCGGCATGATTATTTCCGGCATAGCCTCCTTTGGCATAGCCTCGATCTGCCCCTTGGCTTTTCCTACCGGCATCGTGTTGCCCGGCTTGTTGTTTACCGGCAAGGACCGGATCGTACACAGTCATCTGCTGTGCGTTCACCTCTTTTTCTCTTCTTCTGTCCGGATGGGGGACGAGGCCTGCCCATGGGACTTGCTTCGGCATTCTTTGTTGAACGCGCGGATTTGGAGGCTATAGCCTTGTTCGGCTTAGCCAGTCGCTCGGCGTTCTGCTGCTCTACGGTATCTAGCAGCTCTCTGACACGCTCTTGTTGTTTTGCCAAAGCCTCTCCGGTAAGCGAGTCACACAGATCTACTGCAGCCTTAGCAGCTTTTATGGTTTTATCCGGGCTACTGTACTTAGGTTTCTCTACGATGCTAGCGGATGCAGAGGTACTCTTGCCGGTAAGAACTTCCTTACGCAGATCCTGATCTAGATTGCGAGCCTTAAGCCGGTTTTCCGGTATCCTAGTAGCATGAGCGCTAACAGAAGCAAAGCCATGGGCAGCGTTATACTCACGTACGGTTAGGTTCAGCTCGCGCTGCGCCCTGACGACGTCCTTGCCGCTCTCGAGTATCTTCTGGCGTTGCGCCTCCAGCTCCGCCTGAGCCGTTGCCGGGTCGATGTTCTGCGCGATGGGCGTTGCCAGCACGTTCATCGCCGCTTGAAGAGGAGTTGCCGGTGGTGCGGAAGACGCTCCCGGTGCGCCAGTGTCGCGCTCCAGCGGTGGCTTGGCCGCACGGGTCGCAGCCGCACGACCAGCAACCTCGTCCGCAGCCTCCTTGCCCGCGCCGGCTGCGCCAGCCATCATCACCTCGACGCTGCCGGCGGCGCGGCCAGCACGGAGCCACCTTGGCGGGTCCGGTGCCACCAGCACCGGCGAGAGGCGCGGCGCACGGGGACGGTGCCGAAGTAGACGCGGTGGCTGCCGAACTCGATGATGCGGCCGTTCTTGGGAAGATGCCGCCGTTGGCGAAGCAGCCCGCGTTGTCGTTGATGAAGTCGATGGAGTAGAAGCGCTGGACGAGCGCAGACACTGTCCGCTCGCCGGCGACCTCGAGGATGCCCGCCCGAATATGTACTCCAGCAAGCGCCACTTCATGCCCCACGGTGGGCGCCAACTGTCGTCGTGGTGAACAAACAGATGCCATAGGATGGCTTAGGTTGGGGCCGAATGGACACAAGAGGATTCGGGGGAGGGTTTGTGATTAGATGGGATGAACTTCCGGATGGTTTCCTCAAGAACTTAGCCAAGGCTAGAGGTTGAAGAAGAAAGACATAAGGAAGAACTCGCTCTAGATCATCTTCTCTATTGATCTCAACGAGGTTACAAGTTTCTCGGTACAAGTTCTTCCGTGTTCATGTGTCCGCCCGTAAGAGGGGCTGCTCCCTCTCCTTATATAGGGGAGAGGGTGGCTTACAGGGCAAGAAACCCTAATGGCATCTTTGACTAGACAAACTACTTTACAAAGCTACTTTAATCATAGAAGACACCGGAGTCCTCTTTAATCAGGGATGCTGACGTCCTCCGGCTTTTTTGACCGTCATCGTTCTCTTTATCGTCAGCCCTTCGTTTAAAGCTACTTTGCTTAGCTCTCCTTGTCTTCTAGCTCTGGAGAGAATCTTTGACCAGTCCTGCCGACATGCTCTTCCTTCCGGTAGTCCGGTATCTTCTTATCCGGCTCCGGCATACCCCTACGGGGGATACCGGCTTAGCTTCACTTGGCTAAGTTCTTATCTCTAAGTTCCGGTACGAACATTAAACCGGTATCTTGATGGCTCAAACCATCCGGTTTGGCATGCCTTTGGCATACCGGGGGTCATCCCCCCAACATCCGCGGTGATGCATTTGTTACCCAAATTTGGGCAGCAAATGGGTAGGCGTAGACATGTCGGTCTGTTTACGTCGAACCACTAGGCTAGGGTTTTGACAGCTTCGGTCACACGTTGTGCCGCTGGAGATGTTCTTAGCACGATGGCTTCCCGTCCGTGTGCTATAACACACTCCACTACACAATCTTTGCATGGCTCCGGTGTTGGTAGGGCAAGGATAGCGGCGCGCTTTCGGTTTGCACTAGTGTCTATAGTTATCGTTAGATGGTCCAAAGACCTATTTGTATTTTTTATTACTTTTGGCATTTCTGTACCGTTATTTATAATTATTAATACATTGGTGGGATTTTCGCAAAAAAAACCAACGACAGAGATAAAAATATTTATTCTTAAAATTTACATGAATATTCCCTTCTCCATAAACACATATACTTTTAGGCTATGTTGTGCTATAAATTTTACTAAAGGTATTTACAGAATTATGTGGTTTTCGACAATACCATGCTTTTAAATACTTTGAATGGTTTAATTTTAGAACAAAATGCAGTTTTATATACCATGGAATTTGTGATGCTGCACTATTTTTGTAGTGAACAAAAATAAGTCCGGACCTTTTTCTAAACTGTAGTATTTCTTGCATTGACATGAAAGTAATGCGGTCTTGGAACACTTCTGTTTAGAAAAGTTTCGTTGCCAAACAAAGCCTTGGTATATTTATCATTCGGTTAACTTTCCCTTTCTCTCATTTTTACTACTTTGAAGTTTAAATATGAACATTTGATGTAGATGAATCTATTTTTGGTGAGCATAAACATTACTTTGTATATATATATATATATATATATATATATATATATATATATATATATATATATATATATATATATATATATAGGACGAGGTTTTGGTACGTAACCTTACCCCAGCGCATGCTATCATCACCGACCATTTGCTTTGAGATTGGTACTCTTTTCTCCTATTAGTTCCTTGTGTGGCTCATAGAAAAGGAGTAAAAGGGATTTCTCTCTCCTTCTACCTGTCACGTGGACCCGTGCTGTGCAGAATTTTTTGAATCCATTGCTATTTTGGTGAACAATGTGACAAGAGGATTCGTATTGATTTCAAAATTGACCTACTTTTGTTCATGGTGTGCAGAAGTTGGGCCCAGAAAATTCAAATTAATGCGCCTTTGACCCCTTGTTATAATTTTTTCGTCTTTTATTATTTATTTTGCAAACTTTGTATAAATTTGAATGAAATCCGACGTATTTTGTGGGGTCTACATTTTGGGGTTGCCGGTGTGTGCAACTTCTCCCCAAATTGAGGAGCAGGAGGAGATGCTCTTAGACGTTTTACATTTCGGGATGGAGGGGCTTGTTGCAATTGCAAAATAATCCTTACAAAAATCATTAGTCCCTAGCTGTATCTCTTCTCTCTTTTGCACTGACTGCCTACTAGCTACCACTAGCACAAGACGAACATGATTCCAGTCAAAGAAACAAAACAAAAAAGTCTTCTTGCTCTTCACCGATGCAGGAGAAGATCAGAGTGTTTCCAGGAGACACATCGTTCAACTAGCACAAACCCACCAGCAGTCCAGGAACAGCCAGCTCATCCACTGCCACTCCACTAGCACATCGTTCAACTAGCACAACCCACCAGCAGTCTAGGAACAGGCTGCCCATCCAGTCTACTATCTGAACAGAGGTAATTACCACAGTAAAACACCATCTGGTTCACGAATTATGAACTACTAGGATGCATTTGACAGGCTACAGACAACAAAAACCAACACGAATGCTGACAACAAAAACCAACAAACTGGTTTTATTTCCAAGTAGAGAAGCATTCCAATTTCCAAGTACAGTAACATATTTTCAGTCATACATGTGAAACAAAATTAATAAACGAGATATCAAGATCATCCATGAGATTTCAAAGACTGTAACATAAACTACAAATCGAATCCTCGAAGTCGTGATGGATCACAATCTGAGAAGATGGGATTACAATCTGTGAAGAAGCCAAGTGGACTGCGGCACATAACAACACCTTTCTCATGGGCTAAAATTAATTGATGCAACTAATTTTTCTTACAATGCCATCCTACAAAAAACTGAAAAACCAATGTCAATTCAATTAGTGATTATCGATTCGAGCAAGAAAATGAACATCAGTGCCAACAAGTCTGCAAATGACAGTAAAAAATAGTTGGTCAACAAACTGAAGAAAGAGATAAAAAGAAACGGAAAATGGAGAACCAGACATTGGATCTAGTGCGTCAACAAGCCTGAATTCTCCACCCATGCAAGATTAATTAAGCAATCGTGGGAAGCAACGAAGCATCGAGCAGCAGGTCATGGAGACGATGGAAAAGCACAACGGACAGGAGGTGGAGGAGGCGTGGCACGGCAGGAGCCCAGGGAGACGAACGCCTTGAGCCTGGCAAGGGCGGCCTCGCCGCGGGCGGCCTTGTGCGGGATCATGCCACGGACCGTGCGCCAGAAGATGCATGATGGGGCGCGGTAGTGGATGGGCCCGTGCGAGGGCTTGGTGTTCATCCGCTTGCGGAGGAACATAGGCACTTCATCTTCTACCGGACCAGCCCGCCGGAGATGCTTATCTCCTCGCGCCGGAGGGGGAAGAGCTGGGGGCGACGGCGTTGCGCCCTCGAGTAGATGGGGAGGACCAGGTCGCGCCAGTGCCCTCGCGTTGATGGGGATGAGCAGGGACCGCCGCCGGCGTGCATGAGCTCGGGATGGGAGCGGCCGCGGCCAGACCCGTGGGTAGCAGGGGAAAGTGGGGTGGCGCACGGGAGGTGGGGGAAGGGAGCGGTGGCTCGTCAGCAGCGCACAGGAGGTCGTGGAAGGGCGCGTAGGTCCGCCCGTGGCGAGCAGAAGGTTGGAGAAGGGGCGCTAGGAAGAGCAGGGCCTGCCGCGCGCGAGGACGCGAGGTAGGAGGTGGGAGTGGGACACCGGTGGCGGGGAATCAGGATCGGGGCTAGCGCCTGCTGAGAAGAGGACCTCGGCAGCGTGCACGCGATATGGAGTGGACACCGGCGAGGAATGAGGCGGGCAGGAGGCCTTCAGGTGAAGAAGGTGGGAGAAGTAGGGATTTTCCGGGCTCGTCGGCGATTCGCCGGAGGATGGTCTGGCCTGAGAGGGATCTGCGCTATGCAGGAAACTATGGGGTGGCTACCGGGATGGAGAATGAGGTGAAGTAGGCGCAGGAGGCGGGGGAGGCCAGCGCAGACCAAAACGTCAGCCTGCCAGGAAGATGCTGCCAGCGCTACATGCAAGCGGTAGAAAACAAGCCCAACGGCTCCATCAGAAACGGACGAGCCCACTGTCTACACTCTGCAGAGGGTACGCACTGCAGACCGACATCGAGTCAATCCAGCAGGCATGCATCGAAGTACTAAATAAGATTCTATCTATTTGGAAATAGAACTGCCTATTTCTAGCACGGATCTTGGCACAGGAGTGGACGACAATGATAGCATGCGCTGCAGTTTGGTTACATACGAAAACTTTTGTCTATATATATATATATATAGGGTCGCACTATTCTGAAACCGGTGCTCAAAATAATATTCTGAGCACCGTCTGCCCTATAGGCGCTGGCACGCTCGATCCAGAAAAGAAAACACCCAAACCCACGAACAAATCCCTCACGGCCACACATCCCGTTTGACCTCCAGCCCGGCTAGCTCGTCCGTCTTGCTTTCCGCCGCCGGCCCGAAGGCCCCCGCACCGCTGCCTAAAGGCTCCCGGTCCGCCCCTCGATAGCCCCCGACGCCGCCGACCTTAGAGCTCGCGCGCCGCCGCCGCCTTGAGAGCTCGCGCGCTGCCGCCGCGTTGAGAGCTCGCGCGCCGCCGCCGCCGCCCGGAGGTCCTCGCGCGCCGCCGTCCCCGGAGGTCCTCCTTCTCCGCAGCCGGTGGGTCCCCTTCTTACCGTGACCGGCGGCTCCGCCTTCTTCCCCGCGGCCGGCAGGCCCTCGCTCCGCGCTCGGGCCATGGTGGATGGTGGTTGGCCGCATCTGCTCCTCTTCCTTTCTAGAGCTCTTCGAGCGCGCAGCTGCGTTCCACTCCGCGCGCGGCCTCGTATCGAGACGGGCCTTGGCCCGGTCGTCTCGACGCCGCTGCTCTAGTATCTCTCCGGTTCCTCTCGCGCGCCATGGTCCTCTTATGTACTAGCCCCATTACTGGCTGTTCCGGACCAGATTGTGGTGGTGTGATACGAGAGCGGCAAGGAGAACTCGCCGTCGCGCCGCGTCGTGCGTCCCTCGGCGGCATGGATGCCCCCGCTGCCCCGCACCTCCTCTCCCCTATCTCTGTTTCTATCTTCACAGAACTGCAGTGGTATTTCACATTTCATTTACTGGAAGTACAGTCTTTCCATCATGGGCAGAACACGCATTCATTAGCACGAAGTATAGCTACTTTCGTATTTTGCTACATGTAGTGTACGTTTTTTATGCCGGACAGAACACTATTTCAACACTGACCAGAGCGTGTGGGAAACAATGACACGATATGGAATTGCATATAGAGTACGCAGTCCTTGAGAGTACGTACTATACTTGCTAATCAATGTATCTAATGTCAACGATTTTATTCATTCCATTGATAATAAAATTGCTCCAACAAGAGTCATCCTATTCTAAACGTGTACTTCTTGTGTGTGTATTTGAGTGTTATCGATAGCCATCCTATACACCCATACGCCCCAGAAATTTCCTTTGTTTGAGACCAACAATCACTGAGCCTGATGCACAGGCCATCATTCCTAGCCTGAAGTTGTTCTAAGGTCGCGCTGTCTCTGCAGCTGGGGCGCCGCCGAAGGCCGAATTGCCTCGCCGTCCTTCCGTTTCTTCCGGTGCTGGCTGAAGATCTCCCGCCGACGACGGCGACCTTCCCAGCCGCCCCGTTTCCCTGCATCCACGCGCAGCCGGTAGGCTACATCACGTGCAACAGCGGCTGGCCTACTCTTCCCCAACCGGAGAAAGGACTCCGTGCCATCCCTGCTGCTCCTCTACCGGCGCGAGACCACCGCGCGGTCGCCGGAAATCCACCTCCTCACACGCCGCCGGGAGCGACCCACATCCTGCTCCGCGTGCGCCAACTCGATCTTCGCGAACAGGGCCGTCCGGGGAGGCACGGCCGGGAGGCCCGCAGCGCCCCTCACCTTTGATCGCTCCGTCGTCCCTCCTCACTCCTCACCCCGCGCCACATGCCGACAGCCACCCCGCATCCCGGCGGCGCTGCCGCGTGACGTCTTGTGCCTCCACTTGAGCTGTCGCGCCACGTACGTCCGAACTTTTTCATAGCCAGGCCTTTACTTCGCCCCGGGCAAAACGTCCGTGTGTGCCCCCGAAGAGCAGCGAAACCACGGGCTCCACGGCCGCCCGTTGATCATCGATGGCGCTGGCCTCCCTTTGTGGCACCACCGGCAAGCCGGAGAGCCAGCTCTCGCTCCCGTCATCGGCGTCATCTATTTTGTATCTTCACTCTGTCTTATCCCCACGCAGCAATATACATATGTAATAGTGGGCCACTATTGCGTCTACCATGTAAAATTGGTGGTTAACGAAGTACATATGTTTTTCAATTACGTCTACCATCTATCGATGCCTGGTATAGTCGTATGCTTGAATTTTTGTGTTAGTTCAGCTCATGCTCGGTATATACTTCATTTTTGGATTCAATGAAGTTTCATAGAAGTAGACATATTTTCAGTGTTGTTGAGAGGTATGTAGTCGCAGAAGTCAAAAAATTGATCACTTGTACTGCTTTGTTTTGCTATCGGATATTCTATTTGCGAAACATAAGTACAGATGTGGTACAGGGGCTAATACTTTGTTTTAGTTATTTTCCATTATCAAAGTCTCATTTATATCATACATATTAGAAATGAGCCTCTAGGATGTCGGCACTATTATTTTGCGCATACAAATATTTTCTTGTGTAGGAAATTTGCATGCGCGTTGCAACTTAAGAAAAAAGAAACTAATAATTTTCGACTAAATTTTATCTTGAAATCCCTTTTTTCATTATCTGCAATAGAGCAGCCGCCCGATCGTCTTCCGCGCCACCGCCGGAGGGGCCTCCGCGCCGCTGCCCGACGGCCGTGCGTGCCGCCACCCGAGGGGCCTCCGCGCCGCCGCTCGAGGGGACTCCGTGCCGGCGGTGCCACCGGCAACCCCGCTTCGTGCCGGCGCTCGTCTTCCCTCGTCCCACAGCTCCAAGATTCGTCGCGCGACGCCAAGGCCTCGGCTCGCTCTCCGTCACGGCCGGCTGCGCCACCGGCCCGAGCTACTCCGCCAACCGCCGCCGCCGGACGACTTACGGGAAGTACAAGAAGCGCAGACGGACAGTTCGTGATGTTGTCTACCAAGACGAGCGCCTGGTTCATGCCGTTGTCAACACGGAGCTGGTACTCGTCTTCGACTCGGCTGTGCAAAATCTTCTCCACTTTTGAGTAAAAGAACAAATTGTAAATATTTATTTCCCTAGAAATATACAAAAATCGTTCTGATAAGTAATATAATAAGGTTAGAGAAGTACAATTATCCATCCCAAGAAAAAACAAAATAATCTAGTCATCCGGAGTGAAGGTCAAATACTTGTGGTTGCGAAGTACAACTATTTGGGGCGAGCAGTGCACCTACTTCATATTGGAAGTACTAGAAAACCAATGTAGAAAAAAACATAATAATCTTGGTATCCACGAGGAAGTTCAACTACTTGACGCTGAGAAGTACAAGTATTCGACACGAGCAGTACACCTGCTTAATATATGTAGTACAAGAAAACCGAGAAAATCCCAAAAAATTATAATCCGGTCATCCGCGAGGAAGTTCAAATGCTAGACACAGATAAGTACAACCATTTAACACGAGCAGTACAAGCAGTTATTATAGGAAGTAAAAGAAAACCAACAAAATCCAAATCTAGAAAAAACATAAAAAAATCCCGTCATCCGTGAGGAAGTTCAAATAGTTGATGCGGAGAAGTGCAACCATTCAACACGAGCAGTACACCCGCTTAATATAGGAAGTACAAGAAAACCGACAAAATCCAAATGTACAAAAAACAAAAATAATCCCGTCACCCGCGAGGAAGTTCATATATTTGAAAACGAGAAGCACAACCATTCGGCACGAGCAGTACACCCACTTAATATAGAAAAGTACAAGAAACCCGACAAAGTCCAAATGTAGAAAAGACAAAATAATCCCGTCATTGCGAGGAAGTACGTGCGAGTGATTCCGAGAAGTACGAAACGGGGACAACAGGAAGCACAAGCGGTAATTACATGAATTAAAAGTGTTCAAAGAAAAATACTCCCACCTAAGTTCACATAGGAAAAAACAATAATAATCCAATCACCCGTAAAGAAGTTCATATACTTGACAATAAGAAGTACAACCGTTCAACACGAGAAATACACCCACTTAATATAGGAAGTATAAGAAACCCGACAAAGTCCACATGTAGAAAAAACAAAATAATCCCGTCATCCGCAAGGAAGTACGAGCAGTGATTCCGAGAAGTACAGGTGGAGACAACAGTAAGTACAAGCGGTAATTACATGAAGAAAATACCCCCACATAAGTTCACATAGCAATATTGTGAAGTTCAAATATTAAGATCCGGGAAGTGCAGAATCTCTTAAAATAGAATATAGGGACAATCTAACATTATCATTTTGAAGAACACATGCTAGTTTTTGTAAAACACACTAGTATCAAAACATTTCCAGGAAGTACAACCACGAAGGCCAAGCAATACAAGGACATGTCGTGGGAAGTTCAGATGCACGTGGTTGTGCTGAGCATTTTGTGTGGCCATGGACCTCAAACGAACACCGTATGAGAAACTTATAGTCATTTTACTGAACACTTTCGTGAAACAGCGCCGAGAAGTACAACCGCATTTCCCTAGAAGTGCAAGTTTGTGTCGAGAGAAGTTCAATGCTCTGTTTTTACGGGGCGGAAATATATTGTGCAAATCTCATCGATTTGATCACCAACCACTTCAATCATTGTCACTAAAAGGTTTATATGGTAGAGTATATGTGTAATTTCATTACCTACAACATTTTACAACAAATAAATTGATCTAATCCATCAAATTCAAATCGTTATCCCACAAAATATACTAGAAACATGATTTCAAAACTTCTAAAATTAGTTTTAAACCGTTCGGATTTGGCAAAAATGGTAGATACAAAAAAGATGCGCCATTTTGACAGCTTTCCAACCGTATATCATTTCAACTAGATTTAGATGTGCGCCTTGGCGCACGACCCCGTTGAGGCCATGGCAAAGTTTATTTTGTATAAGAGCGATAAAAATTAACAACCAATATGATACTCCCTCCCTCCGATTCATATTACTTGATGCTAAAATAGATGTATCTAAACGCATTTGAATCGGAGGGAGTAGTATATTTGTTAGATTTTACAAAACAATGTTAATGGGATGAAATTAGGATAAAGTACACGAACAAGCAAACGCCTACATACAATTAGGGAAACACGCTGATAAACCTTTTACAAAAAATGTATCAAACATTTATAAAATGGTTTTTATGCCACAAAAAAGATAAACAACCATTGATTTAATTTCTACTGCAATTTTATTTGCAGATTGGGCATCCAAAATTTTGGGCTTGCCGCCCAAACTTCGCATTCCTTTGCCCATGGTTCCCAAATTTTGAAGTGATAAAAGGATTCAGCCACCGCTAAATTAACATGCATGAAAATCTATTATAAGAAAGTGTTAAGTCAACATTACACAGGACTAAGCCACAAACATTAGAGCAGGAAGGAATGATAATTTAGCGGAATATGAATAAACATGCAAAGAAACCATAAGTAGTCAAACAAATGTGGTAACTTGTCAATTATTAGCTCTTCGTGCGGCTTTCGTGGTCTTGAATAGTTGACATGGTCGAAAGAAAACAACACACACGACACACATGACATGGTGGTAACACAAAATATTTTACATGTGAACCCAAATATGAGGAAGGTTAGCGTGGTGAGAGCTAACAGAGTTGAACTTTTTTATATTGTAGTTATGTCGTGAACATTCGTGTGAACAGACGGCAGTTTGGTGTACATGGGCTGCTAATGACGCCATGTGCTATAGTCCTTCTACGCGTGAGCTTTTCGAGCATTGTGGACTAACTTTTTATTATGCAATACTACGTATGCAATATAAATAGGGAATCAACATGTCGTCTCTCCGGATCCCCTTTCTCACTCCTCTCCCTCGAGCTTGGAGCTCAGCTCTATCGCCATCAATTCATGGCGTCCTCGACGATACGACACTGATCCCATAACCGCCACCCCTCCAAATTGTGTTCCAACTATTTTTCTCGGCGCACAAATCGTTATCGCCTCTGCCGATACTCCGACCACCAATCGATACCGGTGACTACGGTCGAAGCCTACCCGTCCGCCCGACGGCTCGACGATTGAAGACACCTGCGGTGAGCTCCTCCGTCCTTGCTTGAACGAGGTGGGCGTCATCGATTTGTGGTTCTGGGCTGCCAAACCCGCGACCACGATCGCGAGGCTAGACAGCTGCCACTCTGCCGTCAAAGCTATTGACATGCACCGCCGCGAGGAGGCGAGGGCCATGGCGTCGAAGGTCATAGACGCCTTGAGAAGAGACAGCTTGCTCAGCCTCGTGTCTAGTGCTCGTGACCAAGGAGCTGCTCGTATAAAGGTAAAATCCACAAACCGAAATCTTCGGTAATCATTAATCGGATGATTAGTAGCTAAGCTGAAATAGTGTACGTGTAGAAGAGATCATACATTGATCGCGGATTTATAATACTTAAAAGCTGAAAAGATAGCATATTATCATGATTGAAACAAAACTGAAGCAGATGTTTTTTATCACCCTTTACCCATAGGTACACACACATACTCGAAATCTCACAAAATTCAGAAGAAGCGTGTATGGACCACTGAAACGGAAACTATGAAGTTAGGCATGGCGCCACGCCACGCCCCTGGTTGCATCCTTTTTGCCACCACCTCTGCTCAATTCTGGCCGGAGTACCATACCAATGGATGCAGATGAGCGCACTACAATGCTCATGACTTGCACCACATATTCATCGCCACCGGCATGTCCTTCCGCCTTTGCTCACGCCTTCTGAGCACACAGAATAGCCCATGAGCCTCGTCCGCTCTGCAGTCTGTTGAAAGTAAATGTAAGAAAACATAAATACGAGTTTGCGGGTTAAAACATAGTAACGGAACATAAAAGAGTTGTCCATAAGCTGTGTATGTAATAAACATCTATGCTTGCAAAGATGATTTCTTGTTGTTTTAGCTTCAAGAAATAATTCATAGAAATTGTTTCTCGATTAGGTAGACATCTAACCTATGAAGGAAGAGAAAAAAATACATTTGGGTATCTTCGATTCTACAAAACAGTATATACATAATTCTGCAAAGTATTTTTAGCATTTTTTCTCTAAAAATGCTGTTGTAATTTAGGCAAAGACAGTGTAGAATGTCAGCTAACTTACCGACTTGTGTTGTAGGCAGCTGCTCCGTTTGGCAAATAACCGGAGCGCTGGTGAGGCGAGTAGCTGCAAGGAAAACCCAATCAAAAGCAGAAGAAGAGAAGCCTCGCCGGTAGGTACTATTATACAAGAAAAACCGGCGGGCACCGGGAGACATAAGATGAGCCCCATCCGAAAGTGGTAAGTCATTTTTTTTTGCGGGGGACAGGTGGTTAGTCATGACAGAATTCAACTGTACACATTCCCTTTCATTTGCTCAGGACGTCATGGAAACTTCTTGGTCTTTCATCACCACTCAAGTAGCATATCATCATTCTTAATCTTAGCTTGTTCTTCTGTACACCTCCATCACTCAAACCAAGAAAAATGCATGTACAAATTATATCAAAAAAATATAAATGCCTAGTGTTGCCATTCAGCCTATGCCACACAGATTACAAAATAAGAGGGAACATGCCAGATTTTCTAGCCGATGTTCTAGGCTTCTTGTGTTGCCAATCACCCCCGGATTCCTTTGTATGCATCTCTTGCCAGGACAAGCTGTCCATTAACACACATACGAATACTTGTATTTTTGTTTTAAAATGGTACTACTTAATTACTCGGGTAGTGAGAAACATCTCCGATCCTTCTCCTTGAATGTTATATAATTTCCGCTTCGGTTAGAAGCCAAATTCGAGAAAATATGGAAATATGCAATAAAAATTCTTTTAAGCATGAGAGAAACATGAATGGTAGCACAAAAGCTCAAACTCTCCAGCCAAGTAGTAACCAATGTAAATCATTAAGCTATATGGGAACAAATACCATGTTCAAAGCAATATATAATATGGAGGAAATATGACTTGAAAGGACGAAACAGAACACAAAGCCAATAACTTGAGAGTTCAGAGACATGGGATAGACCAAAGAGTATTATTCGAGAAGACGCCAAAATTAAAGAACACATTTGTACCATCGCGCCATTATAAAGAAGTATCATACAATTATAAATTCATAAAACAACAAAGTTGCCTAATTTAGAACTAAATAGCATCAAGTGTTTCTTATCAAGTGCGATCGGGTAAGAACTATTAACTCCTAAAAAGGATGTATCGAGTGCGATCAATCTGTTTCTTATCAAGTGCGATCGGATCGGGACAATTAGTTATAAAATGGAAATATCGAGTAGAAAGTCTAGGTAGAAAAAAACATAACAAAAGTAAGGAGAGGAGTCTCGGAAAACGAGAGGAGGCAAATATCATGCTTTCATCATTTCAGCCACGAGAGGCTGCAGCTGCCATGCCTCAGAACAAATAGCCAAATAGGAAATAAATAATGCGTGTTGGTTTTTTAGGCTTTGTACTTCATACATGGGGAGGCATAAATCCAAGTACCATGGTCTCTAAATTAGATTGGAATGCTCAAACATGTTGTTTGAATAAAATAAGTAAATCTTTATCTTCTATCAAAGGTTTGGCAATGGTAGAGTGATGTGCTAGATATGCTTACCTCTTCATGACACGTGCTCAAAAAAAATATGAAAGCAACACGAGAGAGGCACAAGTGTGACATAGACTCTAGAACATAGCAAATCAATGTTTTTTTAGAGATCAATAGGGTTCGAGAGAATTATTAGTTTCAAAATTTGTCCGAGCCCATGGCAATGAAGAACAAATTAGGTAGCATTTGAAATCAAAGCACCTGGAACCGCATTTGAATTGAAGAACATGATAGCGAGTATTGCCTTTGATGTTTCTTCTAATGACAACATGAAAGGAGGTCGAGCAAGAATGGAGAGCTAAGCAAGAAGTTTCCCATGCCAGGTGCCATGATATCGACCACAAACCTCTCTACAAATGTGCCTAGAAGAAGTCCAATTGACTACTGATGATAGGCCCCACAAGAAATTTTAGCAAGGAGATTTCTAGTAAAAAAACAGTAGCAAAGCTTACTTTACGAAAAAAGAACTTAAACTCTAATATAGCCATATAGATACCAAAGGCCGTAATCAAGAAATAGCGTAAGCTCTAATATAGCCATATAGCTACCAAGTGCTGCACCATATATACCGATAGATCCAAAGGTAAAACAGAAATAAAATCCAGTTACAGCAGCAACTTTTGCTATCTTCTTTAGAATATATATGTATAAGAGAAAAAGGATACCAACAAATTCACTACATGGTAGTGAGCTACTTCTTGGTCTGTATGGTCTCGTCTCCGTTTTACCATGTTAGGGGTTGCATTGCTATCTTCTTTTAGATAAGCAATACAATACGAAAATTGGAATACCCCGAAAGGAGAAAATATGCGTTATTTTAGTGAAATAGCGGTGAGAGGCAGCTACTAACTTGATGTAATGAAATTAGGATACATGATTCTCCCATCTATGCAACAATCTAATATACTCGAAGTGGAAGGCACATGGAGGCAATGCCATTATATCATAAGATCAAATGGCTCAAGAAAGTATATACTTACAGCTTTATCGGGTAGTGAGATCCGGAATAGACAGAATGAAGTTATTCCCCTATAGATCACCACGAGTAAAACCGAAAAGCATGAATGGTAGCAAGCTGATCAATATAAATCATAGCTTGAATGAATTGCATTTTTTAGATAGATAGCTTTAAACTAAAATTTAAAAATAATCCTTGCACAAGAATAGTCATATGCTTAAGCATATCTCTATTTAATTTCTACAACACAATCTCAGTACATATTCCGACTACTAACACATCATAACCGAACAAGAATAATATGCGGTGAAGTTGTAGCAATACTACGTTCCTAAAAGGGAAGGTGAAACCTTGACACTTCTTTTCTTTGGACAACATAAATAACCATGACACTTCATTTCTAGAGAAGGATCAATAATTAGAATGCTGAACCTCACTTGCAAAAGTCCCATACCCGCTTTATTATTGAAGTTCTAACATAATTCGAATCAATAAGCTTTTGATATGTTCTAGCTCTCCAAATAGTCATTCATAGGAAGAAATTAAATAGAAGAGATATCCACATACGGCTTGCAGATTTAAGTGAAGTGCATTGATGTCAAATAGCCAAATGAATGTCTACACCCAGATGAGTGAAGACAAACATAACCTAAAATATCTATGGCACCTTGGAATAAAATCATTAGATCTCCTAGTATGTGGAGTATCTAAGGGAGCAAGGAAGAATGGGAGCCCACTTACAACAAATCATGCAATCAACACCAATGTTGGTCGTTGCCACTACCGGCATCGGAATCTCCGGCTATCCAAACTCAAACATTCGAGGTAACACCTCAACATCTGCAAAGCAACAATCATGAAAAGCGTATCTCAAGTCTCGTTGACAACAAAGTTTGCAGTTTTTTTTATTATTGAAATGATGATTACTTCACCACACCAAACAAAAGGCAGAAGTAATAATGAAAATGAACATCAATCTTACCCGCCTATATAACCGGAACCAGAATATGGGATATAAGCAGACCAACCATAGTCCAAACTCAAAAGTGACCATGTTCTACGCCGCCAATTCTATATTGGACGAAATTGGTTTCCGCCTACGCGTGCAATGGAACCAATATAGAAAACCATGTTATGGTCGACTATACCCCAACCGATATGTTATGCCAACAATCTAAAAACAAAAGTATGCGTAATCAATCGGTGATGAGCATTAACCAAAAAATACCATAACCTTGAAATTACTTCGAGTCCCGTAATAGCCGAGCCTTGCAACACTTGATGACCTAGTCATAACATGTAGTCAGGTTCTTTAAATCTTAACCTCAAACAGGAACGAAAACACAATTATTCCAACGGATATGAATACATTTTACGAGTAGAAATGCTCAAGCACTAAGATTTGAGCTAAAATGCTAAATACCACCAGGTTCATATATTCACCACATATTTCTCAACAGATTTAAAACCCTGTACTTGTACGAGAAAGATCAAAAGTAAACTCATGGATGCAAATCAAGACTAATTATATAAAAGTCAAATTTGAGAACCATCAGGTCTACGGATACGAGCATATAGTGTACATCGATTTTCATAGAAAAATAATTAGCAATAATCTGAACAATATCCAAGCAATTCATTCATTATAATAACAAAAACAAAAGGCACAGATCTCCCTAGAAGCTAACCGTCCATCGAATCGAGTAATTCATGTCTTCTAGAGGCAAATCCATGTGGTCTCCTTCATCTCCCCGCAACCTCCCCCTTTTTCCCCTTCTGAATTTCCGGAAGGACAAGGATATTTTGTGTGAGAGAGAGATGGAGGGAGAGGGAGAGGGAGGGAAAGAGAGACCCGCATGTCGAGCCCAACCAGGGCGTCTTCCAGCGACTGTACAATAGGGAGAGACTCATCCCAAAGAGCTGCTCCTCTTGATGGCCACCAACCGCTCCTCCTCCAATGGTATGTCAGGAGGAGGCTCATCCCAACGATCTAGGCTGCTCCTTCCAGCCCCCAGCCGCTCCTCCGGTTGCGAGCCCTCGGCCGCTCCTTCTCCGACGACACAGCCCGTCGTTTGACCGTGGCAGCGGCACCTCGGAACCTCGCGGCCGACCTCCTCCACCTCCGGCCCGGCGCCGCCCTCGAGCGCCATAGGGGGAAGAGGAGAGGGCGCGGGCGACGACGGCTCGCCGGAGAGGAGGCCGGCCGTGGTGGAGAGCTAGGGAGGCGGCCGCGACGAGCCGGAGATGGGGACGCGGCGGCCGCGACGAGACGGAGATGGGGATGCGGTGGGGGGAGGTGGCGGCTGCAAGGATTGGGAGAGGGTTAGGCTGGGGCGCTCGCACGACCGGGCCAGGCGGGCCTTTACACGACCCATGGATAAAATGCGGGTCCGCGCGAGGGCCTCGCGCCCTGGACGGAACGGCCGGCCGAGATCGCGCCACGTTAGCTCGATCGGACGACCCAAAATCCAAACGCCTGTGAGAGCTCCATGGGGGTGCAGCAATCATACCGTGAGATTGTTTAAATACTTCGAATAGAAATCGCGGGGAAATCATTCGGTGCTCGTCACATAAAACGGGCGGACAGTAATTCGTGTATTTCTCTTAAACTGTAAGGAATTAGAGAAAACAATTGGAATAAGAAAGTTGCGCCTAGTTCATAGCTTTCCAACGCCATATCATTTGCATCATTCCGACATACGGTTGAAAAAATTCACCCAAATTACTGTCCGCTCGTTTTTGAGTACGTCCGAAACTCGGTATTTTCAAAATTGTTCAAAAACTGTGAGGATTTTGAAAAAACTTAAAACATGAAAAAGTTGCGCAATTTCATTATCTTTCCAACGGTATATCATTTGCTCAGTTTCGATAAGCGATTCGAAAATCGAACTAAAAGTTCGTTTTCTGGCCATATAGAAGCGTTTTCGTATTTTAAAAATTAAATTTAAACCGTTCAAAATCTGTGAAAAGTGTGAACATGAAAAAGTTGCGGTTTTTCATTATCTATCCAACGGTATATCATTTGCATAGTTCCGACAAATTTTGAACACTAAACAAATCGATTTCGTGACGGAAACATGGATTCTGTGAAGAATATAGAGAAGTACGAACGCACACTGCAAAAAGTTCCGGGGAAGTCCAAGACCGTGTCCGGAGAAGTACGAGTCGGTGCTCAGAATATAATTCTGCAACTGGTTGCAGAATAGTGCTGCTATTTTATATATAGCTCTATATATATATATATATATATATATATATATATATATAAGCATGAATTTTGAAATCCATAACTTTATATATTTTTATGAGTAAATATTAATTGGGATATTAATTTGTATGTGCATTATCATTTTATCTAATACATGCAAACAATTCTTTAAAGTAAATGAACAAACATAAGAATAAATAAATTCTTTTGATCTAAAAAATTTAAACTGTGTTTTAAATATTTTTCACTAAAGTAAAATTTAATATAAGGTTATATCTTCAAGATGTAAATATAATATCTGGTGTTTATATAAAACAATATTTGTGTTAACGGACTGCCCTAAAATGAGCATCAAATATAGAAGTCCCCTTCAGGCAGGCTGATTCATTTGTGGGTCGCTTTTGCGACCTTATTGTAGTGGGCTTGTGTTCCAGTGTAGCTATATTTCTGACCTTCCCCCCTTTGATTTCTTAGGTCCGATTTGTTTTGTTTGATTTCAGACCGTCGATTCTAGTTGACATATGTGTATGTTTTTTTTGAACAGGGACGAGGCCCGAAGGCCCTAGAAGTCGTATTAACCTGTGGTAATTTTATATAAAGGACTCTTAGAGATGGAAACATCAGAGATGGGTCCATAACTATTACAAGAAACGGCCTTAGATAAAAAAGAGAAAACGCCATCAAGTCCTTCTTCTCTGTTGTAGCCCTGACTGGAATTTGAATCGATGCTATCGGGGGACTATGCCACTTGTCTCCCCGCGACCAAAGATTCTCCGCATTGGCGATGAGGCCCGGAGGAAGAAAGAAGTGCGGTGCCAGCCTATCACCGGAACGCGGAGTGGCTTGGAATCACCCTAACAAGCTTGACCTTTGTAGATGATCTCTATAGACGAGCTTTACCATCCTTTCTCGAAGCTCTCACCGACAACTCAATCCTCCACCTCCCACCTCCATGGCGAGCAGATGGATCAAACATAGAAGCAACTAGGGCATCTACCTTGACCGCCAGATCTGGAGCATGCACTTCAAACTAATTCAGCAGGGACGCTGCAGAGGCGCTCCTTCCCATCTCCGGCTCCGACCTCCGGAGCGCCATGGAAAGGAGCAGCACCACCGTCGGCCAGCAGATGCAGCTTGTATGCATGGGCGACCTAGATCCCTTCGGGGAAAACGCCAAACTCCACTAGGGGAACCCACCCAAAACCTAGACTACTAGGGTCCGGCTTTCCCTCTCCCGGTCACTCCGGCTGGCGGGCCGCCGGAGGAGAGGGAAAGGGGAGCCGGCGGAAGGGTGGCGACTCTCAAGAGGGAAAGTGGGCAAAAGTTGCATATGTTTGTCTGGTTCGGACTAATTTTGGCTGCTCCCGTTCCATTTGAAAATGAATGGACTAATTCAACTATGGCGAGAGATTGGCGAAGGTACTGCGATCGATCAATGATAGGGCCAAAACGCGACCCACCCATTCCTACCCCGAATTGGCAAAAGAGTTCAGGGAATCAGAAAAAGCGATAGCTGCCCACAGAGGAAACCTGAAAAGGAAAGGACCACCCTCATATTCGTGGGACGCCACCGCACGGCACCGCAGCCAAGCATTTCCAACGCTGGGTCCTTGAACTCCCAAAAACCCTCTCCCCTCCGACCACACCCAGCGCCGCCGACTGATCGCCGATGGCGCCCTCCGCTCCCCCGCCGCCGCCTCCCCGCCTCCTCGTCCCCAAGCCCGACCCCGACGCGCCCCCGCAGATCCCGCTCACGCCGGAGCTCTGCGCCGCCCTACGCCGTGAGTACATCAAGCCCGACCCCGACGCGCCTAAGCCCCAGGCCCACGCCACGCCGCTCACCGCCGACCTCTGCGCCGCGCTGCGACGGGAGCTCGAACCCTCCCCCGACGACCACTCCGATTTCGCCGACCGCCTCCGCCTCACCCAGCAGCGCCTCGACCACATCTCCGCGCGCCTCTCCTCCGCGCCGCCACCGCCTCCCCCGCCTTCGTCCCTGCCCCCTCCCCCTCCCCCGCCACCGCCTAGGCCGAAGCGGGCCTGTTCCTCCTCCACCGCCAGGGCCGACCCGCCGCGGGCCTCGTCCCCGAGCACCATGGGCAGGAAGCGCTTCCGCGGCCTGCCGAGCGCGGAGATGGTGCGCGCCACCGTGCCCACGGAGGCGGACATCCTGCAGGTCCGCACCCTCGCCCGCCGCGCGCGCCTCACATTCGAGGCGCTCCGCGGCGTCTACGCCCGCCGCGCCGCCGCCTCCACGCCGCCCAGCCGCGGCGTCCGCCGCAACCGCGCCGACATGCGCGCCCTCAGCACCATGATCTCCAGCAACCTCTGCCTCTACCGCGACAAGCGCATCGTCGGCCCCGTCCCGGGCGTCTTCGTGGGCGACGTCTTCAACTACCGCGCCGAGCTCCTCGTCGTCGGCCTCCACAGCCACGCCCAGGCCGGCATCGGCTTCGTGCCCGCCAGCCTCGCCGGCGAGGGCAAGCCCGTCGCCACCAGCGTCGTCTCCTACGGCGGCTACCTCGACGACCACGACAACGGGGACGTCCTCCTCTACGCCGGGACCGGCGGCCGTCCGCGCAACGGCCGCGCCGACCAGGAGCTCGAGGGCGGCAACCTCGCGCTCGCCAACAGCTGCAAGTACGGCGTCGAGGTGCGCGTCATCCGCTGCCACGTAACCGACGCCAGCCCCAGCGGCAAGGTCTACGTCTACGACGGCCTCTACAAGGTCGAGTCCTCCACCCACATCCCCGGCGACTCCGGCCGCGAGGTCTGCACGTTCAAGCTCGTGCGCCTCCCCGGCCAGGACCCGCTCGGCAGCAACACCTGGCACGCCGCCAGGAGCCTCGTCGACGACCTCGACGCAGGCGTCCGCCGCCCCGGCTACCTCACGCTCGACCTGTCCAGGGGCAAGGAGGCCATCCGTGTCCCCGTCTGCAACACCGTCGACCAGGACAGGTCTCCGCTTGACGACACCAAGTACATTGCGCGTCCCCGGTTCCCGCCGCCCAGGATCGAGAGCCGCCGCAGGTGCTGCGGGTACAGGGCGTCGGCTTCTTACTCCAAGTCCAGGTGCGCCTGCGTGAAGAAGAACGGCGGCGGCGGCCCGCCGTACAACGCGGACGGCACGCTCGTCAAGGGGGTGCCGATGGTGTACGAGTGCGGCGCCCAGTGCGCCTGCCCGCCGAGCTGCCCCAACCGTGTCACGCAGCGCGGCATGAGGCACCGGCTGGAGGTGTTCCGCTCCGCGGAGACGGAGTGGGGCGTCAGGACGCTGGACCTCATCCAGCCGGGCGCCTTCATCTGCGAGTTCAGCGGAGATGTGGTCGCCGCTGGCGCGTCCACGGACTGGGACGGCTACGTCGACCCGAGGAAGTTCCCGCCGAGATGGAAGGAGTGGGGAGACGCCTCTGGGGTCGCGCTTCGGGACGACGAGGGGCCTCCATTGCTTGCACAGTGCCCAGCGCCGCCGGCGTACGTGCTGGATGTGTCCAGGAGGAGGAACTTCGCGCCATACATCTGCCACAGCGGCGCACCCAACGCTTTCATCCAGTTCGTGGTCTGTGGTGATGAGAGCGACGCATTCCCTCACCTCATGGTGTTCGCTTTGGAGACCATCCCACCCATGCGTGATTTGAGTATCGACTACGGCATTGATCAGTGATCATCACATCAACTTAGTTTGTGAGATGGGGCAGTCAGTAGAGGTTGGGCTACATGTTGAATCTATCATTCTCAAGTTGATGGTTCACGAATTTCTTACATTTTGGACAGTATTGGTGACGATTTCTTCTCGTTTTGGGATACTGGCATGTATGCTTGACTTTATTTGGATAGCCATTTGGTCGTTTTTTTTTTGTACTACTAGCTAGGTTGGGAGAAGTCTTAAGTGCACAAGATACTAGCAGGGTGTTGTGCTGGTCTGGTGGGTGGCTTGAGGGCAGATTGAACAACTTCATATTTACTACATTAATCAAACCCGACCTCACTGTTATTTAAGAACTGCATTGTGTATTTATGTGGTGAGATTGCTTTTAGCTGAAATGTCTGTCTCATTTTCATTCCCAGTTTGTGGATTTGTGTTAGAGTGTGCAAGCGAGAGCTTGGAACAATGTTCCCGTGAGCAATGGGTTTCACTGACTGTGTACTGTGTTGCTGACTTGATTCCGATATCAGCATGCCAATATCACTGTGTTTAATTTTAGTCTCCTGGAAATTATTGCACTTGCATCCGTTGAAAAACGGGCTGAGCTCTATTTCACAGCTAGCAAGCTCAGTCGTCTTCAATTTCTCCGTGTCACTGCTAGCAAGCTCAGTCGTCTTCATTTTTTTGTATGGAAGTTCGTTTGTCTTCATTAATCACCTGTTCAGCACCCTTCAACCAATTTAGTAGAAAAAGATGAAGTGACGGTTTGAAGTGGGTTGAGTCAAACTGTTTTTTGAGCACATTAGATAGTTAAAAATATTGTGGTATTTGGACAAGTCCCAGCTTAAGAAGAGAAACACATTGTGCACATACCAATCTATTCAGTTTTTTTTTTAAGAAGCAAGGTGGAACTGTATTCGTAGGGTAGAAGTAACAATACTTCTACTGAAGGAGGGGTGAGCCCAGCCAAACATGTCTACTATGAAGGCTCTAGATTACTCAACATTCATGCAGTTTTAGGCCACAACGCAACTTTTCCGGATGTGTATATTGCAGTCATCATCAGAGTTGCAGCATATTCTTCAAGCCTTGACAGCATGCCGTACGTAGCTTGGATAGTTTCAGAGATCTTTAATTTCCTGCAGAGTTGCATACAGCAGCAGTAGCTACTAAGAAAATTCACCGTTCCTCACTTGTGCAGGGTTGCAGCTATCGCCCCTTTAGCTCCAGAATTAATAAGAGAAGCATCCACATTTATTTTGGCCAGACCCCTTCCAGGTAAGAATCCATTAATTTGCTAATCCTTCTGGAGCATTTTCTTCTAGAGTAGAGTAGTGCTGTACTATTTTGTTGCCGTTGCATTTGTTCATGAAGAAGCTTTCTGATCCATCGAGGGAATTGCACATTCCACCAGGTCATGTTCATGGCATTGCACAGATCACCACATCGACGAATTTTTGCACATTCCACCAGGTCTTGTTCTAATCCGTTGGAGCAAGCCTATTTTTTGTGTTTATCTCCGTTGGCAGCAAACTAATGGTGGACCCACAGGGACAAGCCGGGCGCTGTGGTTACTAACCAGCTCTGATCGAGTCGAACCAACCAGGCTTACCCTCCAAAAAACCTAAGTGTTCATCTTCTCATGCATTTTTATGTTGTGAAAATCTCTTTTGACTCCTGAGCTCCAGCGATCCTCTATGTTAAAAAAATTCCAAATCTTATTTACAACTTTCAGAAAAATTGAAAAAATTTGTGGAAGTTGTCAATGCTATATCTTACAATTATGCAAATTTGTGATATGAAATTCTTTTTTATTATGGGCTACAGAGAACTAACAAAATCTGATACTTTTTGGAGATATGCAAATGTGTAATGTTCACTATACTTAGATACACATTTTTTTGAGTGTAGCTCAAACTATAAGTTATTTCAGATTGATATTTTGCACATTTCTAGGATGCATCACTGGCTACATCTATATTTTTCCAGATTTTTTGAAGCACAAAATGATGATTTTTTATTTTTTAAATAATAGGAGCAAGAAATCACCACTCGTTATATTACCAATATATTGAAAAGTAATGTTTATTTTCTCCTAAATTGTTCTCCAGCCATGTAAAAAATATTTAGCTTGCACTTGGCTAGAACAACTATGTGTTGTAATTTTGTTGCTATGCTAGCTGTTAATAAGGGATTAGACTTGCTTCCAACTAATTAGAACAAAGCCCGGTGAAATCTTCAAAAATAGTTTATATGGTAACGTTGTGAACATGACCTAGTGGAATGTGCAATTCCCTCCCGACCCATCCACAAGCACATATAGAAATGAACAATTGGGCCTTGCTACTTTCGTGGTCGTAATAGTCCTCAACGATGCCTGGTTGCTGACATTGTCTGTTCAGGTGGGACTTACATGGCGTCCATATTTGGTAACGAAGAATTGCTTATCTTATGTTCAATCTTTTAATGATGAAACCGCAGGGAGAATCCTTACGGTGTATTAAGGATATTACAAGGAGAATTACATCAAGCTGGGTACAGATGGACACGAAACTACAAAAGTAGAGACATCAGGTTAAACAAATCAAAATCCAATCCATGAGTAGTTGAACTAAAGCAGTTTTCACCGAAAAGACGTAGTAGCTCCCAGGTACTCCTGAACCCAAGTTACTGTAAGGTCTTTAAATTTTATTTGCGGATAGAGGACGCATGTATGTATGCCCACGCCAGCTTCGGTAGGTAAATTCGAAATTGTGACACTTAGGAAAATATGATAAGTTTCGAATGAACAGTCTGAAGTAAGCTTTCTCCCTTCGAAATTTCTGTCACTTAGAGGTTAGAGAACTATGTAACTTAAGGCAGGAGTAAGTTACATTGGGTTCAGAAATACCCATGTCTAAAAAATTCACTTTAGTTTTCGCTCTAAGCTTACTCTCCATGGAGCACTAGATGGTGTTTGGTATCCGAAAATGTGGTCATTACGTCACTTCCAAATATTCGAGGTATCGTAAACAACAATCTTTATGAAACATGGTCCTTGGAACAGTTGTTTTGCTCAAACAAAACACGGAGATATCTGAAGAGAGTACTGCCTCAATTGTATCCTAACACACCCTGGCAAATGGGCAGCTAAAGAAGAAATTATTCCTTGATTTTCTTTTGTGAAGTGGAGGAAAAAGATTTACCTCATTCATTAATTAAGAAGAGAGTGTCCAATTTTTAGGAGAAAATTAAACTCAAACCTATGACAACAGGAGCAAGGCCACACAAACAATACACCACACGTGCCCACAACCAAAGGTAACACATACCCAAACAACATGTCTGAATCCACACTAGCCAGCTCAAGAGACCATAAAGCGACATGAAAGAAACACTCCAAACACGAAACTCCTACACCGCGTAGAAGAAGACATGCCATGACAATGGAGGCGCCAGTCAACCAACTGTGATCCAGGGTAGGCAACAACCAAGGCGGCGAAAAAAACGCAAACCTCGGACGATAGTTCTGAGCAGCGTTGCCAAGATACCAAACTTAGCAACCCCAACACCGAAAGAAACCACATGCATGTCGGACTCATGTGAGAGATAAACTGCAGCGCTAATATGACCACTCTTCTCAAAGCCAAGTGCTTGACTCAGCAGATTAGCCACAACCGAGATTTCGTGTGAGCCGGTCCTCACTTCCTCGATGGAAGGAGTCACAGCCACACTACCACACAACTCTAGGAGCTCAGACATGATTGCATGACCGGAGCCACATGATCGCCGATCTGGCCCTAGAACGAGGAGAGAAACAACCATGAAGTTCCGGTCCACTCGTGTCCACTTTGCCAACATCAGGTAAAACAAAACTTTGCCAACATCAGGTAAAACAAAAGGACCATCAAGCATCCGTGATAGTCTACCCAATGCAGCTTCCGCTCGCTCCAAAAAAAGCCCCCAATCACTAGCAGCCAGCCATGCGAAGAGTCAATAATCTCGTGAAGAGGACGAAGGGCCTCCTGCAAGATATCAACTTGTTTCTCCAAAGCGGATTGTATATCCGCTAAGGCATAAGAACCAGCGGGAGAAAAAAAACTAAAGCCCAAGACCGACGACGAGGTACATTGGACGGGAGCGATACCTCAACCCGGGCTCGACGAGGAGCATGCGCTTGGCAGGGGGACGACGAGACAAGGAATGCCAACAAGCTGAGAGGACGCCCAGTGTTACAATAGTAACGTGCTCGGTGACCGTTCTCAAGGCATCGAGAGCACCGGCAAGGGTCACTGCAAACCGCAGCACGGTGACGAGGAGCTAGGCACCTGCAACAACTTTCATTTGAAAATCTTTTAAACCAAAGAGGTCCTAAAGTATTTTCATATAGAATATTACACCCTAGAAGTTATAGAAATATGCGTACCTAATCATACTTAAAAATCACTATTAAGATATTTGTTAGATTTAAAAAAATAGATATCTGTGGCACAAATACATATACAGTATATAGATAATGCATCATCTAAAATTGATTAAAGAAGGAACTTGTATGTACAATTTAATTTAGCATAGTGCATTTTCTATGATACATTGGAACATGTACCAGAGAACAATAGAACTAATATTTTAAAATATTTACATATTTTGGTTAAGCATAACAAATAAATTAAAAAAAATATACTCACTGAGACTTAAGCATGCTAAAACTAAGTTCTGCAGAAGTATAAAATTTAGTATAAACTGTATTAATTGTAATTCATCTATAATCCAAATATTTGCTAGACATGTCCTGGGTACATGGTCGATGTGTCCTAGAGTAGGAAGTTCACCCCCTACATCAGCCACAGTAGTGTCAACACCCGGATTTTTAAGTCCAGATGCCTATTATGCAATACATCGCAATTCCATGAAGATTGTTTTTGCGAGACATAATAAGTTCATATCATAGCACATCTTTCATTACAAACCATAATAGTCTTACATCAAGGGATCACATGATACAGTCTTACAATAATAGTTGATCTAATGATCAATTACAAAACACACACAGCGGAAGAAACGTAGTAGCGGTCCATCTGCTCCACAGGCAACTGTTGACGTCAGGAGTAGTCCTAGTTATCATAGACGTCCTGCTGTCCGTCTTCCTGGTAGTGGTGCTCCTCCTCATAGTCTGGCCATTTGAATAGACAAGGATAAAGCCATGAGTATTTTTAAAGTACTCGCAAACTAATACTAATGTAAGCACTATCAACTATATCAATGGAATTCTAAGCTCTAGGTTCATTTGCATAAAGCTAGTTTTATTTCATAAGCATTTAATAACCAAAGACTCTTCATTTGCCTAACTTAACTCAAGTGGGAACATTAGTGTCATTCCCACAACTCTGTTGTGATTCAAAGGTCAAAGTCACCTTTCAAATTCAAGTCACAAGTCACCAGTCACATTTTTAAAAGTTCTGATGACGGAACAGTATGGCCTTTCCAACTGTCCATGACCGCGGACGCGGCTATTCGAATAGGTTTACTCTCCGCAGAGGTCGTACACTTGTGCCACAATAATTGCAGTAATCCGTCAGGGATAACTGGCCCTGATTTATCACACTCAGTGCGCGGACTACCAATCATAACCTTTCATTTACATACCCTAGTATAGGCACCTCTCCCCATGAGCTTGGCCTCCCAGTGAGGGCAAACCGCCAACCTGGGAACTGCACAGGGCTTGGGTTGGATATTCACCTCATTACACGTCATTTCACTTTCAACGGAGGCAGCCTCGGCATAACCCCTATGACGCTTGTTCAGAGGGAACCCATACTAAGATACATAAGTTTCCAGTTAAGCCTTACCCAGATTTAGGTATTGTGGGGGTACTTAAGAATTGGAATGGTATCGCATCCGAACCCAACCATCAGTTTTTGTCAGACACACCATGTCCTTCAAAGTCACATTCACCTTCAAAACTCTCAATAGAATGAGCTTATCATTCCAAGGTTTTCAAAGATCACTTGTTTCACAAGTCCCCATCTAGAGTAGGTCAATTTTAGTTTAGCACTAGCAACTAATCATGAGGGGTGCTAACTACATTCTTGCTCTCTAGGCTAAGTTTGACTCTCTTGTGGTACTCTATACTTGGACACAAATTAACTACATCAAGTAAACCTTGGTAAAACAAAGTGAAGTTAAATCAAGATAAAACTTGGGTTTGGATGAAAAAGACTTTAAATACCAATACTAGTGTCATAGTCTCTTGCACTAGTAACCTGGCAAAA
Source organism: Lolium rigidum (assembly GCF_022539505.1). Lineage (NCBI taxonomy): Eukaryota > Viridiplantae > Streptophyta > Magnoliopsida > Poales > Poaceae > Lolium > Lolium rigidum. The sequence continues at coordinate 37,656,448 of NC_061513.1, read as the reverse complement.
AGTAGAACTTGCATTGGTAATAGCTTGCAAGAGTATAGCTTTCCTTGGTTGGTGTACTGGTCAAAGTGTTCTTCTTCTTCCTCGTAGAAGACCTCCTCCTCCTCATAGCCTTCGGTACTAGCGTCTATAGACGGATACGAGGTAACAAACACCAACCAATACTTAAGTAGACTAGTTAGCCCTAATGGCTCAATCAAGATGACCTAGCATCCTTACAAAGATCACTCACATAACTCTAGGGTTCTTCTTTAGTGATTGGAAAATAATTTCCTCTTATTGAAAATTCTATTAGGGTTTATATTTATTTCCTTTGGAGAAATAATTTTCTCTCATTGAATCTTATTAAGATTTAATCTTCTCATTTAATAAATGTGAGATAATGTTGACCAAGGTCAATACTTCACAATTATCATTTGAGAAAAATGATTTAAATGAGGTACTACACCTCATGCAAATTAAACACTACTATGATTTAATATCCTCAAGTAAGCAATGATGAGACCATGCAACCGAGGTCATCACTTTACTTCACATTACTTGGGAAGATGATTTAAATGAGATGCTATATCTCATAGCTTGGAAATTAAAAAATTTAAAATGGTTTAAATGAGCTAGAAATGACTACATAGCCATTATTTGAATCTAGCTCATGATCATATGAAGCAACCATATCATATTTTTTCATAATCAATTAGACAATATGAAATGTGATTTATGAGAGTTGGAATCAACTCAAAATAACTTATGGTTGATTTTTAATAATTGTTTGAATTTGAAAAAGGCTCTGCCTTGTTATTTTTGCTACTTTAATTCTACAATAAAACTAGGGTTGGAACCAGTATAATTCTTTAGAGAATTTCTCAAGCTTTCTAAAGATATAAAGTTCACCAATTTTGGCTCAGTAGATTTGAAGTTATTTAAATTTGAATTTGACACTAGTATGCAATTTGACTGAAAAGAAATAAATTGAATTCAATCTTTGGGCCTAGGAGGGAAAGAACTTGGGCCAGTGAGAGGGAAAAAGAGTTGGGCCGGCCCAGCTAGCGCGTCTCGCATGCAGCGGGCCGCCTGACAAGGGGAACTACACGTCAGCGACTATGTAAACCCGAAGCGGTATGCTTTGATTTGGATCGTAGGATTAGATGACGATCTAACGGCGCACGGCCGTCATCGTCTCCGGCGAGAGGAGGCTACTGGCGCGGCGAGGCTAGGGGGTGGGCGAGCTCACCGGCGGCTGGCGATCATCGGAGTTGGCACAGGATGAGGTTGTCAAGGACGGCGGAGCGTCTGGTACCGGTGGCGTCGCCTGAGGTGGCCTCAATCAACGGCGAGCTTGCGGTGTACTGTCGGGGCTCCGGCGTGCAATTGGCGCTGCTCTGGCGACAATGTGGAGAGGAAGAGGGTTGAGGAGATCGAGAAGAAGGTGGGGAGCGAGATGGTGTGAAGAGAAAGGCTCGGGGGAGGCTCTATTTATAAGGGCGCGAGGTGGCCGAGGGGGAGTGCTTCGGGTCGTCCATGGCGCGGCTGCTTTGGTGCGCGAAGAGGCAAGGGAGTGGGCGCGTGAGGTTGCAGACATCATGGCGAGCAGTGTGAGCGTGATGGCGCAGAAAAAGGAGGACGAGACGGCTCTGGCGATGTCAACGTCTGCGCGTGTACCGGCGGAGATCAGCGATCTTAGCGACGGCGACAGGGCTTCCGCGTGCAGGTGATCGTGTCTAGGCGCTAGTTGGTGCGTAGGCGCGTGCGTGTTCGAAAGGAGAAGGCGAGGGGAGGACAGACGCGACGGCGCGAAGGCGCGTACTGGCGCGTCCAGTGTCGTGTCTGGGCGCGTCCTGGCATGACCTGGACGTCGTGGGCGCGTTTGGGCACGTCGGTTTCCGGCCAATGCCGTGCTTGTCTTTGTCCAGGGAGGGTACGAGCATGCTCTGGAGGATGAGGTGAGCCTATTTGACAATGTGAGGATGAGAGGAGGGGGCAGGAGCTGATGATGGCATGGTGGTGTCAATGGTGGCCGGCATGGTGGAGTTTTGATCATTTCTTTGATGGTACTGTGGTACTAAGGCCTAGCATGGTGTATTGGGTGTAAGAGGAGGTCAATGATGACAGAGAGTGTGAAGGTTTAGTCTAAAATCTAGTGAATATTAGAGAGTATGATCAAAGTCATTAAGTGCACACCAAGTGTTTGTGTTAATGGCCGCAAGAGAAATATTTTTGAATTTTGCAAAAATATTTTATGGAGATGGTTCAAATAATGTTTGACACACAATGGTGGTGGTGGGGTGCAAAATGGAATTGATTTGTGAAATTTCAAAATGGACATAATCTTAAATCTGTTTGAATGTTGCTCCTTTGCCATCTTATATTAAGCAATATAGAGAATGAATTGGTCAAGGTGGTCAACACCAAAGTTGTTCACCTTGATGAGGTCTTGGATGAGGTGCAAAGAGTTGAGAGGGTTTGGTTTAGAAATATCTTAATACATGGGCTCAAAGTGGGTAAGATATTAAAAAGGGCACAAGTGACCATTATGACATGTCACTTGATTTTGATTTTTTCCTTTGATTTGATTTGGGTTTTCTTGATTCAAAAGTGATTCTTATTAGTTTGGTATCACTTCCAAACCATTGACACAATTCAAAATGGCCTAGGTTAAAGATTTACAAAAATGGCCATAAGCACATATGAGGTGATATTCTTATTTTCTTTTTCTTCTATTTTGTTTCACTTGATTCACTTGAGCATGGTTTAGGGTCCATTTAGGGTTAGATTGGGTTTGGTAATGGTTTCAAACCATTTGGGTAAGGTATGAGGGCTTAGGTCAAGATTTGCCATTATGGCTATATGCCACATATGCATCTATGTATATTTTTGTTTTATTTTAGTTTCACAAAGGATTTAGTTGGTAAGTGATGGGTTGGGTTTGTTGAGGTTTTTCAAACCATCTAAACAAGGTATAACATGGCATAGTTTATTATTTGTAAATATGGCTATTTGCTCACATAGGCCTTTATTTTTAATTTAATTTCTTTTGATTTTGTTTTATCTTGGATGGTGAAAAGGAGAGTAAGGTTTAGGGTTTTGGAACATTTCCAAGTAGTTCACATAAGCATCATGGCAATATCACAACATATAAGCATGAGTACTATGCACAATCTCTAACTCAATTAAAGTTTTTGTTGGTTCCAAATTTTGGAAATAGGAAAATTCATTTTTTCTTTGTTTTAAAATTTGGGATGTTACAAATAGCGTCTTTGTCCAGTTGACGTTTCGTAGAAACAATAGTGAGTCGTGTCCCTATGAGGTAGTTTTTCCCGTTGAAACCAACCCGCTTGTGCACGAGCTTATCATTGTCTAGGATATAAATCATTGGCCGACAATGTTGAATAGTGAGAGTGTCTATGATCGATCAATGATCTGCAATGGTTGATGGAGGTGTCGAGAATGAAAGATTTGGAGTTGGTTGGACACTGAAGATATTGTATTCTCAAACTAGTTTATGACTCAAAGACATATTAATTGGAAAATGTTCGTGAAGGATTTTTATTTCTCGTAAATAATTTACTCATGTTATACTATTTAGGTTGGTGTAGATTATGCAATGTTATTTTTTTATAGAAAATTGGTCGGGTAGGGCTATATAATTTTTAATGATTACGACACAATAAAATTAAGGACATTTACGGCAACCTTATGGAGAAGGTCTTCGTAGTTGCGACATTGACACAATTGATGTTAACTAAAAAGGTTCGGCTGCCTCATTGGAGTGTGGCTTCATCCTTGATATGTTCGAAACTGCATGAGTCAGTTCCTTTTATCATCCTACATATATACTCAATGCCGAGAATTTGTTAAGTTTGGGGATCGTCATACATCCAAACATACCTATGCCTAGAGAAATTTAGTATAATATTTCCATTATTATTTAACAATTTCTATTTTATTGAGTAATTTCACTAAATCTTACTTATTTTTCTATTTAACTTCAGAAGGCAAAAACGTTTTGCCTAATATTTGTTGCACGAACCTTCTAAAATCAGAAAAAAATTGAGAAAAATATGGAAGAATTTTTATTAAAGATGAAGAGCACTAAAATTGGACAAACTCGAGAGGAGTTGTGATGGTTGAAATGAGAGGGGCATGGTGACGACATCCGCCCCCCCCCCCCACACACACATACATGTGGAATACCTCTAACGACTAAATGGTCCTTGTTTATGAAATGATCATAGATTCAACACAATCCCTTTGTTATGTTTGTATTTGACATATTTTTACATGCATATTGTTACACCATTTTTTTATGCTAGACTTGATCACCCTAGAGGATATAATAGTAGTGGGGTGGATCTTGTAGTGTGATTAGCTTAGTGACATAAAGAGAAAAAAATACTAGTATATGTTGGTACTTTCTTGAACCTCCTCACCAGGGATAAAAACGGAAAGTGGATCTTCCATGTAATGACTACTTGTTTACCTTAACACTTCTTTTTGGATAATTTCGTGAGGAAGCTATCACACACTTGTATTAAAATGTACCATTCTCTATACATGATTCTTTTGTTTTCTCATAGTGTTTTTGGTTCTAATTAAAGTATTTTCCTAATTTTATGCCAACCCGTTCATGTAATGTAAAATTTTCAACTAAGTAGAACACTATCTTCACTCACGATTGGTGTGTCATCTATTGAATTTATTCCGTAGTATGGAATTACAGGATGAGTTGATTTATGACCCCATGTTTCAACATTTTTCCAACCGAACCCCTTGTTCGTCACCACAATTTCTACAATAGTGCACACAATGTGGCACCACCGGTGATTAAAATGCATTGGATTGTGGGTGTGTGGGAGATATCTCATTGGGTAGGTTTTTTTGGGGGGTGGGGGGTTATTTATGCACTCATGCATTAGTGGGATTTTAAGTAATGAGTCGTAGTTGAGCTGCTAGCTATGCATTGTTGATGCCAAACCTAACATTGCATGATATAGTTGTGTAATTACCTTATTGAAATTCAACGTGCTTGTTATAGCTTATCCTTTTTTCTTTTTAGCCTTCGAACATCTTTTTTTTTTGGGTTTGCTGCTAGCCATTTGGGAAATGAGTTCATTGAATTATTCATTTTGCTAGAAAACATTAGACGCAATTTGTACTGTCACATCCGGGCATGCATGTTTCCATCAGTACCATTGATGATTGCAAGTGCACAGTTCGTTTGTAGCTAGTTTCAAAAGTAAGAGTACTGAACCACAAAGAGTTAGATTGCAAGAGATCTTAATGCTCCTAATTACTGTTATTAAAATATACTTATATGAAATATAATAATGCAAGTAAGAATGTTTTTCGAAGTGTTTGAGAATGTTTGAATGAACTAGATGTTAGAGATTCCAACCAAAGGGTGGATTTTGAAGGTTTTAAGATGAAACTGCAATAGACGAAAGAGTTCTTAGGGAGGTGTGGATACACCGGTAGAAAGATATTAATCATAATTAGAACAATCTATTCCTTCCTTCATGCATATGTATGAGGTGGAGCTCCATAAGTGGATGATTGCGGATCAGCCATCAACTCCTCATCCCTCATAACCACTACAGTGATTGATAGTCAGCTAGTTCAATCCACTATAATTAAGGGTTTCCCCGTGGTCATGCCTAGTGAGTCTCCTCATACCCCCCTCCCCCTGTTGGATAGGTGAAATGAAGATCATATGTGACATGTCACTTAGCACACTCAGCATCACCCTCTACCCAAGAGTAATTAATTACCTCTTTCGTCCTAAAGGAAAATCTTGCATGGTCGACTTCATAATAGATCAAGAGAGACAACTAATACATACAATCATAAATGAAGGAACAAATCATCTTTATTTCATATAATAATGTTGCTAGGGTTTCTCCATATCCCCAAGAACAAGGCAAACTACTCAATCATGGAGGTAATCAACATCATCATAGTAATATGTATGACACACAAATGGATATGTGAATACGTGTGCAAAAACTACAATGAGATCTAGGGCTTACACTACAGATGGAGGTAAATGGGTGAAGATTTCGATGATGATGAAGATGGTGATGATGAAGACGATGCTTGAACCTCCAAGGATCTTCGTAGTTGTCCAAGGATTCCTCTCGAATGTCAGGTTTTCGCAACTATCGGTGTTTCTGTGTGTTGGATCTTGTTTCTGCATGTAGGGGGTGAGAGTATTTGATGAGGCGAATCTGCCAACACTCGATACGGGCACCATCATTGCTCGTTAAAGTTTCCGGTGCTTGTTTCTTGATGGCTTTCCACCCAGACACATAAATAAATGTTCAGAGCACTTCTGCAGCTTCAGTTTGGTGATTTATCTTCAGAGATAATGACTTTAAAAGGAATCCCTATCGCTCCTTAATATTTTGGGTTCCTAGTAAAACAAGCTTAGAAAGGCGCGCGCAAGCACGATAAAATATGAAAATCATAATGTAACTAATGCAAAAACAATAAGATAAAAATGTCACAAATTGGACTCATTAGCCTAGCTTGGTGGTCGTGATCTGAGTACAACTAGAATTATGGAAGGCAATAAGACATGTATTAGGAAATGCCTCTCAGTTTGTGTTAGGCCGAGAAAGTTTCCGCCTTGATGCTAGATCGCAGGAATTCGGCTAAGAGAGAAAAGTTGCTGCCTTGATGCAAGATCGGGAATATTATGGCTTATGGTTCGCCTAATATTTGTTGCACAAACCTTATAAAATCAGAACAAATTGAGGAAAATATGGAAGGAGTTTTATTAAAGATGAAGAGCACTAAAATTGGACAAACTCGAGAGGAGTTGTGATGGTTGAACGAGAGGGGCGTGGTGACGACATGTCCCCCCTCCCACACACACACATACACACACACGTGGAATACCTCTAATGAATAAATGGTCCTTGTTTATGAAATGATAGATTCAACGCAATCCCTTTGTTATGTTTGTATTTGATATATTTTTAGACGCATATTGTTACACCATTTTTATGCTAGACTTGATTGTTGGAGATATGCCCAAGAGGCAATAATAAAATGGTTATTATAATATATCTTTGAGTTTATGATAATGTTTACATACCATGCTATAATTGTATTAACCGAAACATTGATACATGTGTGTTATGTGAACAACAAGGAGTCCCTAGTAAGCCTATTGTATAACTAGCTTGTTGATTAATAAATGATCATCGTTTCATGATCATGAACATTGGATGTTATTAATAACAAGGTTATGTCATTATGTGAATGATATAATGGACACACCCAATTAAGCGTAGCATAAGATCACGTCATTAAGTTATTTTCTATAAACTTTCGATACATAGTTACCTAGTCCTTATGACCATGAGATCATGTAAATCACTTATACCGGAAAGGTACTTTGATTACATCAAACGCCACTGCGTAAATGGGTGGTTATAAAGGTGGGATTAAGTATCCGGAAAGTATGAGTTGAGGCATATGGATCAACAGGGGGATTTGTCCATCCCGATGATGGATAGATATACTCTGGGCCCTCTCGGTGGAATGTCGTCTAATTTCTTGCAAGCATATGAATAAGTTCATAAGAGACCACATACCACGATACGAGTAAAGAGTACTTGTCAGGAGACGAGGTTGAACAAGGTATAGAGTGATACCGATGATCAAACCTCGGACAAGTAAAATATCGCGTGACAAAGGGAATTGGTATCGTATGTGAATGGTTCATTCGATCACTAAGTCATCGTTGAATATGTGGGAGCCATTATGGATCTCCAGATCCCGCTATTGGTTATTGGTCGGAGAGAAGTCTCAACCATGTCTACATAGTTCGCGAACCGTAGGGTGACACACTTAAGGTTTGATGTCATTTAAGTAGATATGGAATATGGAATGGAGTTCGAAGTTTTGTTCGGAGTCCCGGATGGGATCCAGGACATCACGAAGAGTTCCAGAATGGTCCGGAGAATAAGATTCATATATAGAAAGTCATTTTCTAGGTTTGAAAATGATCCGGTATTTTTCTAGGAAGGTTCTAGAAGGTTCTAGAAGAGTCCGGAAGAAATCAACATGGAAGGTGGAGTCCCAGAGGGACTCCACCCATCTTGGCCGGCCAGCCTAAGGGAGGAGGAGTCCCAAGTGGACACCCCACCATGGTGGCCGGCCACCCCACCAAGGAAAAGGGGGAGTCCCACTCCCCCTAGGTTTGGTCACATGGAAGGTTTATGTTGGGGTCTTATTCGGAGACTTTGACCTAAACCTTGGGGCTTCCACCTATATATAGAGGGGAGGAGAGGGGCTGGCCGGCCACATCAACACCACCATGGCCGCACCCCCTCAAGGCTGCCCTAGCCGGCGCCCCCTCTCCCAAACCCTAGCGGTTCCCTCCTACCTCTCTCTCCCACATAGCTTAGGCGAAGCTCTGTCGGAGATCTCCACCACCACCGCCGCCACGCCGTCGTGCTGCCGGGATTCCGAGGAGGATCTACTACTTCCGCTGCCCGCTGGAACGGGGAGAAGGACGTCATCATCAACACCGAACGTGTGACCGAGTACGGAGGTGCTGCCCGATTGTGGCACCGTCAAGATCTTCTACGCGCTTTTGAAAGCGTCAAGTGATCGTCTACCGCAGCAATGAGAGCCTCCTCTTGTAGGCTTTGGAAATCTTCAAGGGTTAGTCTCGTTCATCCCCTCGTTGCTCCCATCTTCTAGATTGCATCTTTGCTTGGATTGCGTTCTCGCGGTAGGAAATTTTTTGTTTTCTATGCAACGAATCCCATCAGTGGTATCAGAGCCGTGTCTATGCATAGATGGTTGCACGAGTAGCACACAATTGTTTTGTGGGCGTTGATGCTTATGTTGTCTTTAGTTTGAGTACTTTGCATCTTTGTGGCATAGTGGGATGAAGCGGCTCGGGCTAACTTTACATGACCGCGTTCATGAGATTTGCTCCACGCTCGACATGCAACTTGTATTGCATAAGTGGCTTTGCGGGTGTCTGTCTCTCCTACTATAGTGAAGATTCAATTTACTCTTCTATTGACAACACTAGTATCACCGTTGTGGTTCATGTTCGTAGGTAGATTAGATCTCACTCGAAAACCCTAAACCACGTAAAATATGCAAACCAAATTAGAGACGTCTAACTTGTTTTTGCAGGGGTTTGGTGATGTGATATGGCCATAATGTGATGATGAATATGTATGAGATGATCATTATTGTATTGTGGCAACCGGCGGGAGCCTTATGGTTGTCTTTAAATTTCATGTTGAGTAGTATTTCAAAGTAGTTGTAATAGTTGCTACATGAGGTGAACAACCATGAAGACGGCGCCATGGACCTTGACGCTACGCCGACAATGATGGAGATCATGCCCGTTGATGATGGAGATCATGTTCGTGCTTTGGAGATGAAGATCGAAGGCGCAAAGACTAAAGGGCCATATCATATCACATATGAATTGCATGTGATGTTAATCCTTTATGCATCTTATTTTGCTTAGAACGCGACGGTAGCATTATAAGATGATCCCTCACATTAATATCAAGATAATAAAGTGTTCTCCCCTCGTATGCACCGTTGATATAGTTCGTCGTTTCGAAGCATCTCGTGATGATCGGATGTGATAGACTCAACGTTCACATACAACGGGTGTAAGCCATGTTGCACACGCGGAATACTTGGGTTTGCTTGACGAGCCTAGCATGTACAGACATGGCCTCGGGACAACGGAAACCGAAAGGTTGAACACGAGTCATATGGATGATATGATCAACATGTTGATGTTCACCATTGAAGCTACATCATCTCACGTGATGATCGGTTTTGGTGTAGTGGATATGGATCGTGTACCACTTAACAACTATGAGGGATGTTGTATTAAGTGGGAGTTCATTAGTAATTAGATTAAAACATGAACTTATTATCATAAACATAGTCTGAGTAGTATTTTGAATTAATTTGTAGTATTGGCATCCGTTTTTCTACCAAGCGCTAGTCTTGTTATTGAGATAGAAATACTGTTAAAATCTGACTATAAACTTTACGGACTGGTACCGTATTGTTAATGAATCAAGAAATGATTAAGTCCTATTGCAAACTTTTAGTAAACCTCACATTGTTGATTCAAAGAACTATGGTTTCAATTAGTACCTAAAGATATCTTGTCTCCGTGAAACTTGAAGTTCAAATATGTTTGAAAAGTAAGGAGCTGAAAAATTTAGTTTTCAGAAATAATCAAGGTATGAGATATATGTGATATCTAAGACCTTATTGCAAGATGATAGAATATAATTTGGTGAGACTACATAAACTCATAAGTTTTATGGGAATGTACGAAGGTTGAAGACGCAAGGCGTCCCAATCCTCCAACTATTGGGGCACTAACGATATTCGCATATCCATGAAGTGATTGTCCTTAGTATGCACCGTTGCTAAGACTCGTTGTTTCGAGCATCACGTGATGATCGGGTGTTATAGATTCTACGTGTACTTACAACGGGTGCAAGCCAGATTTGCACATGCGAATACTAAGGTTAAACTTTATGAGCCTAGCATGTACAGACATGGTCTCAGAAAGTCATCATGAATTGATGGATAAAATTATGAATGAAATTGTTCATCATATTACAAAGTTACTAATAGTGAAATCTAGAACACTTGTCATATGATGATCAACTTCAAAGTAAGAACCTCAAGGTTATTGGTATTTGACCAACAAACTTAGAAGTTATTAAAGATGAAGTGTTTTTCTGAATAATGGGGAAAGCTAAAAGAGAAACTACAAAAGATTATTGGCAGAAAGAAAGAAAAGACTAGAAAGTCTAGCTCAGGTGTATATAAATGATATACATGTTATGGTTGTATTCCTTGTTTGGTCACATAATAAAATTCTTGGGTATTAGTACCATATTGGTTGGTATGAAGTGTCATACAAAACAACGCAATACAAGAATACAATGGCCTAAGTAACTGACAAGGAATATGATAGGAATGCACGTCAGGAAACAAAAGTAAAGTGTTATTATGTTCGTCGTTGGCAATCTATCTAGCCTTTAGAATTTATAATAAAGAACTTAATAATTGTTATTTTGCTCTGGTCAAATTAAAACAATGAGTTGTTCATATTATGACATTACTCCATGTACGATGGATAAGTTATTATAAATCTTAATGGTGAAACACACATACATAACACTGACGCTAAAATGCCATAAGGAAAATGATTAGAATTCCACTTATGTGTGGAACCGCAATTTAGGTCATTTTAGAGAAGAACGCATGAAGGAACTCCATACAAATGGATTTTTGGAGTCAATTGATTTTTTAATCATTTGGCGCTTGCAAATCTTTTCTAAAAGAGAATGACTAAAATACCGTTCATAGGCCAAGAGTTGAATGGGCAACTAACTTAGTGGAAATATACATGATGATGTATGTGGTTCACTGGGCATAGTTGTGTGCGGGAGATTCTTCTACTTCATGAAAACTTTCAACAATGAATTGAGTATATATGGATATATTCGATAAGGAAAAAGTTTGAAACATTTGAATGGATTCAAATAAAATTCAGCATGAAATGGAAATCATTGTAATAGAAAAGTCAAATATCTATGATTGGATCATGGTGGAAATATTTGAATTACAAGTTTTAGCGAACATCTAAGAGAGTTATGAAATTGTTCTACAACTCACGTTTCTTGGAGTATCATAGTGATGATAGAGTATCCGAGAGATGTATCCAAACCTTGTTGGGTCAATGATGAGATAAAATATTAATGCCATTATATTTTTGTGGATTATGCTTTAGAGACTACCGCTTTTACATTAAATAGAGCATCATCATGATCCGTTGAAATGACACCATACGAGTTATGGCATGGGTATAAACCCTAATAGTCCTTTCTTTAAATTTTGGTCTAAGAATTTACAACCAAAATCGGATGAATGTCTTTGTTGGTTATCCCAAAGTATTGATTGGGAATTGTTTTCACTATGGATACAAAGACAAAAGTGTTTGTCGATGTTTCTTATTTATTTCCAAGAAATTGTTTCTAGCGAAGTATTTGAGTGGGAGGATAATAAAATTTGATAAGGTTTATGAACCTGAGCATAATGATCAGAGTAGCGCAGCATTGGAATTGGTTCCGGAAGCGGCCACGACGATCATGGCTCCCATGACTACAAAGTGTTTTAGCCATGGAGATCGAAATACATATTGAACCTTGTAGGTATGGTTTACTTTGTGATCAAATAAATGATTTGTGGACAAAGGACTGATTTTGAATAATGATAAACCAACTACAAACAAATAAATTATGATGGGCCCTGACTCCGTTAAAATGGCCATGCGCCATGAAATCCATGATAGATGAATACTTTTATAAAATTGATGGACTTGGATGGAATATCCTTGAAGAAGCTCGACTTATCGAAAAGTTGTTTACGACAAAGTTCAAAGAGTTGATTACGATAAGATTAGATCTTCCGTAGCAATGCTTATAGTCTATGTGGATTATTCTAGTAATCACTACATATTTCTTTTATGAGATATGCTAGTAGGATGGCAAAATATATTACTTAACAAAAGTGTGTAGTAAAGGTGTATACAAGATACAACCAAGAGTTTTTGCTAGTCCGTGGAATACTAGATAGGTATACAAACTTCAATTGGGTGAAGTAAGTATCGCGGAGTTGGAATCTTCACCGGATGAAATAGTCAAAGAGTTTTTGATTTCATCGGAGACGATGAAGAGGCTTGCATTTGCAAGAAATTAAGTGGGAGCGCTGAGACATATTTATAATACTTATGTATATGACATATAGTTGGTTATAAATGATGTAATTATATACTTGATTAAAAAGGTTTCATTGAGAATTAATTTCAATGAAAGGATATGGACTGAAACAAATTTAGTGTCAAGATCTACGAAGATAGATTGAAATACATTATAAAGTTTAAGTCAAAGTACATAGAATAGATATTGAAGTAGTTCAATATAGAAATATTAAGAAAATGTTCTTATCATGTGAAGTTTTAACAAGACTTGAGTGTATTTTACACTCAATGAGTAAAAACACATGAGTGATTATAGATCACGAATAATATGTACACAATCAGATGTACTGTGCTCTTAAAAATGTTATGAGCATGTACCAGAATGATTCATGTGATGATCATTGAAAAACAGTAAAGAATATTCTTGTGTACTTAAGAAGAACCAAGGATATATATATATAGTTTTGTATGGAGTAATGACAAACAAATCGCTGTAAAGTGTTGCACCGATATTAGTTTGATCACATATAAAAATAAAATTGAAATCTCAAATTACGCTAAGTGTTATTTAAAAGGTAGCACAATGAGATAGAAGTTGTCTATGCTAGATTTAGAAGAGTTCTAATTATTGTGATGGATTCTACAAAAGAAGGCAGAGTATGTCATTGTTTTGACAATGACATAGGATGTTAAGTCAAGAGGTTTTTGAGAACTTGGTGTAGTTCCGACAGAGTCAGAACTTTGAAGCTATATTGTGTGTGACAATATTAGTGACATATTTCAGACCGCGGAATTAAGGTTCCACCAGAAGACCAAACATATTTAATGCCGACTCATTTGGAAATGACTGATGCGTTGAAACGCAAATGAATTACAAAATACATACGTTTATGAGCAAGTCAGATCCGTTGACTAAAACCTCTCCTGTGAGCAAAACATGATAAAGCACCGGAAGACCAATGTGTTATATCTTTACAAATGTAAACTAGATTATTGACTCTAGTGCAAGTGGGAGACTGTTGGAGATATGCCCAAGAGGAAATAATAAAATGGTTATTATAATATATCTTTGAGTTTATGATAATATTTACATACCATGCTATAATTGTATTAACCGAAACATTGATACATGTGTGTTATGTGAACAACAAGGAGTCCCTAGTAAGCCTATTGTATAACTAGCTTGTTGATTAATAAATGATCATCGTTTCATGATCATGAACATTGGATGTTATTAATAACAAGGTTATGTCATTATGTGAATGATATAATGGACACACCCAATTAAGCGTAGCATAAGATCACGTCATTAAGTTATTTGCTATAAGCTTTCGATACATAGTTACCTAGTCCTTATGACCATGAGATCATGTAAATCACTTATACCGGAAAGGTACTTTGATTACATCAAACGCCCACTGCGTAAATGGGTGGTTATAAAGGTGGGATTAAGTATCCGGAAAGTATGAGTTGAGGCATATGGATCAACGAGTGGGATTTGTCCATCCCGATGATGGATAGATATACTACGGGCCCTCTCGGTGGAATGTCGTCTAATGTCTTGCAAGCATATGAATAAGTTCATAAGAGACCACATACCACGATACGAGTAAAGAGTACTTGTCGGGAGACGAGGTTGAACAAGGTATAGAGTGATACCGATGATCAAACCTCGGACAAGTAAAATATCGCGTGACAAAGGGAATTGGTATCGTATGTGAATGGTTCATTCGATCACTAAGTCATCGTTGAATATGTGGGAGCCATTATGGATCTCCAGATCCCGCTATTGGTTATTGGTCGGAGAGAAGTCTCAACCATGTCTACATAGTTCGCGAACCGTAGGGTGACACACTTAAGGTTTGATGTCGTTTAAGTAGATATGGAATATGGAATGGAGTTCGAATTTTGTTCGGAGTCCCGGATGGGATCCAGGACATCACGAGGAGTTCCGGAATGGTCCAGAGAATAAGATTCATATATAGAAAGTCATTTTGTAGGTTTGAAAATGATCCGGTATTTTTCCAGGAAGGTTCTAGAAGGTTCTAGAAGAGTCCGGAAGAAATCAGCATGGAAGGTGGAGTCCCAGAGGGACTCCACCCACCTTGGCCAGCCAGCCTAAGGGAGGAGGAGTCCCAAGTGGACTCCCCGCCATGGTGGCCGGCCACCCCACCAAGGAAAAGGGGGAGTCCCACTCCCCCTAGGTTTGGTCACATGGAAGGTTTATGTTGGGGTCTTATTCGGAGACTTTGACCTAAACCTTGGGGCTTCCACCTATATATAGAGGGGAGGAGAGGGGCTGGCCGGCCACATCAACACCACCATGGCCGCACCCCCTCAAGGCTGCCCTAGCCGGCGCCCCCTCTCCCAAACCCTAGCGGTTCCTCCTACCTCTCTCTCCCACATAGCTTAGGCGAAGCTCTGTCGGAGATCTCCACCACCACCGCCACCACGCCGTCGTGCTGCCGGGATTCCGAGGAGGATCTACTACTTCCGCTGCCCGCTGGAACGGGGAGAAGGACGTCGTCATCAACACCGAACGTGTGACCGAGTACGGAGGTGCTGCCCGATTGTGGCACCGTCAAGATCTTCTACGCGCTTTTGAAAGCGGCAAGTGACCGTCTACCGCAGCAACGAGAGCCTCCTCTTGTAGGCTTTGAAAATCTTCAAGGGTTAGTCTCGTTCATCCCCTCGTTGCTCCCATCTTCTAGATTGCATCTTGGCTTGGATTGCGTTCTCGCGGTAGGAATTTTTTTGTTTTCTATGCAACGAATCCCATCATTGATCACCCTATAGGATATAATAGTACTAGGGATGGTGTGTATTAGATAGAGTGGATCTTGTAGTGTGACTAGCTTAGTGACATAAAGAGAAAAAATACAAGTGCATGTTGGTACTTTCTTGAACCTCCTCGCTAGGGATAAAAACGGAAAGTGGATCTTCCATGTAATGACTACTTGTTTACCTTAACACTTTTTTTGGGATAATTTCATGAGGAAGCTATCACACACTTGTATTAAAATGTACCATTCTCTATGCATGATTCTTTTGTTTTCTCATAGTGTTTTTGGTTCTAATTAAAGTATTTTCCTAATTTTATGCCAACCGTTCATGTAATGTAAAATTTTCAACTAAGTAGAACACTATCTTCACTCACGATCGGCGTGTCATCTATTGAATTTATTCCGTAGTATGGAATTACAGGATGAGTTGATTTATGACCCCATGTTTCAACATTTTTCCAACCGAACCCCTTGTTCGTCACCACAATTTCTACAATAGTGCACACAATGTGGCACCACCGGTGATTAAAATGCATTGGATTGTGGGTGTGTGGGAGATATCTCATTGGGTAGGTTTTTTTTTGGGGGGGGGGGGGTTATTTATGCACTCATGCATTAGTGGGAGTTTAAAGTAATGAGTTGTAGTTGAACTGGTACTATGCTAGCTATGCATTGTTGATGCCATACCTAACATTGCATGATATAGTTGTGTAATTACCTTATTGAAATTCAAGGTGATTCTTATAGCTTCCCCTTTTTTTAGCCTTCGAACATCATTTTTTTAGGTCAGTCTGCTAGCCAGTTGGGAAATGAGTTCATTGAATTATTCATTTTGGTAGATAAAATTAGCCGCAATTTGAACTGTTACATCCGAGCATCCATGTTTCCATTAGTGGATATGATGATTGCAAGTGCACAATTCGTTTGTAGCTAGTTTCAAAAGCAAGAGTATTAAACCACAAAGAGTTAGACTGCAAGAGATCTTAATGCTCCTAATTACTATTATTAAAGTATACCTATATGAAATCTAATAATGCAAGTAAGAATGTTTACCGAGTGTTTGAGAATGTTTGAATGAACTAGATGCTAGAGATTCCAACCAAAGGGTGAATTTTGAAGGTTTTAAGATGAAACTGCAATAGGCAAAAGATTTCTTAGGAAGGTGTGGATACACCAGTAGCAAGGTATAAATCATAATTAGAACAATCTATTCCTTTCTACATGTGTATATACGGGGTGGAGCTCCATAACTGGATGAGTGCGGATCAACCATTAACTCCTCATGCCTCATAAGCACCACAGTGATTGATAGTCAGCTAGTTCAATACACTATAATTAAGGGTTTCCCCGTGGCCATGGCTAGTGAGTCTCCTCATACCCCCTTGGATAGGTAAAATGAAGATCAAATGCGACATATCACTTAGCACCCTCAGCATCACCCTCTACCCAAGAGTAATTAATTACCTCTTTCATCCTAAAGGAAAATCTTGCGTGGTCGACTTCATAAGACTTCATAACAGATCAAGAGAGACAACTAATACATACAATCAAAGAAGTGAGCCTAGCTCACTTGGTTAGGGAAGTGGATGTACAACCCATCCACCCAAGTTCAAGTCCTCAGGAACGCGAATTTGGATTCTTATTATTTAAAAACAAAATTACGGTAGGGGCTTCCCTACCGTTTTCCTTTAAAAAAAATACATACAATCATAAATTAAGGAACATATCATATTTATTTCATATAATAATGTTGTTAGGGTTTCTCCATATCCCCAAGAACAAGAAAAACTACTCAATCATGGAGGTAATCAACATCATCATAGTAATACGTATGATACACAAATGGATATGTGAATACTTGTGCAAAATCTACAATAAGATCTAGGGCTTACAACAAGGATGGAGGTAAAGGGGTGAAGATTTCGATGATGATGAAGATGGTGATGATGAAGACGATGCTTGAACCTCCAAGGATCTTCGTAGTTGTCCATATTGATGCCCTCTACTAGTTCCCCCTCTGGATCCCTCTCGGAGGTCAGGTTTTCGCGACTTCTGGTGTTTCTGTGTGTTGGATCTTGTTTCCGTCTGTAGGTGTGAGAGTATTTGACGAAGCAAATCTGCCAACGCTCGATACGGGCAGGCCCTGCCCGTATCATTGCTCGTTAAAGTATCTGACGCTTGTTTTCTTGATGGCTTTCCTCCTAGACACATAAATAAATGTTCGGAGTACTTCTGCAGCTTCAGTTTCGTGATTTATCTTGAGAGATAATGACTTTAAAAGGCATCCCAGTTGCTCCTTAATATTTTGGGATCCTGGTAAAAGAAGCATAGAAAGGCGCGCACAAGCATGATAAAATATGAAAATCATACTAATGCAAAAACTATAAGGTAAAAGTGCTGCAAATTGGACTCATCAGCCTAGCTTGGTGGTTGTGATCTGAGTACAACTAGAATTATGGATGGCAATAAGACATGTACTAGGAAATGCCTCTCAGTTTGTGTTAGGACAAAAAGTTTCCGCCTTGATGCTAGACCGCAGGAATTCTGGCTAAGAGAGAAAACTTGCTGTCTTGATGCAAGATCGGGAATATTCTCATGCACCCTCGACATCAAGGGTGATACTCTGCAAGCATGTAACTCACGCCGAAGGAGGCTGGCCGGAAGAGCGATACACAAGACAATCCGGCTAGCGCTTTTTGAGAACCGAAGCTCCAGTTCTTTGGGAGGGACCATGTCCAGATTGTATGACTAAGTGTTAGTCGAACGAAATCATATATCACTTGGAACGAGAAAAGGGAGCACTGGCATGATGATTCACTCGCCTGCGGCTTACCATAAATACCGTGAGGAAAATGGACTCAGACAAAACATCATATTGAATTGATAGTCTACTCGTAGGTAACCAGGGGTCGATATGCTTTGCTAGAAAACAATGTGACTAACGTTCCTTTACCGACTCTGCTTTGAGTGCGTCTCAGATTGGAGCGCGACTAGCTTGGGTACAAAGTGCGACTCAGAGCATGTCCAGCTTACTAAGAGAACTAGATGACACCCCGCGTCGTTGCTGCGGAAATTTGTAGCTTGAATTTTGAAATCAAAACATGTGATTTTGGCTTGCTTGATGCAAGTGATAGGATCACAACGTTTGTGAAGCTCAAATATTATAGCTGACAGAAAAGTAACTACTAATTTTGAATTTTTATTTGCTTCATCTACATTTGAATTCAATTTGGTCCCATTGAACACTTATGCTTGCGTTTTTGCTCGAACTAACACAAACTCAGATGTGCTGAAACTGATAAAGTTGGGTCATGACAAAGGTTTAGAAGAATAGGAAGGCACCATCAAGTCAGCATCAAATTCTTGCAAAACAAATGGAGAAATATCTTGAATTAAAAGATAAATTAAGAAGAATTGCACATACATATTGCCATGTTAAATAACAGAGTGTAGAAATTCACTGTAGCCACAACTATGTGATTTGATACCAAAATAGGCGAAGTAATAAACATACGTAGAATCATAAATATATGGAAACGTCAAATTTCTTCTAAATTTTCATCAATACAAACTATATGTTACAATGGATTACCTGCGACCAGCAAAATTATTTTTCTAAAGAAATCCCCATTGTTCTATGTCTATATGGTGGAAATGACATGAAAGGAAAATCTACTACGATGATATACTATATAAGACCTCTCATGAAGCCGTGTAACTTTATATCAGGGTACATGGAAATTATGGCAAGAAAGCTACAGATTTTGTATGCACCATGGAGAAGCCAAAAACAATATATCATTCATGTCTGACAAAAAAATTGCAAATCGTAGAAAAAGCTACATAATATCTTTTCTCACATTTTTTGTTTCTGAACCCTCGAGTATTCTCGTCCGTACGTGGAAGACAACAAACTTGCGGGGTGAGGGAAAAATAAAACACACACAACGGAAGAACATGTGAAGCAGATGTAACAATTAAACAGATTATCAATGCGTCACCTTTTTTTTGCGAGAGTGAACTGAAGTATATGTGGTTCCCGCCGGCTATTTGACAATATCTAAGGCATATGTGGAGAACTGAAGTTATGTATATGCACAGCACATGCACAAACGGATCACTTGGATAAGACATACGAGACGTACCTAGGTACTCGTAATTGTTAGTAGTGATAAAAAAAGGAAAGAAAATACTGTAGAAAATTCTAGTTCATAAGAAAATGGAGAAAAGCATGTGGATCCCAATAGGTAATTAGGAGGAAAAGAAAAGCTGCAGATTGTAGCTACTGCAGGTTCACCAGCAACAGATCTGGCACAACAACGCCCAGAATCACTAAACCATACACTGATCCAAGAGCAGAGAAGCAGTATCAACATATGAAAATCACAGCAGCCCGATCACTTAAAAGCTATCATAGCAGATTGATTCCTGATACATACAGCCGTATAGAACAAAACTCGCTTCGGATTATGTAAATTAGCCATAACCCTCATAAGATGAACAAAGCGAGTTCTAAACTTCTGATACGTGCTGACTGCAAATAGCTAGAAACAAAGACACTAATGCCCGTTCAACCTGCAAATAAAAGGGCAAAAGAAGAGATGTATACTAGAATGTATGAGGGAAATGCTAAACAGAATAAATACGGACGATGATGGACGAAGCAGTGCTGAAGCAGAAGGGATGAGGACGGATGGCACCGACGGCCGTATGTATGAAAACTAAGAAGCACATCCTGCAGTAAATAGAAAATACAACTATCTCATGGATAAATCTTCACAACCAGAATACTGCAGCACAATCTTTGCTGAACTTTTAGCCTTGGCCGGTGTCCCGTGGGTACCCACCTGGTTCTAGACCAGCGACAGTGCATGCGGAAATCATCATGGGTTGGAAGCAGCTGAGCAGATAGATAAAGATTGAGGAGCACATGCACATATGGCCTATGGGTGAATGGACGTGCAAGTGAGGAAGAGGAAGATGTATGTTCAATTTGATCTACGGGGATGCTGCTGCTTCTCGAGTATATGTGCGTCAATTTGATGGCTTGCGATGGGCGTGGGCAAACATAAAAGCGGGCGACGCGATCCTTCAAATAGGCGCGGAAGAATTTCAGAGGTCACCCGTTACTGCATGATCAAAGCAGGAAGATGACGGGGCTGTGGGTGGAATCGTACATTATTCAATAGCTTGCCGCGCTTGAGTACCCGAACAATTTCTTTCTTATTTTCCCAGCAATGATGATTGATGAACAGTGTGTTGAATCGGCCAGTTTCAGCATTTATTGCAAGGAGGTATTATGAGCATTTGTGGCCATCAAGGCGTGACGGAGAGCTCTACCATGTAACCGAACGTGTGCAGAATCGTCACATTTTTTTTCTTTTGATTAGGTGGAAAATTATCTTAGTTGGCAAGCTATGATTGCTTGGAGGTGGATGATGAGGTGGATACCTTGCATGTGCAGGAAAATAGGATCACCTATTAAGAATAGAAAGATTTGTGTGGTCACACAGTTAAGTGTTTGGGACCAGGCGAGTGAATGTTCCATCTAACTTGGAACATTTGGAGTGAACGAGATAGGGATAGAGTGAATGAGTTGGACCCAAGTGGACTGGGCTAGGGTTTTGGGCTGCGAGGCACCTAAGTTGTCTCCTCACCCACACCCTATATAAGGAGTGGGATGGCGATGGGAAAAGGCAAGCAAGGAACTTCCTTGGAAGGCAAGTTGCTCCCTCGCCTCCACCACCCGTCTCCGGCAGCAAAGAGAAGGATAGCACCTTCTCACAATTGCCCCGCCATCATACATGTGCGAGCCAACAAAGATGTTGCTTGTGTTGTGCTAGGCCGTGGGGTCGTGAAAGAAGAAGGCGGAGAAGTTCACGGGCACCGGAGACGAGGGCGAATGAGCCGGACAAGGGATCATCGTCACTGGCTTTAGCGACGTGCTTTCTCGACTTCGCATCCGCATGTCCAAGGGTACGATTTGTATGGTCATCTTTCTCAGCCGGATCCGTGGGCGGCGCTCGGCGCTCATCGGAGAAGTTAACGCGGTGAAGAAACAAACGTGGCCCAAAAAATTCTTACTCGGGAAAATATTTGTGGAGTAAATCATAGTGCTAGGGAGGAACAAATTAAGTGATTTAATGAATGAAATTGAAACATTTAGTTCAAGGTTTATTCTTAAATCTCTCTTATTTGGTGGTGAAGGCTAGCGGCAGGATAACAACATATGAAATCACATCCTTGAGTCAGTAAGAGTAATTGATTAAAGATGATGGTGATATTTTAAAGCATGGTGGTAACTGACACGTATGTCTTAATATTCCTCTAGATATTGTATCAAATGGTGTGTATACAAGATATTTAGAAAAAGAGTTCACTATGGAAGAGATAAAAAAAATATTGTTATTCAGATGAAACATAATAAGGCACTTGGTCCTTATGGG
Organism: Lolium rigidum; assembly: GCF_022539505.1. Classification (NCBI taxonomy): domain Eukaryota; kingdom Viridiplantae; phylum Streptophyta; class Magnoliopsida; order Poales; family Poaceae; genus Lolium; species Lolium rigidum. The sequence continues at coordinate 37,634,447 of NC_061513.1, read as the reverse complement.
TTATGGGTGCCCTATATAATTTAGTCAACATTTTGGGATCTCATAATTACCTGCCTAGTCTGTTTAATGATTTTTTTTTTATCATGGAACAGACCGATACCATTACGTTGTGATATTCTAGGTTTCAGTGAGTGCTTTTGTTCATATGATGTATGTTTGTATATTTCTAGAGCATTGTGTGTTGATATTACTAGAGATCAGGTGTTGATGTATATTCCCTGCAATCTGAGCCAAATGAACCAAACAAATGAGCCTATAGCATAATGGGATGACGACCAACCTTCTTTTCGGTTGAAATCAGTGGGAAGCTACGTCACTATCCATGCCAGTCAGACATCTGACGTTGCATTGTATTATGATGATAATGTTCGTCACAGAGGCCCCGGCCCGGCCTACCTATGTATGCTGTCCATCGGTCAGGGGCGAAGCCAGAGCCAGAATTCATTGGGTTCATCTCTTAGTGTTGCTCTATAATCTTTAAATAATTAACAATACCACATACTAATATAGTGAATGATTAACTGATATTATTGGGTTCAGTTGAACCCAATAGTTGCATGCCAGCTCCGCCACTGCCATCGGTGACAGTGCACTCAAAATAATCACGGAGTAACCTATGACACTTGATAGATATACCAGTTTTTTGTGATACATGTAGTGCGGCCCCATTGCACCCGCGCCAAGCCTGCCCTAGTCCTTTAGTTAAGACAGGTGGACATATGGCACATTGATTAGTACTAATCCCCCGTCTAAAATGTAAAGCGTCTTTACCTATAGGTTGATAACTTACGATATTTTTATTATTTATATTTGTATTATGCTCACTAAATTGTATAAAATTATGTGAAATAATTTTGCAAGGAAATACAACATATCACTTCTACATTCGGAACTCACATAATACTTATATTAGTGGTTAAAGTTATATATCGAATGCGTGTCTTTTTTTTCGAACCATGCAAGAGCCTTGCATGTATTAAAATAGAAGAGGAAAAAACCACAAAAGTGGTTAGAGTTTACAGAACAACCAAGTGATTCACAGAAACTGAAGCAAAAAAGAACAACCACCTGAAGAAAAATAGACTACTCGACCTACTACCTACACGGGAAAGATTAATTTCATGGGAAGATTAAGCGACCTGCACTAGCTAAAGACCATTGCCTCCCTTCTGCCTTGATTTGATCGATTAGCACATTGACTGGCTTGAATGCGTTGTCGAAGACTCGAGCGTTTCTTTCACGCCAGATAGACCAAGCGACCAGTATCACCATGGAGTTCAATTTAGTTTTGTTTGTTCCTTCCATCCTTGCTCTTCCCTGCTGCCACCATTCCCGTAGCGACCGATCCATGAGCGGAACGACCTGTTGCAACCCAGCCCAATTGAGCATGCTACTCCAGATGATATTCGTGACAACACACCCGGAGAAAAGATCTTGTGCATCTTCAGGTGCCACATTACACATACCACACATTGCATTATGTGGCAGGCCCCGCTTGGCGAGTCGGTCGGCTGTCCAAATTCTCCCCCGCAAGATTAATCAAATAGCGATCTTACACCGCAGAGGAGCCCACACATTCCAGATCGCCTTAGCCGAGTCACAAGAAATCTTTGTCTTGAAATGGGCTTGATAAACCGATTTAGTAGTGAAAATTCCTTTTGGATCCCACGACCAACTCCAGATGTCTTCCTCATCAGGAACCAGATGAATGGTACTTGTCACTTTGCAAATCTCAATTACCTGTAAGAACATATTTATTGTGATTGACTTCCTGATATCATCAATCCAACTTGCATCTTGTAGAGCCTGTGCGACCGTTCTTCGTGCCCTAGCCAATGGACTAATGATCTTGTAAATGTCTGGGGCGATGTCTTCTATTGTTTTACCATTAATCCATTTATCTAGCCAAGAGAAACACCTCTGTCCATTGCCAATGACCACTTTGGCTGCTGCGTTAAAAATATGCCTCACATCTTCCCCAACCGGGCTGGCAAGCAAACACCAAGGCTTAACCTCTTCAGCTCTTAATTTCCATGCCCAGCGAACTTGGAAGGCAGTGCTCATGAACTCAAGATTCAGAATCCCAAGTTCACCCACAGATTTTGGGTGACACACTGTCTTCCAATTCTCAGAGCACTTACCCCCAGCAATAGTATTAGTTCCTTTCCAAAGAAAGGCACGTCTGATCTTGTCTATTGCTTTGAAAACCCATGGAGGTGGCTCCGAGGAAAGCAGGTGGAAGATGGCAATGGCACTTAGGACAGATTGCACTAAAATGAGCCTTCCCCCTTGAGTAAGCATATGCACCTTCCATGCCGCAAGTCTGCTCCTTATTTTTTCAATCAAAGATTGGAAATCCTCTTTCCGTGCTTTTTTAAATGAAGCGGTAAACCTAAGTAGGTTATTGTTAGCTTTATGATGTGACAGCTTAATGTATGACTGATAGCTTGTAGGAGCTCATCGTCACACATTAGAGGGAGCTTTTGCCCATATTACTTCTCAACCCTGAAGCATCGAATGCGTGTCTTACATTTTAGAATGAAGGGAAATACCCAATTTACATGAATATACAATCATACCATCTTGAGTGGGAAGGGCTGGTAGCAGTAAAGTACTCCCTCTGTTTTATAGTACTCTATATATAAGATTTGGCCAAATATAAATGTTCCCAAGTTTAACCAGTTGTATGTAAAAATATATTATATTTAGAAATCTAACATAATAGGATTAGTACCATTATGCAATGTACTATCATATCAACATTTGAATATGTATATATTGATATTTCATCCTGTATATAGTTTGTTAAAAAATTATAATGCTTGACTTTAACTAAACTTTATATGCGAAATAATATGAAACTGATGGAGTATTAATACATGGATGGTTGCGGCCAATGGTGGTGACCCGGCCTTGGGAAAGAGTAGCAGCAGCAGCTAGCAGAGGCATCAAAAGATGAGTTAGCTACCCCTCCCTCGTTGGCTACCCATCGATTATCCCCTTTTGGAGCGGTTTTATGCTTGAGAAGGCTGCAAATCGGGGAGCCTTTCGTAGCATCAAGTGGCCAACCGCTACTCCATCGGCCTCCGCGCGCTATTTTTCTCTCCGGGCGCCCACAGCGCGGGTACTCCTGTTGCTCCTCTCTACGCGTCGCCTTTGCAAAGGTAGTAGAGCTCGATCGCAGGTCTCGACATTGATCTGGGAGGATCCACGGCCACGTGCCGCGGCGCTGGAAGCCATGATCGCCCGCCATGCGAGGCCGGCACGGCCTGTCGGCAGGTGTCGACAATCCACCACCACCACCACCATGTCCGGTGTACCGTCGTAAAGAACGCCTCCTCATTGGCGCGGAAGCTAGCACTGCATAGATGGAGCTCCCACAACGTCTTGGCGTTAACTTTCTTCCTGTCATCCTGTGTTTGCTCTTTGCACCCAACGCGACGCATGCTGGTAAAGACCTAGAGCTAGCTACTGGCAGCAATCCGTCGACTTGCGCATACCTAGCTAAACTGTGCTGCCAATTACTCTAGTACTTTCTCCGTTTCATAATGTATGTCGTTTTGGCCAACTATTTTGGTTTGATAAAACGTTTTACATTGTGGAACAAAGTGATAACATATAAAGCGAGAGCAAGTTGCCAAGTTTACATCGACATGAATGGTAAAGTGGTACTACGTAAAGTACTTACTAATACCTCCAACTTCAAAAAAAAAAATACTACTACCTCAGGTTCGAAAAACCAAGTTCTTCAAATTTAGTCAAAATGTAAAGTTCACTAAGTTTAACCGAATATATAAAGAATTTATTAAATATATATGTTATGTGAAATACATAGATATATTTTTAATTTTAGATTTATGGACGTTCATAGTTCTAGCTGTAAAATTGGTCAAACTTAGAAGGCACTAACATTTGACTAAGTTTATACAGCTTTTTTTTTCTAGAACAGAAGGAGTGCTGAAAGGGAAAACTTCAATGGAGCAGGTGCGCCCTGCGCACCTTCACATTTTTTCACTTTGTCTTTTTTGTATCTTCCAAATTATGTAACATATCGATTTGATTTTTTTGCAGGTCATTCAAAAATAACAAATAGAATGGAGAAAAAATAGATCCGAATATTTTTGTGCAAATTTAAATTTTAAATTATTTAAATTTCAAAATAAATTCTTCAAATACATATATAGATAATGACATAAAAAATCCAAAATATTTTTCCCACATTCCAATTGTTATGTTTAAGTGATCTGCAAATTTTCGAGTTCAAATAATGTGTGGTGTGAGAGATACAAAAATGAGAAATTGTTTGAGATGGGAACAAAATGTACTTGCACGGATCTTGATGCAACATAGACGGTGTGGATACGGGTGCTCACCAAGCACCTGCTCTAAAAGTCCACTCTCGTGCTGAAAGGGAAAAGATACACATAAGTACTCTACACTTTCTGTTCAAAATGCTCTTAGTAAATTCTTTTTTATTGGGCAAGATGGTCAGTTGGATATTTTTTATCCCATGAACGAATAAATGTGACTTCTACAATTATAAAATTAAAATTTCCCATGAAAGAATAAATGTGTCGTCTAAAATTTAAAAATTAAACACGAATCATTAACCCGCATGGAATGATGGCCGACTGCAACACTATACCACGATATAACGTTCCGTGCTTTTTGAGCATTCCAAGAATAAAATAGGCAAAAAATCGCGGCTCTCGATGTATAAGTAGAGCCAGGTGTGGTAGCTACTTTTGGTGTGTCTGAACTGTATATATTGTTGAGACCAAGATCGCGCGCTTAACTTATGCATATACAAGATAGATATGAGTAGAGAGGATTTCATCAATTTTTCCGGTTTTACCCAACCGGGCCGTCTCAGCCTTCCTAGGGCATCAACCTCAAGCTTAAGCTCAGTCTCCGGAGATGTCAACGCGCAAGGAGGCCTGCTGCCGATCGCCAACATCGGGCGAATCATGAAGGGCGTGCTGCCGCCGGAGGCCAAGGTGTCAAAGAGCGCCAAGGAGACGATGCAGGAGTGCGCCACGGAGTTCATCGGCTTCGTCACCGGCGAGGCCTCGGAGCGGTGCCGGCGGGAGAGGCGCAAGACGATGAACGGCGACGACATCTGCCATGCCATGAAGAGCCTCGGCCTCGACCACTACGCCGGCGCCATGCACAGGTACCTCCAGAGGTATCGCGAGGGCGAGGAGCTCGCGGCGGCGCTCAAAAACAGCATTAGGGCGCCGCCGGCCGATGACGACATGATCCAGATAGACGTCAGGGCGCAGCTGTCCATCTCTAGGGGCCAAGAAAAGCATGGTACGAATTGATTAACCGTACGTGGGCAATGAAGCAAATTATACTCCCCCGATCGTCGATCGATCCTCTCACGGGTTAATTGTGTGTTTGTTGCAATTTGTGTGTGTACGCTGGTGACGTACTGACGTGAAATAGCTCTTGTGTTTATGCACTACTCTCGTATTCGTGCGTACTACCATGTATTAACAGTGTACCCTTCTTTTGCAAGAACACTGTACCTTGTCATGCAATGGATATTTTCATGAAATGTTTCAACTTGGTTGTCGCTCACTTAGTCATGTAAAGAGTTTTATAAATAAATGAGTACTGATTTTTGTAGTGAGAAAAGTTCTATTTCTGTCAGAACAATATGGAATGGTTAATTACAAAGTAACAATTGCTTAAAGTTTCGTGGGGTCAAGATGAGTTACAAACAAAAAATAACACCAACTGGCTGTGTGCATACAACGTCATTCTGGGTAATGAAACCAAGACATTCGATCTGATCTCTATTGGGTCTTTTGATTGCTAGCTCTCACGTGTAGACAGAGGTTTTTGTTTCCTCTCGAGAAGAGATAGACATGGGTTTTCCTTTCACGTTACTCTATGATACATGCATGGGTTGTATTAGATTCATGTGCACCTAGCAGCAAAAGAAGAAAGTTTGGATGAAAGAGCCCAAGAGGGCACCGAAGATTAGGGTAAATTTGCAGTTCACTACAAATTTTGTAGGGGCCATCATTCCTTGAACAATTCCCCTTGCTTTTGTTTTCGAAATGCCACTACTCGTTGTGTGTGAAGAGCCCTACGCATAGTTAATATATATTTGTTCTTCGCAAAAGCGATTTTTGAAGCATAATGATGTTGGGCAACAAGTGTCAAGTTGCGAAGTGAGGGTTGCCCTGTAAACGCACTACCTGATAAAATCACCTCGAGTGATGCAACGAATGATAATGTTCACATGTTCGGAGGCTCGCTTTATGTAAACTCTGCCCCCTTATTGGTGCTAAAAAAAGGGATCCTATAATAGCAATACCGGTCTAGTGGTGAAATTTTATTTGATTAGTCAATCAGCCGCCATTCAAAGCAGGTAAAGAAACCGCACTACTAGTACTCGGTGAAGTCCTTATTGGATAGGGTTTATAGTGATAGGGAATGAACCCCCACCCTCTTCCCGTAAATATAGCTATATTTGCGGGAAGAGGGTGAGGGCTCATTCCCTATCACACTGAGAAACACTTGTTGGAAACTTCAAACTATGTTGTCTGTGTATCCCAAGTTATCCTCGATAATTGTTTCGCTACAACCACATGTCAAATAAATGAAGTTAGTTTGGTACTAGCCTCTACCAAATTTTTTATACACAAGCTTTCTTCGTACTTATAGATAAATCCCAAAATTGTATGACCCAACATACCACATCATATTGTAGTACGCAATTCATTGACATAACACCAGTGAAACACCGTTCCGCGAGTATTATATCCAGCAGAGTGGTACAACAGAAATATTTGCGGTTCCAAGGCATGTCTATAGAATTAAAGCACTGACTCTTACAAAAGATCAGCTCAACCTCATAATTTACAATGAGTGGCTATAGAAACTATGACTGAATTCTAGCTATTTAGTTTCAGGATTAGGGAACTGGTTGCCTTCTACTATTCGTCTTAGTGTACACCATAGTATATGTAGAAATTGACTTTGTTGACTCCTCTGACTGGTTATGTGCTTTGACTCCTCTGGTTGGTTCACTTCTACTCATAGTCTAGGATTCCACCATAACTATGACTGAACTTTGACAGTTTAAGTTAGCTTTAGTTTTAATCTATCATAAGCATGCTCTTGGTTTATAATTGTGTACTGATGGGTATGTGCTTTGGCATTGGTATGGGTTTACAATGATCTTATGATCCTCTAGATACTCTTTTATGTTATCTACATGTTGGTAAAGTGGTGTACTGCCGGTATTTGATAAGAACATCCACATACATACTTATCCCGATTGTTGGTGATGATTTTCTAAGGCTGATTACTTAGGTTGTTGGTGATGATTTTCTAAGGCTGATTACCACCCTGGTGTTCCATGGAATTACTTGGTGGCTTTATCCATTGAAATGTTGTAGTGGATTATTTCCACTCATATATAGGTTTTGCCATGCTTTGCAGATGCTTTAGATGATCTGATCATGACCTGATCATGTACCTACATGATCATGTAGTGTGCAAAGTATTGGAATGTATCCCATGGACAGATTGATTGCTTATAGAGGGAGGCTTTATTTGTCGGCTTGCTTATACTTAAGTTGATGATCTTGTAGTTTAGATTATTGTTTTTTTTTTGCATAAGTGCTCATGTGCTTCTCACTAGCATAATTATCATGTGGTGCCTTAGATGAGTGTGCACATGATAATGAAATGTTGGAGTGAGTCCTAGTTCTGTAGGTGCTTGTGCAAAGAAGAAATAAGCATTTACATTGGCTAGATGATCAGATGCTGTTAAATGTTCATCCAAGATCTTAGTGATGCTTGAGTTGATTTTAGTGGACATACCTATGCTTGCTTTAACTGATCACGCAAAGGCCGAGGCAAAATCTTGAATAAGAACAAATACTTTTGAGTGGTCATTTACTATCTCTGATGAAATTAGCATAGCATTTCTATGCCATCTCTGAGAAAATCAATTCTCCTAATCATCCTATACAAAATCTGGTTGCAGGGTGGTTGGATTTGGTGGATTGTATGATTCCCTTTTTATTTTCCCTCTGGTGATCATGCATAAGCTACAAAATAAATACCCCTCGAACTAGCTTGTATTTCTGGTAAAATTTTACCTGCTATACTTCTATAGCTTGGTAGTTGTTCTTCTGGCCTTTGAGATGTCCTTCTTGTGGAGTGCCTGCCCCTCATAGCTACTTGATAGTCTCTTGAGATCCATCTGTAGTCCTGAGACTGTCCTTGTGTGTTGAGGCTACTATTGTTGTTCTTGTTGTTGACCAAATGAGTTGCAAAGTGACTTTGCGAGGAAGCAAAATGAGGTATGGCTAACATTCTTAGTACAATTACTGTAACTACTTGTACTGTTGGGCTATGTCTCTGAGGTTGACAACACATAGTTGTATGTGAGCTACCTACTTGTATGGTTCAAGTTTCAACCAGATCCATCCCCGTGGTGGATATGCATTGTCTAAGAAATATCTACTTCTTTTGTACCCTCTTTCTTTTGAATCCTATGCCATTTGGCATTTTCATTTGTTTGGCTTTGTTGTGCAGGTTTCCAATTGGAGAAGACGATCAAGACTTAAGTTAGGCTTTTACTATTCTTTTTCATAATTTGTAATTCTATATGTAATATTGTTTTTTATTTATTCATTGTAAATACATTGTATTAATATCACTAAAGAAAGATTTTTCTTATCGTATAATACATATATTCTTGAATTACTTGTCTTGTAAACATTGGATGATTATATATGCAATTAACTGTTAAATTCTCTATCAATTTTTAGTTTATATATTTTGTTTTATTAAACATGTGTATTTTATATAATGGTTTAGAATTCAAATTCTTATTTGTTTCTATTATTCAAAATTGAGTTGCATTTAAATTGTGTCCTCCAAAACAAAATAGTTTAACAAAGGTCACGTTGAAGTACATCACACTGATGTCAATGACCTAAGTTAATTCCCGTCAACACAAGCGAAACCTCGATCTCTTTAACCGGTTAAATAAACGCGTGAAATTTCCTCGGGTTTTCGATGCATGAATACAATGCATACAACTGGGTTCGCCAAAATTTTATTCTCGAAATCCTAGGACGTTACAAAAATATAAGGCTCTTCTCTTCACAACCAAATAGGCATTGTTTAGTTTTCATTTTTCAAGGTCATCGTAAGCTATCATCTATTGAAATTTTCCTCCCTCAATATATGTATGTTGTGTGTGTCTTTGTAATTATGGAGAGATGTGTGTAGGAAAACTTTTTGAGTGAACAAGGATGGAAAAGAGTGTATAAACCACACATGTTGAAGGAGCATCATGCCGCACATGGATGACGGAATTGGTTTAGCTCAACTAGCGGAGCGTAATGTAAAAGAAGTTGGATATGTGGCGCCCAGATGGAGGCACACTAAACATGTTGATGTTGTGGCAATGACATGTGTGGATATATTTGCTAGCAACAAAATAGCATGAACATGTGTTGTTTTGTTCTATTTTCTAGCATGAAAATAAAATTAAAGTCATGAATAATTAACATAAATTTATATAATATAATTATTAATTTTGATAATATTTCTACCATCTAGTGTTCATGTGTGTTAAATAGGGTGTTTACGCTGTTTGTAAAATTCGCTCGAATAGATGAAGTAATATGCATGTAAAAAAAATCTTGAATAGTGTTCTATGGTCCATAAAAAGTTTATGTGTGGTGAATAAGATGTTCATGTTTGGATAACAAATCCAAAACAAACATCCAGAAATGGCTTTATAAGTTTTCCTGACAATTATTAATCAATTTGTACATTTTCTATAAACATTGTCCAACATTTATTAAATATGCGTATATATGTGCTTGAAAAATATATCCATGTAACTTGATAAAAGTTCACAACTGTAGGATAACGTTGCATAGAAAACAAAAAATTTCCTACCGCGAACACGCAATCCAAGCCAAGATGCAATCTAGAAGACGGTAGCAACGAGGGGGTATCGAGTCTCACCCTTGAAGAGATTCTAAAGCCTACAAGATGAGGCTCTTGTTGCTGCGGTAGACGTTCACTTGCCGCTTGCAAAAGCGCGTAGAAGATCTTGATCACGATCGGTTCCGGCGCCACGAACGGGCAGCACCTCCGTACTCTGGTCACACGTTCGGTTGTTGATGAAGAAGACGTCCACCTCCCGTTCCAGCGGGCAGCGGAAGTAGTAGCTCCTCTTGAATCCGACAAGCACGACGGCGTGGTGTCGGTGGCGGTGGAGAACTCCGGCGGAGCTTCGCTAAAGCGCGCGGGAGTTATGGAGGAGAGGGGGCGGCTGGGGTTTGGGAGGGGGTGGCCGGCCACTTCAGGGGGGCGGCCAGCTTGTGGTCTTGGTGTGGCCGGCCCCCTCCCTTGGCCCCTCATTATATAGGTGGATCCCCAAGAGTTGGTGTCCAAGTCTTCGAATAAGACCCGAACCAAAAACCTTCCATAGGAGAGGGAAACCTAGCCAAGCTAGGACTCCCACCAAAGGTGGGAGTTCCACCTCCCATATGGGGGTGGCCGGCCCCTAAGGGGGAGTCCACTTGGGACTCCTCCCCCACTAGGGTTGGCCGGCCATGGAGGTGGAGTCCCATGTGGACTCCACCTTCCTTGGTGGTTTCTTCCGGACTTTTTAGAACCTTCTAGAACCTTCCATAGAACCTTCCGCGACATTTTAATTCACATAAAATGACATCCTATATATGAATCTTATTCTCCGGATCATTCCGAACTCCTCGTGATGTCCGGGATCTCATCCGGACTCCGAACAAATATTCGAACTTCATTCCATATTCAAGTACTACCATTTCAACATCCAACTTTAAGTGTGTCACCCTACGGTTCGTGAACTATGTGGACATGGTTGAGTACTCACTCCGACCAATAACCAATAGCGGGATCTGGAGATCCATAATGGCTCCCACGTATTCAACGATGACTTTAGTGATCGAATGAACCATTTACATACAATACCAATTCCCTTTGTCTCGCGATATTTTACTTGTCCGAGGTTTGATCTTCGGTATCACTCTATACCTTGTTCAACCTCGTCTCCTGACAAGTACTCTTTACTCGTACCGTGGTATGTGGTCTCTTATGAACTTATTCATATGCTTGCAAGACATTTAGACGACATTCCACCGAGAGGGCCCGAGAGTATATCTATCCGTCATCGGGATGGACAAATCCCACCGTTGATCCATATGCCTCAACTCATACTTTCCGGATACTTAATCCCACCTTTATAGCCACCCATTTACGCGAGTGGTGTTTGATGTAATCAAAGTACCTTTCCGGTATAAGTGATTTATATGATCTCATGGTCATAAGGACTAGGTAACTATGTAACGAAAGCTTATAGCAAATAACTTAATGACGAGATCTTATGCTACGCTTTAATTGGGTGTGTCCATTACATCATTCATACAATGATATAACCTTGTTATTAATAACATCCAATGTTCATGATTATGAAACTAATCATCCATTAATCAACAAGCTAGCTAAGAGGCATACTAGGGACTCTTTGTTGTTTACATATCACACATGTATCAATGTTTCGGTTAATACAATTATAGCATGGTATATAAACATTTATCATAAACATAAAGATATATAATAACCACTTTTATTATTGCCTCTTGGGCATATCTCCAACAAGTCTCCCACTTGCACTAGAGTCAATAATCTAGATTACATTGTAAGGAACCTAACACCCATGGCATTCCGGTGTTGGTCATGCTTTGCCCTAGGGAGAGCTTTAGTCAACGGATCCGCTACATTCAGATCGGTGTGTACTTTGCAAATCTTTACTTCTCCATCTTCGATGTACTCGCGAATCGAGTGGTAACGCAGACTTGATATGCTTCAGCCTCTTGTGTGACCTTGGTTCTTGTGCATTGGCGATGGCACCCATGTTGTCACAGTATATGACTAGTGGGTCCAATGCACTAGGAACCACACCAAGCTCTACAATGAACCTCTTCATCCATAACGCTTCTGATGAAGCCTCTGAAGCCGCTATGTACTCCGATTCTGTTGAAGACTTCGCCACCGTGCACCGCTTCGAGCTTGCCCAGCTCATCGCAAAGCACCATTCAATATAAACACGTACCCGGACCGTGACTTAGAGTCATCAGGATCGTTGTTCCAACTTGCATCGGTGTAACTTGTTACAACGAGCTCTTGGTCACCTCCATAACAAAGAAACATATCCTTAGTTCTTTTCAAGTATTTCGGGATATTCTTGATCGTCGTCCAGATGCTCCATTCCCGGATCACTTTGATATCTCGCTAGTCAAACTAACAGACATGTGCTATATCCGGTCTTGTACATAGCATGACATACATAATAGAGCCTACTGCCGAAGCATAGGGGATCTGACTCATCCTTTCTCTTTCTTCTGCCGTAGCCAGTCCTTGAGTCTTACTCAAGACCTTGCCTGGTAACATAGGTAAAAAACCTTTCTTACTTTCGTCCATTCTAAACTTCTTTAGAATCTTGTCCAGGTATGTACTCTGTGATAGCTCTATTAGGCGTCTTGATCTATCTCTATAAATCTTGATGCCTAATATATACGATGCTTCACCAAGGTCTTTCATTGAAAAACTATTATTCAAATAACCTTTAACATCGCTTAATAGTTCTATATCATTCCCAATCAATAATATGTCATCTACATATAATATTAGGAATGCTACAGAGCTCCCACTCACTTTCTTGTAAATACAGGCCTCTCCATGACACTGTATAAACCCGAAGTCTTTGATCACCTTATCAAAGCGTCGGTTCCAACTTCTCGATGATTGCTTCAGATCCATAGATTGAACGCTCGAAGTTTGCATACTTTGTCGACATTTTTAGGATCGACAAAACCTTTGGGTTGTACCATATACAACTCTTCCTCAATGTCTCCATTAAGGAACGCCGTTTTGACATCCATCTGCCAAATCTCATAATCGAAAAATGCAGCTATTGCTAACAAAAATCCTCACAGATTTTAGCTTCGCTACAGGTGAGAAAGTCTCATCGTAGTCAACTCCTTGAATTTGTCGGAAACCCTTTGCGACAAGTCGAGCTTTATAGACAGTAATATTACCATCAGCATCTGTTTTTCTCTTGAAGATCCATTTATTCTCGACAGCCTTTCGGCTATCGAGTAAGTCTACCAAAGTCCATACTTTGTTATCATACATGGATCCCATTTCGGATTTCATGGCTTCTTGCCATTTGTTGGAATCTGGGCTCATCATCGCTTCTTCATACGTCGCAGTGGTCCTCATCATTGTTATCCACAATCATGACATTTAGACAAGGATCATACCAATCGGGAGTGGCACGTTCCCTTGTCGATCCGCGAGGTTCGGTAGTTTCCTCGTTCGAAGTTTCATGATCATTATCATTAGCTTCCTCTCGTTGCCGGTGTAGGCGGTACAGGTACAACTTCCGGTACTGCGCTACTCTGATCAACGAGTATAGATTCATTAATCTCATCGAGTTCTACTTTTCTTCTAGTCACTTCTTTAGTGAGAAATTCTTTCTCAAGAAAGGTTCCGTTCTTAGCAACAAAGATTTTGCCTTCGGATCTGTGATAGAAAGTGTACCCTATAGTTTCCTTAGGGTATCCTATGAAGACGCATTTCTCCGCTTTGGGTTCTAGCTTGTCCGGTTGTAACTTTTTTACATAGGCTTCGCAACCCCAAACTTTAAGGAACGACAGCTTAGGTTTCTTATTAAACCATAATTCATATGGTGTCGTTTCTACGGATTTTGATGGTGCTCTATTTAAAGTGAATGCGGCTGTCTCTAATGCATAACTCCAAAATGATAACGGCAAATCGGTAAGAGACATCATAGAACGAACCATATCTAAGAGAGTTCAATTACGACGTTCGGACACACCGTTTCGTTGTGGTGTTCCCGGCGGTGTCAATTGTGAAAGTATTCCGCATTTCTTTAAATGCATGCCAAACTCATAACTCGGATATTCACCTCCGCGATCGGATCGTAGAAATTTAATCTTCTTGTTACGTTGATTTTCTACTTCACTTTGGAATTCCTTAAACTTCTCAAAAGTTTCGGATTTATGTTTCATGAAATAGATATACCCATATCTACTCGGATCATCCGTGAAGGTTAGAACATAACGATAACCACCGCGCGATGCTACGCTCATTGGTCCGCACACATCGGTATGTATGATTTCCAATAAGTCGGTAGCTCGCTCCATCATACCGTAAAATGGAGTATTAGTCATTTTTCCCATTAGACATGCTTCGCATTTATCAAGTGACTCAAAGTCAAGTGATTCAAGTAATCCATCGGTATGGAGTTTCTTCATGCGTTTCACTCCAATATGACCAAGACGACGAGTGCCACATATAAGTAGAATTATCATTCAATTTAATTCGTTTAGCATCAATGTTATGTATATGCGTATCACTACTATCGAGATCTAACATAAATAAGCCATTCTTTTCAGGTGCTCGACCATAAAAGATATTATTCATAAAAATAGAACAACCATTATTCTCAGACTTGAATGAATAACCGTCTTGCATTAAACAAGATCCGTATATAATGTTCATGCTCAACGCAGGTACATAATAACAATTATTTAGGCTTAAAACTAATCCCGAAGGTAGATGTAGAGGAAGTGTGCCGACTCGCGATCACATTGACCTTGGATCCGTTTCCAACGCGCATCGTCACTTCATCTTTCAGCGAGTTGTCGTTTATTCTTTAGTTCCTCGTTTCGAGTTACAAATATGAGCAACCGAACCAAGTATCAAATACCCAGGTACTAGAACGAGAACCAATAGAAATGAACATCTATAACATGTATATCAGATATACCTTCTTTCTTCTTCTTGACAAGGCCGCTCTTCGGATCAGCCGGATACTTGGAGCAATTACGCTTCCAGGTGTCCCTTCTCCTTGCAGTAATAGCACTCAAGCATCGGGCTTAGGGCCGTTCTTAGGTTTCATAGGAGGCGTGGCAGCTTTCTTGCCACCCTTCTTGAATTTTCCCTTAGACTTGCCCTGTTTCTTGAAACTGGTGGTCTTGTTGACCATCAACACTTGGTGCTCTTTCTTGATCTCAATCTCAGCAGCTTTTAGCATGCCAAAGAGTTCGAGTAACTCCTTGTTCATGTTCTGCATATTGTAGTTCATCACAAAGTTCTTGTAACTTGGTGGCGAGTGATTGAAGGACACGATTAATCCCCGAGTCTGTTAGGAATCACTATTCCCAAGTCACCGAGTTTCTTCGCATGCCCTGGTCATGGCGAGCATGTGCTCACTAATGGAGCTGCCTTCTTCCATCATACAGCTGAAGAAATGTTTCGATGCTTCATAGCATTCCACGGCCGCATGAGTCTCAAAAATAGCTTTCAGCTCATTCATCAACTCATGAGGATCGTGGTGCTCAAAACGTTTTTGAAGATCGGATTCCGGATCGCACAGGATGGCACACCGAACTTGAGAGTACCGAGTTTTCCGAGTCTCGTAAACAGCTTTTACTTCATCGGTTTCGGTTTCCGCAGGAGGGTCACCTAGCGGTGCATCAAGCACATATTGCAGATTTCCGCCGGAGAGGAAGATCCTCACATGACGGAACCAGATCGGTGAAGTTGCTACCGTTGCTCTTAAGCTTTTCTTTCTCTAGGAACTCGGTTAAAATTGATTGGGGACGCCATCTCTACAACATATATTTGCAATAGTTTAGACTAAGTTTATGACAAATTGAGTTCAAATTTTAATTCAACATAATTAAAAATCTAGGTGAACTCCCACTCAAAACAATATCCCTCGCATTGTCTTAGTGATCACACGAACCAAATCTACCGCACCTAAACCCGATCATCACGAGAAAAGGTGTGATTTCAATGGCGAACACTCAAAGTGTTCATCATATCAATCATATGATTCATGCTCTACCTTTCGGTATCATGTGTTCCGAGACCATGTCTGTACATGCTAGGCTCGTCAAGGCCACCTTAGTATCCGCATGTGCAAAACCGTCTTGCACCCGTTGTATGTACTTATTGAATCTATCACACCCGATCATCACGAGATGCTTCGAAACGACAAGACTTGATAACGGTGCTACTAAGGATGAACACTTTATTATCTTGAGATTTTAGTGAGGGATCATCTTATAATGCTACCGTCGCGATCTAAGCAAAATAAGATGCATAAAAGGATTAACATCACATGCAGTTCATATGTGATATGATATGGCCCTTTTGTCTTTGCGCCTTTGATCTTCATCTCCAAAGCACGGACATGATCTCCATCATCTTCGGGCATGATCTCCATCATCGTCGGCGTAGCGTCAAGGTCAATGGCGCCGTCTCCATGATTGTCCTCCATGTAGCAACTATTACAACTACTTTGAAATACTACTCAACATGAAATTTAAAGACAACCATAAGGCTCCCGCCGGTTGCCACAATACAATAATGATCATCTCATACATATTCATCATCATATTATGGCCATATCACATCACCAAACCCCGCAAAAACAAGTTAGACGCTCTCTAATTTGGTTTGCATATTTTACGTGGTTTAGGGTTTTCGATATAGATCTAATCTACCTACGAACATGAACCACAACGTTGATACTAATGTTGTCAATAGAAGAGTAAATTGAATCTTTACTATAGTAGGAGAGACAGACACCCGCAAAGCCTCTTATGCAATACAAGTTGCATGTCGAACGAGGAACAAGTCTCATGAACGCGGTCATGTAAAGTTAGTCCGAGCCGCTTCATCCCACTATGCCATAAAGATGCAAAGTACTCAACTAAAGATAACAAGAGCATCAACGCCCACAAAACAATTGTGTTCTACTCGTGCAACCATCTATGCATAGACACGGCTGCGATACCACTGTAGGATAACGTTGCATAGAAAACAAAAATTTTCCTACCGCGAACACGCAATCCAAGCCAAGATGCAATCTAGAAGACGGTAGCAACGAGGGGGTATCGAGTCTCACCGTTGAAGAGATTCCAAAGCCTACAAGATGAGGCTCTTGTTGCTGCGGTAGACGTTCACTTGCCGCTTGCAAAAGCGCGTAGAAGATCTTGATCACGATCGGTTCCGGCGCCACGAACGGGCAGCACCTCCGTACTCGGTCACACGTTCGGTTGTTGATGAAGACGACGTCCACCTCCCGTTCCAGCGGGCAGCGGAAGTAGTAGCTCCTCTTGAATCCGACAGCACGACGGCGTGGTGTCGGTGGCGGTGGAGAACTCCGGCGGAGCTTCGCTAAAGCACGCGGGAGTTATGGAGGAGAGGGGGCGGCTAGGGTTTGGGAGGGGGTGGCCGGCCACTTCAAGGGGGGCGGCCAGCTTGTGGTCTTGGGGTGGCCGGCCCCCTCCCTTGGCCCCTCATTATATAGGTGGATCCCCAAGAGTTGGTGTCCAAGTCTTCGAATAAGACCCGAACCAAAAACCTTCCATAGGAGAGGGAAACCTAGCCAAGCTAGGACTCCCACCAAAGGTGGGAGTTCAACCTCCCATATGGGGGGTGGCCGGCTCCCTAGGGGGAGTCCACTTGGGACTCCTCCCCCACTAGGGTTGGCCGGCCATGGAGGTGGAGTCCCATGTGGACTCCACCTTCCTTGGTGGTTTCTTCCGGACTTTTTTAGAACCTTCTAGAACCTTCCATAGAACCTTCCGCGACATTTTAATTCACATAAAATGACATCCTATATATGAATCTTATTCTCCGAATCATTCCGGAACTCCTCGTGATGTCCGGGATCTCATCCGGGACTCCGAACAAATATTCGAACTTCATTCCATATTCAAGTACTACCATTTCAACATCCAACTTTAAGTGTGTCACCCTACGGTTCGTGAACTATGTGGACATGGTTGAGTACTCACTCCGACCAATAACCAATAGCGGGATCTGGAGATCCATAATGGCTCCCACGTATTCAACGATGACTTTAGTGATCGAATGAACCATTTACATACAATACCAATTCCCTTTGTCTCGCGATATTTTACTTGTCCGAGGTTTGATCTTCGGTATCACTCTATACCTTGTTCAACCTCGTCTCCTGACAAGTACTCTTTACTCGTACCGTGGTATGTGGTCTCTTATGAACTTATTCATATGCTTGCAAGACATTTAGACGACATTCCACCGAGAGGGCCCGAGTATATCTATCCGTCATCGGGATGGACAAATCCCATCGTTGATCCATATGCCTCAACTCATACTTTCCGGATACTTAATCCCACCTTTATAGCCACCCATTTACGCAGTGGTGTTTGATGTAATCAAAGTACCTTTCCGGTATAAGTGATTTATATGATCTCATGGTCATAAGGACTAGGTAACTATGTAACGAAAGCTTATAGCAAATAACTTAATGACGAGATCTTATGCTACGCTTTAATTGGGTGTGTCCATTACATCATTCATACAATGATATAACCTTGTTATTAATAACATCCAATGTTCATGATTATGAAACTAATCATCCATTAATCAACAAGCTAGCTAAGAGGCATACTAGGGACTCTTTGTTGTTTACATATCACACATGTATCAATGTTTCGGTTAATACAATTATAGCATGGTATATAAACATTTATCATAAACATAAAGATATATAATAACCACTTTTATTATTGCCTCTTGGGCATATCTCCAACAACAACATCTCACAAAAAGATACGATATGTACCACTGCTAAATATTCAAGTAGATATTACTATCAAAACAAATTATAATCGAGTTACCTCAACATTTTTGTACATGACGTATCACATAAGAGATGGAAACTTATGGAATATTATATAAAAAGAAAACACAGCAAAAAAATAAACTGAGGTGAACAAATATAAAATAATCGATAAACACAATGGAGGAAAATCCCATAATATGGAGATACAAAAAAAATAGGAAAGCAAAAAATTGAGAAATATGAAAAGAGAGAAAATAACAAAAGGCAATGAGCCGGCTCTAGAAAGATGAATTCGTTGGCTCATTGAAGAGTGAGACATAGATACTACTCCCATGCCTTGGTGCTATGGTGTCCATAATTTCAGCGCCATTTTTTCGAATAAGATTTGAAAATTTTGAAGTGCAAATACACCATGATAAAAGAGAGGTGAAAGCCCGGTCACTGCCTTTGTTTTTTGGGAAGTCCCGGTCACTGACAACCGTATAGAAACCGAAGAACGCGATACGCTAGAGCCCGTAAAAACACGAACTGAAACAGTGGAGTTTAGTTCACCAAACTTGCCTCATTTATGGTCACTGATCGGCGCCATTTTTCGGCCCGAACCCGTAAACTGGCGGTTATTTTTCGGTTTTGGGTTTTTTACGGGCTCAGCTAGAGATGCTCTTAGAATAACAACCGGTGTCATTTAAGTAAAAAAAATGCTTGATTTCCTCCGGAGAATCCCGCGATGCCAGCCTCCGGCTCAGTGCCCGTCCGATCCAAGCGATCGTGCGGACGAGAATTGACAGCTATGCCCAGCACTGACGCTTATCCGCTCGAGATCCCCACCCACGACCGCGTTCCAGATCGAGTCAAATGTTGGTCGTCTCTCCTCGCATTCTCTCTGTATTTCTCGTTGTGGCCATGGGGACGGTCGGACGGAGATCCCGCCGGTGAGCCGCCATGTTCGTCGCCGACCCTCCTACCGTGCTTCCTCTTTTCTCCGCCTCCATGCCGCGTGCCGGCGCCTCTGTCCCCCGCGACGGCGGCCTCGACGGATCACGCCACTGCCCCCTTCCGCCGCGACCACCGGCCTCGAACGGAGCGCGCCGCCGCCTCCTTCCCCGTGATGGTCGCATACCTCTATTCCCCGCGGCGTAGCCTCCACCCCCTGCGACGGCAGCCGCCTCCACCCCGCGCGCGGTCGCCTCCATCGTGACGACCGACACCTCCATCACAGACCTTTTCCACGGGAATCATGCTGGCCCCCGTCCGATGCAAGCGATTGTGCTGGCCCACTTGCTGCAACCCCTGGCACCAGCGATGCAAAGGTCGGTCCTTGGTGCTGCAACCCCTAGTCGCGGGAGCTGCAAAGGTTAGACGCCGGAGCTGCAAAGGCCTATCGCCGATGCTGCAACCCCCGTCGCCGGAGCTGCAAAGGACGGCCGCCGTTGCTTCAAAAGCCGGATGACGGTGCTGCAACCCCCCATCACCTGAGCTGCAAAGACCGGCCGCAGGTGCTGCAAGCCCGCCATCGAGCTCTGCCGTGGTGTTGCAAGCTGCCGACGTCGGCACCGCCGATGTGCTACAAGCCCGCCATCGAGCATGGTGGCGGTGCTGCAAGCCCATCGATGTCGGCGCTGCCTTAGTGCTGCAAGTGGGCCATTGGGACGCCACTAGCAGTGCTACAAGGGCCTGGGAAGGGCGCGGCGGTCGCGACGCTCCGCTGTCGCCGGAGATCGAGGCGGCGCCTGGCTCCCAAGAATCCCGCCATCGACGGAGATGGTGGCTGCGGCGGAGGCCCGAAGTCCTCCTCATCAACTCATGCAACCGAGACGACCTCGTCGCCGGCCGTCCCTACGGAGCGCCATGGCCGTTCCTCACGGTGGTGTTGCTACAAGCGGATCATGCGCACGGTGGTGCTGCGAGGCTCAGGTGGTGATGGCGTGACCGGTGTGCGGCGAAGATTCATATGGTGTTTGTCGTTGCTGCTTTGTGGGTGTGGTGGTGCTATCGGCCATGTCCGGAGGTGCTACCAGCCATATTGGTGGAGCTGCAGAGTCATGTTGCTACAAACGGTTGACGTCCTTGCTACATAGGCCTCCGTGCGGAGCTGCAAATGCTTCCGGTGGAGCTGCGTCGATGCTATTGGTGCTATGAAACGCAAGTATACAAACCGCCGACAATTTTGCTACAAAGGCCACTGGGTGGAGCTGCAAAGTCTTTTGGATATAGCTACAAAGCTAGCCATCGGATGCTCGATGTTATAATAGACAATGACCGGAGCTGCGAACGGGTGTCATCGATGTTGCAAAGCAATGTTACTGGGCTACCATGGAATAGGTTGGTGCTGCAGTCGTTGTTGCGAGGACCTCACCGGAGATCTCGTAAAAAAATTGTGATGCTACAATATTATATCTTCTTTGCTACAATTGTTCTGCGTAGTTGCTACTTTAGTATAAAATTGTGCTGCGAGGTCTCCGGCGAGGTCTCCGTCAGGTCTCCGGCGAGTAGTGGACGATGCTATGATAGTATAAACTTATTGCTTCAAATGTTTTGCTAGTTTACTACTTTAGTATAAAATTGTTGCTACCAAGGCTTCGGCGATGTCTCCGGCGAGATCAGCCTCCAACAATTTTTCTCTTTTTATTTCTAAGCGAACCGTTTTTTGCTTCAATGAAGCAAAATCGGGCTTTTTTTTGCTACAACGAAGCAATGCCTGAATTTCTGTCTTCTGATGAGTCTTTTCATTTTTGTTTCTAGGCAAACCGTTTTCTGCTTCAATGAAGCAAAAGCGGGCCTTCTTTTGCTGCAACAAAGCAAAGTCTGAATTTTGGTTAAAATTAGACACGTGTCATGCAGGAAAGCCGGAGGTTCGATTGGTTGTGGCCTCCGGAGAATTACTAGCGCTGTCCTTTAAGTAATCCACGGTTTAGAATAACAGTACACGGGCCTGGCCCTGCTGGCCTGTGCTTATAAGCTGACGATGGGCCGAGTGAAAACCTTTAAAATCTTATTAGTTTCAGACCATAGCCCATCCGCGTGAGTGTGAACGGTTGAATGAATTGGCGCACCGCGTTCGGACTGGATTTCGAATTTCCAGCGAGACGCCGGTAGTTCGCGCCACCCGCCGGAGCTATATATAGCAGCCACGGATGGAGTGACCAAGCAACGCAACGCCGCCAATGGCGACAATTAGATACGCCACGGCTCCCCCAGTCGAGCACAGCATCGAGGTAGACACGATCTGCTTCTACGAGCACGCCGCTCCCGCCGGCCGATTTGCGGTGTGCGTGGCATGCTATCCGATGAGTTCCATCGGCTTCTGCAGGCTCGGCGCCGCTCTGCCCCACGAATCGGTCATGCAACCCGGCGAGAACTCCCTGACGACGTTCCTCGTCGCTGACCCCGCCACGCTCCGGACCGCCGCCGCCTGCCACGGCGCCCTGCGCGGGATGCTGGCGGCGCTCCCAGAGCTCCAGTCGCTGCGCCTCACGGAGGACGAGTGGGATGCCGTCGTGCCCGCGGATGTGGTGCCGGCGATTGTGGGCGCGGCGCGCCGTGCCAATGGCTTCAGCTTCTGCTTCCATATGGGGGTGCACCGCCGGGTGATACACGACGAGCGGGGTCTCCTCATGGCGTGCAGGGAGTGGCGGCTGGCGGCATCGGCGCTGGGAGAGAAGGACTGCGGGATCTGCCTCGATGAACTGGAGCGTGAGTCCGCAGTGCAGATGACGTGCTGCGAGCACGCGTTCCATCGCCGGTGCATTTCCGAGTGGATCTCCAAGGCGACGTGCCCGATGTGCCGGCGCGACGTCTGGCGCCCTGCCGTGCCGGAGATCCTTGAACTGTCTTTCGCCGGCGCGCCGGCTCAAGGCATGCCAGATATTGAGTAGTTCATTTCCAATCTCGTTTTTTGTTTCCCACAAACAAAGATTGTAAGGCTGGCGTCACTATTCGTTATTGTTGTTGAGGTCTTGAGGAAACGTCGAAGGCTGGCGTAGCATCGTACTGCACAATGCATATCATGAATGTGTCTTGCCGGCCGGCCGGAGACAATATCAACAAATATATCATTGGTTACATGCTTAGCTCTATGCTTTCTTCTTCTTCTTTGATGTCTCAAGCGATTTGCATCTAGAATGTTTCGTTCCCAGTAATTCTGTGCAATATACGTAGTATATACTAACAACAATCTCCTTGAGCTCTCATATGATTTCGGGGAATCACTCTGACCGTGGAAGGTAGAGAGAATGAATAGAATGATTCAACTTTCTCCGTGACTTGTCTGTATGTGGCGATGCCAGCGACAACTTCGGCACTATATACCTGAGCCCAAGGTCACAGGGAAGCTGGCTGTGGAATTTCATGGATTCAGAGATGGTTGTCAAATTCAGAGATGGTTTTAAGATTGCCAACATGATCACAGGGAAAGACCCTGCGAGTGGGTGGGGATGGTGGCGTGCTATATTTGCAGCTTTGTGGGCTAGGGTTAGCTAATGGGTAATACTACTATACTAGCACTAGCATTTTTGTAGATAATACTTCTGTTTTTTTAGATGGACGACTATGTGTTCTAGAAAATGGATAATTTGTGTTTGTCTAATAGGAAAAAAAAGAGGCGTTTTGAATGAAGTATAACAAATGTAGAATAAAAAAAGGTTTTTTAGAGAAGTTAAAAAGTGGCTTAACACAAATGCAGCCATGGCAATATACACCTCTATGCAAAAAAAAAAGTAGATCCATTATCATAAAACTTATTTACTGGTGCATCACAGACCATTTCAGTGTGAAAACTGTGTGTGATTGCCTACTATATCACACATCCTTCTTAAGCGAAATCGTGCTCGATTGATTGGCTTAAAATCATTTAAATGTGTGAACGTTGATACGGAGTTTACAAAATTTATAATAGCCAAGGAGATCTTTACAAAACAAGAGTTCCGCATCCGGTGAAAGCTGGAGTTCACATAGGGAACGGAGTTTCTGCAGATGGAGATCCGCATTATCCATCCAACATGGTCTAGTTCTTTAAAGAAAAGTTAGAATGATGTACTTTGTAGTATATTATTTATGTTTGCTTTCAATAAAACCATATCTTTAGCACTTTGAAAATGAAAAATAAATTTTTAAAGACGTTGGAAACTCTCTTTGGCCATGTTATTTACCATGGAACTATGGAAGTGTGCATCTATATGCAAAAAATGAACCCGGCATCATGAAAACAAAATGGTGCATCACACACCATTTTTTAAAACATTGTGTGATGCCTCCTCCATCACACGGAATTTTTTAAGCAAAATATTATGTGATTGAAATCAACATAAAGTCATTTAAAAGGGTGAGCATAGATTAAAAAAAATCTTGCAAATTCCTAATAAGTGGGCATTATCCATCCAATATGGTCAAGTTTTTCTTATAATATTATAGTGGTACCATTTTGTGCCGTATAGTTTATGTTTGATTCACATAAAACCCTTTTTTTTTATGTAACCATATACTATTTCATTAGAACATCTGTTTACAGAGATTACACATATGGTCACCACACAAGATAAATATTTGCATCAAACAACATTGCACAAGAAACCTCACAAGAAGTAAAACTACAAGTTCACCCCATTTTTAGCACATAGAAAATGTAAAATGATTTTTATATACAAAACACGGAACCTCAGTTTGGTACTAATGTTTTTCCCATGGCAATATATACACGGTTGTGACCCATTATTATGAAAAAATAATTCGGTGCATCACACATAAGTTATATGAAAGTAGGATGGCTGAGATTAAACGATACCAGGATAACTCTTTGGGGGTTTATACTGTTTTGAAATTTGGGGCTTATCAAAGCACAAACCTTAGTAGAATGTTTGGTTTTGCGACATACGAGCCGCTCGCTCCTGTAACTCTTAGCGAGGCAATCTACAGGCAATCGATCTAGGTCTCGCATGCACCGTTGTTCACAGGTGCTTACCCTCCTCGGCCTCTCACCTGCCCCTATGTGGTAGGTCCGCGCCCGCCGGCGGATCCTCCAAACACGCCTCTGAGAACCGCCCCTCCAGTTGCCACCGCTAGGGGCATCGTCGTTGAAAACACGAGCTCTAACTCCGTTCATTGCGGGCGATGGTAGCGTACACGTGTCGTTATCTTGTAGAAGGCATCGCCGTCTGATGCATGTAAAATGCATACATGAACTTTGTACTTTATTAACACATATTCCCACATATTTGCAACATATATGATGTAATTTCCATATTTTATACTGATTTATGTGGATTTACCAATGATGTTCTTTATTTGGGTTATAACTATGCAAAACAGGAAATCCCTGTTTTGTATATTTTTTCACTTCCAGAGACCTATACAGAGTCAAATTGAGCTAGGATTTCGGGAATGTCATTATTTTATTAAGAGAAGCAGTATGGCACTTGAAACTTACCTGGAGGGTCTAGAGTCCCAAAATAGGGTAGGTGGCACACCCAGCAAGGGGGGCGCCACTCTGTCTCTTTTTGCCGTCGATCGACCGATTCACTTGATTCTTCGCAAACCGACTTCTTTTGACCTAAAAACCCTATATATGACCCCGAGGGTTCTCTAGAGGAGAGCACCGCAAAAACACAAAAATATGAAAACGGAGGCCGCATCAGCGAAGATTGGAGGGGGAAACTCTGTCAGAGCCGTCGCCGGAGGGATCTCCACCTTCTCCAACGTCTTCGTCATCAACACCATGATCAAGGGGGAGTAATCCACCTCTGGACTATGGGTTTGTGGAAGTAGCTTGATCTATTTCTCTCATGTTTTTCATAGATCTTAGTACCATATGCCCAAAATAATTATGGTCATATATGTAATTGCTATGTGGTGGATATTTATTCTATGATATTGTGATATGAGATTTTACTCTACTTGGTGTAAGATGTATTTATAGATGTATATTGTGTACCCAATTTTTAAGTATTGGTTTTGATCCAACTTGTATGCAAAAACATGTGTGGGGAGATGTGTGTATTAGATGGAGTAGCATAGTTTTAGTGATCGAATAGTGACAAAAAAATTCATGATCTATTATGGTTTTACCTTTTCTCTTGCTACGTACCTCACTAGGGATAAAGTGAATGCATGTGCTATGTTCATCACCTGATAAAAGTGATGATCTTGTTTAATCAAGGTAGCATATTTTATATTCAAACATCATGTCAAAGTAATTATGGCTATGCTCTGTTAATTCTTAATACAAGATTTATGGAGTTTTCCCTTTCTTGTAGACTATAAGAGAGATGTGTTGCAACATCTATATGTTAGGACGTGATGCCCATATGAATGTGTATCTTAGACATATTGAAGTTCTATTCTTATCATCTCAGTGGTGAATTGTAATTATCCACTACAACTTAAAAGAGAGTAGACAAGTGAACCCATGAAACCCGGTACAATTTTAATCATAAGAAACACATTTTCATTGCATTTACCTTATTTTCTACTTGCGGCACTATTCTTATCCGAAAATATAAAAATATTTATTCTCTTAATTACACACAAAACCCAAAAACAATCATTCCTTTACTGTTTTTACTTAGTTTACTTTACCTGTCTAGTTTACTTTACTTGTGTTACTACTTTTATTTACTATTACTAATATGAAACCTTGTGCTTGAGTGCTTGACAACCACACGATGGATCGAGTTGGGGACACAAGACTTTATTTTACTTTGCATGATTGCTAGAAGAAGAGGAAGGGAGATACCTCTTGACCAATTCCCCGAGAGTTCGATATAACCCTCGAGTCATTCTTGTGGGAAAAATACTCCGCTGACACAACACTCCGCACTTGGAGTCCCAAGGTCATCACCGTTGCATTCGACGTCTCCTAACTCGTGCTGCTCCATGGGAAACCGTAGATATGGGCATCCCAGATCGGACAATGATGATGCTTTCGACGTCTCTCTCCCTCACGGCGGCATTTTTTTGGAGGAGTTTCTGGATGGTGGAGTCAAGAGGTAGAGCGGTGTGCATCTACCTCGTCGACAATGGCGAGTTTTGATGGCGTGGCGCAGTGAGATCTTGGTATCGGGTGCCACATATTGACTTACGCAGGGCGGTGGTGTTCTCTTGCGTTGTGGTGGTGTCTACTACATTCCTAGAAAGGGCGATGCCTTTGATCATTATGCTGAAGATGGGTCGGGACTAGATGTCCTCGGCGAGTTCTGGAGCATGCACAACGATGGATGTTGAGGGTATGCTATACCGGTTTATGCTCCCGGATCACCATGGGGCCGTTTGGTAGAGCCTCTGGTTTTCTGATGATGTGTGTATGTGTGAGGTTAGGGCAAACAACAGTAACATGATCACCCTTCGTCAAGCTTGTAGGTGATGCGTCCGCTGTCGCTAGAGAGGTAGCTTCGGGTTGATCTTTGTATTCTCGTTGTAAGTATTTGTTGATAATATTAATAAACAAGGTTGTGTGCATCATTTGATGAAGGGGGCGGGGGTTCAACCTCCATTTAAAAAAGACATACTTTTTAGTTTCAGATCATGTGTGGTTGCCTCCTGCGTCTCACACCCTTTTACAAAAAGTGTGTGCGATGCATCACATAAATGTTATCAAATGGTATTTGGCTGTCTTATATCGCAAATAGCTTGATTTAGAACATCCCACCCGGTTTTCAAAATTTGCAATGGGTAGGGGGAGCTTAAAATACCCGAGCTCTAGTAGTGTTAGTCTCATAACCATTTCTTATGACCATCAAAACTCACTTAGAGGGACATGTGTCATTTCACTTTCGCATAGTCCATGTGCTGCCAAGAGTAGTGGTATGTTGTTGTGGGTTGTTCTTTGCTTCACCATAACATTTTAGTGTCATATCTTTATCTCTCATTGTATCTTAACATTGTGCTTTTGCAAAGCAGGGTGTAATTGGCACCATCTTTATATTAGGTATAGATATTAGCATGTATTGAATAGGTAACGGCAGAAAACGGAGGCGCAATTAACACAGCTACATTTTTTCCCCTTCAAACAAAGTACACGTGATTCGCAAAAAACAAAAGAAAAGTACACGTGGCCACCCTCCCTTCCATGGAAAAAGCCTCTGTTCAGGAAGTGCCCGGGGTGCACTTTTCTCCATAGATCTCTCACGTACACCAAAGGACGAAAACGCTGGTCCATAAAACACAAGCATATGGTTAGTCGCCATATATGCCTGCCTAACCTGATGCCAATTGCAAAGCACCAGTGTGCAGGTTAGGCTCGATCAGAGCTTTTCGCTAATTTGCTTCTTGCGTGCCTGCACTACTGTTAGGCTCAGAAAGATGGATCGTGCGAGCCTGCCCTTGGAACGGACCTACGCTTTTCGGTGGCTTTTGACGAGAAGTCGAGAAGGGTGCGGATCCTGTGCCCCATCGATATACGCGGCTGGCCGCTTGCGTTCTGCCGAACAAACCGATCCACAGCCCCTCTCTGAGCGACCCTCTATCTCTCTCTGCGCCGTTTTCCTCCGAAAATGCCCCCGAGTAAAATGTGTAATCGCGGGTGAGTAACGGCGTGTGGGTGTTGGGCATGGAAACCGAGCTGAGTTTGGTTGTGTGCGTACCTGTTTAAGTGGAAACCGAGCATCGGTCTATTTCTGCATTTTATTTGGTTGCCTACAATATAATATGTTTTGGTGCAGTTTCGGTTTATCGTTTGTTTAACCGCCTATTGGCATTAGCTTGTTTACTTGTGTGCTATATAATTTTAGCTTGGTTATATGCAATATCTCTACCATGGTACGTTTTACCATCACTAAGATTATAGCACACAAGTAGCACATATAACACACATAAGCATAACAGTTAGACTCGTAACATCAGATGTAATAAAAGGTTGTGTGCATCATTTGAATGCAGAGACCGGGGTCTTGCCTCCATTTCATCAGATGTAATAAGCAGGTTAACACATGTGTATGCAATCAGGGCTTCAGACAGACATCACTGATCAAAATCTACCACCATCAAGGGCATCACATGCCCCTCGAACATCAAGGGTTTAATCCATGATCAAAAGCCAGTACACAACTTCAATGGTTCATCGGTTTCAACCTGCTAACCTACTACTCCCTCCGTCCATTAATAGAATTTAGATAAACTTTTGACATCAAAAGATGGACATAGGTAGTACTACATATAGACTGAGAGAGATAAACAAGCTGGTCGTCGCCTAGCCGTGGCTAGAGTAGGAGTACTTCTTGGCGGTGCAGCCCTTGGACTTATAGATCGTCATCTTTTGTCCTGAATCTTGAACTCCAACGTGTCGTTGTACTGGAGATTGTACTTGTAGAACATCTCGGGCTAGTTCCTCCGCAACACCATCTGGAAGATGTGATAAGCAACATGCACCCACTGATTGCACCAACGGCACGCGGCCACGACCACGATGTGGGGCAGTGGAATTTTGATCCACTCCTTCAAGTCCTGCTGGAACGCCAGTGGAATGACGGGCATGTGCAACTCATTCACGTCTAGTTGGACGTACCACCGTTGAGTAATGATGGCCCTAGGGATGTTCCCGAGTTTCGGTTGACGACCATGGGTGTGTGGCGGTGTATCCTGTCCAGCACCACCGGCTTTAGCGACTTCGTCAAGCGGTTTAAGCGGATCTTGTCTTGGTACCTAGGTGGAGGATGCCAACCCATACCCACTGTGTCGCGGTCCAACTGATCGACCTTGTCAGTACATAGACAAAGACATAAGAAGATCAAGCCAATGCACAACAAGATCAAGCCTATGAACAACAAGATCAAGCCTATGAACAACAAGATCAAGCAAATGCACAACAAGATCAAGGCAATGCACAACAAGATCATGCCGATGCTTAACAATATTAAGGCAACACACAACAACATCACGCCAATGCACACTTGCAGTACATGTAGAAGAATATATGCAACAGAATAATAATGCATTGCAATAGATCATGCACACACATATCATTCTCAATTTGGGCACTGCACAAATCACATGCAGACATTAGCACTGCCTTAGTTGGGAAATCCGAATCCAAATCTAACCTACTCCAATCTACATCAAATCTACATCTGTTACTCGCATCTACACTAAACCACCAATGGAACTACGCCCGCTCGCCAAAGATGCAAAATCAATCACCCTAAAAAAATCCCTAACTACTCATCGAATCCACATGCTAAAAGTAGTACAATGTAGAATCGGCGGCTAGAGTCGCAGACGATGCCCTTGGAGGTGCCAATGAAGCTCGCGGAGTCGAGGATGAAAACCATCATGAAAGGGTTATGGGCGCTACTGCGGGCGGAAAAATGCGTGCCATGTCAGCCAAGGTCAGAACAACGAACGCAAGTGCCTTCCCCGCAGCCACACTAGATGCCACGGCCACCGATGCGGCGCACCGATGTAGTCCCTGTTGTCGCCACCCTCATTGCGGATTCGAGCACACCGGGGAAGATGATTTGAGCGCATTCACCAAATCGTGCTCGTTGTCGGCCGCCAACTTCTGAAGCTGGTTGGTGGCCTATAGCTCTTGCACCGACTGCTGGCGGACCGCAAGGGGCTGCCGTGGCAGAGGTGGAGGTGGATGTGGAGGAGTGCTGGACATGGATGTCAACACCTAATGGGGGTGAGCAACTGGGGTCTCATCGGCGAGGGGAGCAGGGCAGGGTGTTAAGGGGAAACGCCCCATCTTACGTAGTTCAGGCCGCGCGGAAACAGCTGAATCAAGGGTGCCTCTCGGACAAACTTTGTAGATGGTTTTAAGCTCGTGTGATGCAGAGAATCCATGCGAGCAAGCTAAGCAAACACCTGAGTTTTGCCCCACTGGATGCGGAAAATGGGCTTCTGAGCAACCAAACTCGCCCTAAGCTCTCTAATCAGCGATGGAGGATTGGCTTGCTGAAGCCGAAGGTTAAGGTTGTGTCTATGTCTTAAACTTAACTAATTCTCAAACAATTTTTGTTCATACAGATTCTAAATAGAATAACATGTTGCAATAAAAAATTAACCAAGTGCCAAAGAAAGTAGTATCGGTTCTCATATTTCAGAAACCATGTGGATTCTTGCTTGGATCTCAACCTCAAAACAAACACTTTTGGATCCAAAAGAGAGATAACAAATTATTGTACGACTAAGAATCAACAAAACTGTTTTTAGATAAAAGAAACTTGAATTGCAATTTCATTGACGGAATCACAACGATGCATATATAGTCTACTTTAGCGGATGATAATACATATCATCCATCATCTTGCCTGCATTATCAAACAATGGAACAACAACCATAAATATCTTCGCAATAGCTATATACAAGATTAAAATTCTTCGATTGATAATAAATCTTGCACATCTCATCCGCGTATGATTTTTTGGGGGGGATTACATAAGCGAAAAGGTTTACAGACATCATCAAGATTCTTGGTTCCTACCACCAGGAAGCATAGCATCCCGTTAGTGTCGGCATATGTAATATAAATTGAATGAGTTACTCAAGATTGTCTGAATAACAAGGCTTATGTATATATTATACTCCGTATAAAATTGAATTGTGATTGTACCTTCGTTTATCCCAGTCGCGTCGCACGACAATAAAGTGGTAGATGTTGTGAAGTGTACAAGTAGATTGTCTAGTCCTTTCCATCAGTTCGGACTTTTGGTTCAAGTGGCTAGTGCATGAAGCTTAACATGGTATCAGAGCCCCAGGTCTCGAGTTCAAATCCTGGCTTTCACATGATTTTCGCAATTAAGCCTAAAAATTGCTGTTGCCCCCCTCTTTAGCCACCGCTGTTTCGGTGTGCTCTTCTTCTTTCACGTGTTGACTTTCTCTTCTCCCGTCACACGCGAGTGGGGGTGTTGTGAAGTGTACAAGTAGATTGTCTAGTCCTTTCCATCAGTTCGGACTTTTGGTTCAAGTGGCTAGTGCATGAAGCTTAACAGTAGACATCATCAAAAGAACTACCAAGCATAGAACCCTTGAGTTCCATGAGGACAGGTTTCTATTTGCTCTTCCTGCTATAGCTCTATATTATTTCTCCTTGATATTTCACAAGCTATATAACCTAATGGTGGTATTTATTTTAGAGGGCCGATCAAATCTTGAGGATCTTTCCTGTATAAGAAAATGCTAGCTAATATATTAAATTAATTATGTATCGTACATAGAAGCTTATTATTACCTGCAGGTATTTGGTACATATAAATGTAATTACTGCCATTAAAAAATATATTCTTATGACATCTCGAAGCATATCTTTAGGATTTCCTTCCTATTAAGTGCATCTGATCAGCATATCTTTTTTTAAGAACATAGTAAAATGCAGACGCCCACAAATACGCATGTACAATCACCCCTATAAACGCACACACGCACAACCTACCCCTATGAGCATCTTCGATGGACAAAGCCAACATATTTTGAGGTTGATAAAGTCACCACTGGCGCCTCGCTATTGACGGGCATGTCACCTAGCACTGAAAGCATATCGTCGATTAAATTCTGGAGTTAATCTAGGTAAATGCAAACACTCATGCTAAGTCTAGGACTTGAACCTGGATGAGTTGGTTCTACCACAAGAAACCTAACCACCAGAATCAACCTCAGCTTGCAACTGGTCAGTATGTCGGTAGGATTTGCTTGTTATTAATTGAACGTGGTCACCATATCATGAGAGAGGATACATTGTAATTTCACTCCTTCGAGAAAATAATCTGAAATATATAGTTTATGGAAAAGAGCTGCACATTCAATGACCGATGGCAAGGTTAGGAGGATGAATATGAATAGGACAAATAATTCAAAAAACAAAAATGAGCAAATTTTTTGGAAAAATTGTAATATCCCAGGTTTAGAGGCAATAAAATGAGAGAACACAAAAGTGTGCATTGCATTCATGCATAGGAAATCCGGGGAATTTTCGCGCTTCAAATAAAACTTACCACGATGAATCGAAGTTTCACTTGACTTGTCTGGAATTGAAGTAGATCATCAAGTCAAGCGCTATAAACTTCACTCGTGATCTTTGCTAAACCTTGTTTTGGTAGAGATGATTTGATCTATGGATTAGATCAAATGGAATTAGATGTACAACAACATATTCTTTAAGAATCAAACCCTAACTTATTAACACTTAAAAGTTAGCAACTACCTCTCGTGTGTAAATTAATTCACTTCTAAACCTATTACCAAATAAGGTTAACCACATGGTCTAAAGTGCATAAAAGCCACACGTTCTTATTTAAATCATAACTTATTAAGTATATGGAATATCATAAAACTAAATCCATTTACATTACGAATTATAGTTCAAACTATTTGAATAAAACTAACTATGAGTATTTTGAAACTCATATGATCATGCCTTGGTGAATTCAAACACCAACTATCCAAACTTGAGAAATAACCCTCAACATTAACCTTTTCACCAATATTATAATATAAATCCAATCAAATATAATATAGTGACTCATCCACAATAATAAAACCATCCACAAGATATTTAGTAGCAAATGCCACTTGGCTATCCAAAAATAAATCATATGAGAGGATAATCTCTATGCCATGTGGGATGAAAATATCTACATGACTTGCTTTCCAAGCTATGTCACCTCATGCTCAAAGGATTGCTATGGATGAGGGCATGACAACCAAGCACCTTACTCATCAAACCAACACAAGAGTCACCACCTATGTGTCATGATACTAGAGCTTGCCCAAGCCTATAAATAGAGCCACACCCTTCATCCATTTCATCATATTGTAGCATGATACATGTGAACAAACACATAGAGCCACTCCATATGAATTAGCTAGGATCAAGATGAAGAAGCTAGGAGGTGGAGGCATACCACAAGATGCAGGTTTATCAGATTTCCTGAAGAACAAGCAACAAAAGATACCAAGGTAGAATTCCTAGGCAAACCAT
This sequence comes from Lolium rigidum, assembly GCF_022539505.1. NCBI lineage: Eukaryota > Viridiplantae > Streptophyta > Magnoliopsida > Poales > Poaceae > Lolium > Lolium rigidum. The sequence continues at coordinate 37,600,805 of NC_061513.1, read as the reverse complement.
ATATTTAGAGGATCATATCATCATCTCTTGAGTAGGACCTTAGGCTATTCCAAGACATGGAGAAGTGAGATAAATATTAAAGAAGGATTAGTGAGGAATGAGTGGATCTTGTCTAATGCATGATCATATCTTGTAGCCCTAGATGATAAGTTAAACCATATGATTACTAGATCTCATCTATCACATAAAATAATAAGTATATCACTAGTAGTTAAACCCTGCCATGCCTCATGCCTATTTTATACTTCAATTAGTGAAGCATCACCAAAACTATAAACCTTTCACCTAGGAATCAGTTCACATAAAATATTAAACCCTACCTTTCCATCCTAGTAGACCAAATGAAGTAGTGTTCTATAAATTAAACCATCATTAGCAAATGCATTGCTAATTATAAACATAGGATCCAACTTAATTAGTTCAAGCTAGAAGTGCTAAGCAAGAGTCATAATCAAAAAGTTATCCAACCATTTTCTTAAACCCTTAGAAGTAATTCTCCACATGAAATCATAAAGCAATTCCATTCTCCTTTCCAATTATTAAACCCTAGTCGTACCTAAATTATATATGAATAATCAATATGGTTAAGCACTTGCAAAATAGAATATGTCCATCATTCACATGTTCTCAATTTCAGATCTTTTAAAACAGAATTGATTCCTAAATTTAAAAGGCAATTGAGATGAACCCTAAATCTATAACTATTTTAAATTTTGAGTTGTGTCTCATGAGAACATAAAATTAATCAATTATAAAATGGTTGTTTGAAAACAAAACAATACAAGTGAGTAACATTATCAAATGGTTATGATATACAAATAAGTTAGAACCTGCAAAACAAAATAGAAATCAGAATTGAATTCAAATAGAAAAATTCAAAACAGAAAATAAAAAGGAAAATAAAAGAGATGAGGACTTACCCTGGTGGACCTCAGCAACCGCAGCAGCCCAACAACCATCTCCACGCTAGCCCATCAACTCGGACCAAGCCACCCCAATACCAGCCCACGCAGCGAATCGGTATCGAACAGAAGAAAAGGGGCGTCGTCTTCTTCTCCGGCGTCGACAGCACAGAGGAGGAGCTCGGCCACGTCCTCGACGAGGATAAGGACGCCGCCGGACGTCAACGAGTTCCTCGGAACCTCGCCCAATCTTTTCTGCGTCCGAGCCTATCCAGAAGCATCAAGATTCACGCCCTAGCTCACTTCACGATTGCCATTGCATCCCGGCGGTCGCCGTCGGTGAAGTGACGATTCCGACCTCGTCGTGGCCTATAAAACCACCTACAGAACCTCCATGATGTCCTTGTTCATCTCCGTTCCTTCATTCACTCCCTAACCCTCTCTATCCCTCACCACTATCCACTCACTGTCGCCGGCGTCGAGGACGAATTCGACGGAGGATACCACCCCAAGCTTCGTACAGTAGCTCGTTCGAAGCGCCTGGACTCAAGGATCATCATGGTGGAGCCAATCGTCCTAGGGGAGCTCGGGATCAAGCCAATTTTGCAATTCCCTTTCGGTGTACTGTGGCGGTATCGGCGAGTTCGTGCTCGATTCCGTCCACGATCCACCTCACCGATCACACCATCAGCATCACGGTATGATTGCGCATCCGTAGACCTCTTATTTGCATCATCTCGTCGTCTGTAGCTCGCTTTCGAGATCTCACCGGACTTGCTCCGCCGCGGACATGACCGCCGGCGAAGTTCCGATGAACTATTCGACAAACCATCACCACCATCGTGTTCCTTGTCTTCTTCTCGTTCGTTTAGTACCAACCACGCATCCAGGGAGGCCTTTTAGCGGCGGCGCCACCGTGCTCTGGCCGCCGGCGTTTAAACGTCGGGGAGGTCAACGACCTCAGTCCGTTTTGACCGGTCCTTGCCTGCGTGGCAGTCTACGTGGCCATTGGTCCCACTAGTCAGTGTCTCGGGTTAGGCAGTGAACCGGTACATCTAGTATTTAGGTTTATTTCAAATTACAGAAAAATGTTGAAACTTTGAAAAATCATATAAAATTCAATTCAACTCAGAAAAATGCAAATAATATATCAAAATGCTCACAAAAATAAACTCTACCCAAATAAAATATAAAACAAAAATGTGTGTCAAAATAAAAATTCACTTATTTTTATCTTTATTAATTATGTCTTTCTAATTGTTTAAAATGCAAATTGAATTCAATAATTAGTGAAATTTCAAATTTAAATTTTAACTATTCAGTAACTAATTAAAATGTTAAGATTAATTTTCTTTATCATATTTGCATTAACTTAAATATTAGTGGTAATTCATAAACCCTAACTAGTAATTATTTTAATTCTTAAACCCTCTAAAAATTAATAGCATGTTAAAATTATTAATAACTTTATTCCAAGTACTTAATCACATTAATTCTAGTACCAAGTATTACTTTAAGAATTGGATCATGATTTAGAAACCCTAGTTTCAAATTGAGTAAGACCTGGATCCCATTATTTCATGTGATCATTCCACCTTAGAACCAACTCTAAAACCCTAGATATGTGTCACATATGATCATGGGAGATTTACTTGATATATAGAACCCTAATTAGCAACAGTTGAATACATGCTTAGAATCCACTAGCATAAAACCTAGTCACATGAGATTATCATTTCATGTTCCTATTCTTAATTAAAAGCTATATGATCCACTAATGTCACCTAGGTATAAACCTTAACTTGTTAATATGTTAGCACCATTGATCACCATACCAGACCATTAAGATCAACCTCAATTATAAAACCTTAGTAGAACTATAATGATGAATCTTAGTACCAACCTTATGTAGTAATGCACATCACATACTCCTATTCCACTACACCCTACTTAGGAATGATAATCCACTTAAGGAATGATAATCCACCCTACTTATGAATGATGTGATGGAGTAGAACATCATAAGTGAATTACAAGAGTGTGATAAGGAGTAGGATGTAAGGAATAACTCGAAAGCTTAGGCCTTAAAATCCTAATAACTGTACCAAGTATGTTAGAACCATAGTCCTTAATTTAAAAAAGGCTTATTTAGAGCATATCACATAGAGAAATCCTAGAGTTATTGGTGGTATATTCTAAACAATCATGTGTTTAGAGTAGACATGTTAGAACTAATTGTATTATAGGAAGTAGTCCTCAATAGCACATATATATGGTATACTATTTTGTTAGTACTTCCAAAGAAAACTAGGTTAACTTCAACTATCCCGTGCCATTTTGTTCAAGTTTGTCTCATTGCAAATGTGCAATTAAGATAAATGTTGAGACAAATAGTAGAAATTCACGTATTCGTGCTAAGTATCACGACCTAAACCTATGTAATGTGGTGTTATATACTACACATTTGATCCTGATGTTTAGGGATGTCTTACCCAACTGTTGTATTCAGGCATATAAGGATGTGTATTATAAGCACAAAGCTGAATCTTCTCGGATTTTATTGGATTTTAATTGATTGACTAGATCCATACATGAAGTTTGACTTTGATATGCAAATGCATGTTGCAATATCAAGCTCTTACTTGATGTTATAGGTCTAGAGGGTAAAGGTATTCGTGTGAGGAAGTGACGAATTCTGGAGATTTTTAAGAAAAGATGAAGGTTCACTACATGAAGGAAGTCAAATTGTGGGAAGCAACCACAATACTCTAAAGGAAAGACCAATCAAAACTCACTTTTATCCTTAATCAAGGAGTATTTCAACATGGAAGTACCATAAAAGTGAGAAAAATAGTGAATATGGAGTAGTAGAAGTGGAGCCGTATGCATTATGGAAGAAGGGAAGGCAAGCGAAGTCACTTACAATACTATTTTCATAGTGTCAACAAGTGGTTTCTTGCAAAACAAACCCTGGAAGAAGGAAAATAGACAAGTGAAGTCGTAGCTGGTATGATAAGACCGCAGCTGATATAGGATAACCATGAAGAGAAAGAATGTTAAGTGAGGTATATCTTAACTCAAACTATGTAAGTAGCCACAGCTGGTAGGTAGATATTGACTAGAAGCACAACATAGCCACAGCTGGTATCCAATAAGCTACAGCTGGTACCAGTTAGCCACAGCCTGAACATTTCTTTACCTAAAAGAAAGGGGGATTCCGCAGCTAGTATTTCACAGCTGGTATCTCGTAGCTGGTAAAAAAAATTAATTGGAGGATTCATAATGGATACCCACAACTGAGTGGATACACCACAAAGAATTCTTCGTGAGACTCTAGAAAAGTACAAACTACAAGTTAGACCAAGACTAAACTTCTAACCTTGGAGTTTAATGCTTAGAAGAAAGGAAGTTTGAAGATCATTAGTAAACTCCAAGGGGGAGAGGAAGGTTGAAGGAGAAGTATTAAAATATGATTTGGAGTATGATAGACGGAGAAAAAGGTCTGAACTGGGAGGAAGTCCGATCTTATTTTTATAAGGTTGTTGGGAAGTACCCATATAAAAGTACTCTCAGGAGATTGTCAGACCAGAAGCCGAGGTTTATATATCGAAGAAGTAAGGGTTAGACCTTAACTTTAGCGGATAATTGTAATTACTCGAAACCAAGAGAACTTAAGTAAGTATTAGATAATGAAGTTGGAGGAAGAAGATATCGAAGGACAATCAAAGCCTAAGAAAACAAAATATCGAAGGGTTTGACTATACCAAAACTAATGATTATTAGAAAGATTCCTTTCATGGAACCTAAAGAACCCAAAAGGAAGATAACTAGCTTAAAAGAAGCCATGGTTGGATGGACTAAATGAGTCTAATCCATTCGTAGGACTAAACAACCAGGACCATGCCTATCGTAATACCTTACCAAGTACCATTACTTTCGTTATGGTAGTAAGGGAAAACAATACCTTACCTCAAATAAATCTTTTAAAATTAAGGTTTGAGTATCGCAATTGGTAAATCGTAGTGCCATATTACACCGCAGCTGGATTACCGCAGCTGGTAGAACCAAGCTTTGAGTAACCAAATAGGAAGATGTCACCACAACCATTAGGAAAGTCCATTAACACAATAAGATGTCTTAATCCAAGAATTTTTGGATAGTAAGCCTATAAGCTTAGAGTGTTGGAAGAAATCATAGAATTGAAGAAAGTATCAGTGCCAGATATCAGAAGAATCCGGAAGGATCTGGACAAGGGATATATTCAATTATATATAGTGTGATCACCATGGAGTTGAAGGATGGTGATCTGTTCAAGGTAGTTCCACGTTCCGAAACATGAGAGCGTTCGAACTTCGGGACGAAGTTCAGTTTAAGGGGGGGAGGCTGTAATATCCCAGGTTTAGAGGCAATAAAATGAGAGAACACCAAAGTGTGCATTGCATTCATGCATAGAAAATCCGGGGAATTTTCGCGCTTCAAATAAAACTTACCACAAGAATCGAAGTTTCACTTGACTTGCCGGAATTGAAGTAGATCATCAAGTCAAGCGCTATAAACTTCACTCGTGATCTTTGCTAAACCTTGTTTTGGTAGAGATGATTTGATCTATGGATTAGATCAAATGGAATTAGATGTACAACAACACATTCTTTAAGAATCAAACCCTAACTTATTAACACTTAAAAGTTAGCAACTACCTCTCGTGTGTAAATTAATTCACTTCTAAACCTATTACCAAATAAGGTTAACCACATGGTCTAAAGTGCATAAAAGCCACACATTCTTATTTAAATCATAACTTATTAAGTATATGGAATATCATAAAACTAAATCCATTTACATTACGAATTATAGTTCAAACTATTTGAATAAAACTAACTATGAGTATTTTGAAACTCATATGATCATGCCTTGGTGAATTCAAACACCAACTATCCAAACTTGAGAAATAACCCTCAACATTAACCTTTTCACCAATATTATAATATAAATCCAATCAAATATAATATAGTGACTCATCCACAATAATAAAACCATCCACAAGATATTTAGTAGCAAATGCCACTTGGCTATCCAAAAATAAATCATATGAGAGGATAATCTCTATGCCATGTGGGATGAAAATATCTACATGACTTGCTTTCCAAGCTATGCCACCTCATGCTCAAAGGATTGCTATGGATGAGGGCATGACAACCAAGCACCTTACTCATCAAAGCAACACAAGAGTCACCACCTATGTGTCATGATACTAGAGCTTGCCCAAGCCTATAAATAGAGCCACACCCTTCATCCATTTCATCATCTTGTAGCATGATACATGTGAACAAACACATAGAGCCACTCCATATGAATTAGCTAGGATCAAGATGAAGAAGCTAGGAGGTGGAGGCATACCACAAGATGCAGTGTTTATCAGATTTCCTGAAGAACAAGCAACAAAAGATACCAAGGTAGAATTCCTAGGCAAACCATATATTTAGAGGATCATATCATCATCTCTTGAGTAGGACCTTAGGCTATTCCAAGACATGGAGAAGTGAGAGAAATATTAAAGAAGGATTAGTGAGGAATGAGTGGATCTTGTCTAATGCATGATCATATCTTGTAGCCCTAGATGATAAGTTAAACCATATGATTACTAGATCTCATCTATCACATAAAATAATAAGTATATCACTAGTAGTTAAACCCTCGCCATGCCTCATGCCTATTTTATACTTCAATTAGTGAAGCATCACCAAAACTATAAACCTTTCACCTAGGAATCAGTTCACATAAAATATTAAACCCTACCTTTCCATCCTAGTAGACCAAATGAAGTAGTGTTCTATAAATTAAACCATCATTAGCAAATGCATTGCTAATTATAAACATAGGATCCATCTTAATTAGTTCAAGCTAGAAGTGCTAAGCAAGAGTCATAATCAAAAAGTTATCCAACCATTTTCTTAAACCCTTAGAAGTAATTCTCCACATGAAATCATAAAGCAATTCCATTCTCCTTTCCAATTATTAAACCCTAGTCATACCTAAATTATATATGAATAATCAATATGGTTAAGCACTTGCAAAATAGAATATGTTCATCATTCACATGTTCTCAATTTCAGATCTTTTAAAACAGAATTGATTCCTAAATTTAAAAGGCAATTGAGATGAACCCTAAATCTATAACTATTTTAAATTTTGAGTTGTGTCTCATGAGAACATAAAATTAATCAATTATAAAATGGTTGTTTGAAAACAAAACAATACAGTGAGTAACATTATCAAATGGTTATGATATACAAATAAGTTAGAACCTGCAAAACAAAATAGAAATCAGAATTGAATTCAAATAGAAAAATTCAAAACAGAAAATAAAAAGGAAAATAAAAGAGAGGAGGACTTACCCTGGTGGACCTCAGCAACCGCAGCAGCCCAACAACCATCTCCACGCTAGCCCATCAACTCGGCCCAAGCCACCCCAATACCAGCCCACGCAGCGAATCGGTATCGAACAGAAGAAAAGGGGCGTCGTCTTCTTCTCCGGCGTCGACAGCACAGAGGAGGAGCTCGGCCACGTCCTCGACGAGGATAAGGACGCCGCCGGACGTCAACGAGTTCCTCAGAACCTCGCCCAATCTTTTCTGCGTCCGAGCCTATCCAGAAGCATCAAGATTCACGCCCTAGCTCACTTCACCATCGCCATTGCATCCCGGCGGTCGCCGTCGGTGAAGTGACGATTCCGACCTCGTCGTGGCCTATAAAACTACCTACAGAACTTCCGTGATGTCCGTGTTCATCTCCGTTCCTTCATTCACCCCCTAACCCTCTCTATCCCTCACCACTATCCACTCACTGTCGCCGGCGTCGAGGACGAATTCGACGGAGGAGACCACCCCAAGCTCCGTACAGTAGCTCGTTCGAAGCGCCTGGACTCAAGGATCATCATGGTGGAGCCAATCGTCCTAGGGGAGCTCAGGATCAAGCCAATTTTGCCATTCCCTTTCGGTGTACTGTGGCGGTATCGGCGAGTTCGTGCTCGATTCCATCCACGATCCACCTCACCGATCACACCATCAGCATCACGGTATGATTGCGCATCTGTAGACCTCTTATTTGCATCATCTCGTCGTCTGTAGCTCGCTTTCGAGATCTCACCGGACTTGCTCCGCCGCGGACATGACTGCCGGCGAAGTTCCGATGAACTATTCGACAAACCATCACCACCATCGTGTTCCTTGTCTTCTTCTCGTTCGTTTAGTACCAACCACGCATCCAGGGAGGCCTTTAGCGGCGGCGCCACCGTGCTCTGGCCGCCGGCGTTTAAACGTCGGGGAGGTCAACGACCTCAGTCCGTTTTGACCGGTCCTTGCCTGCGTGGCAGTCTACGTGGCCTTTGGTCCCACTAGTCAGTGTCTCGGGTTAGGCAGTGAACCGGTACATCTAGTATTTAGGTTTATTTCAAATTACAGAAAAATGTTGAAACTTTGAAAAATCATATAAAATTCAATTCAACTCAGAAAAATGCAAATAATATATCAAAATGCTCACAAAAATAAACTCTACCCAAATAAAATATAAAACAAAAATGTGTGTCAAAATAAAAATTCACTTATTTTTATCTTTATTAATTATGTCTTTCTAATTGTTTAAAATGCAAATTGAATTCAATAATTAGTGAAATTTCAAATTTAAATTTTAACTATTCAAGTAACTAATTAAAATGTTAAGATTAATTTTCTTTATCATATTTGCATTAACTTAAATATTAGTGGTAATTCATAAACCATAACTAGTAATTATTTTAATTCTTAAACCCTCTAAAAATTAATAGCATGTTAAAATTATTAATAACTTTATTCCAAGTACTTAATCACATTAATTCTAGTACCAAGTATTACTTTAAGAATTGGATCATGATTTAGAAACCCTAGTTTCAAATTGAGTAAGACCTCGGATCCCATTATTTCATGTGATCATTCCACCTTAGAACCAACTCTAAAACCCTAGATATGTGTCACATATGATCATGGGAGATTTACTTGATATATAGAACCCTAATTAGCAACAATTGAATACATGCTTAGAATCCACTAGCATAAAACCAAGTCACATGAGATTATCATTTCATGTTCCTATTCTTAATTAAAAGCTATATGATCCACTAATGTCACCTAGGTATAAACCTTAACTTGTTAATATGTTAGCACCATTGATCACCATACCGGACCATTAAGATCAACCTCAATTATAAAACCTTAGTAGAACTATAATGATGAATCTTAGTACCAACCTTATGTAGTAATGCACATCACATACTCCTATTCCACTACACCCTACTTAGGAATGATAATCCACTTAATTTAGAGAACTAAATGAATCCAATAGTAAACCCTAGAAAGCCATAGCTCCTATGTATAGTAGTTCATATTCTTATTTAACCTGTTCTTCAAAAGTTATTCTTTTGAAGTACAAATGTCAATCAAACCATAGAAGCCATAGTTCTTATTTGAAATACTTCTTATTTCTTAAACAACATGTTCTTCAAAAGTTATTCTTTTGAAATATAATATAAGTAATCATCAACCATGTCCTGTAGAACTTAAAATTGACAACTGTTCTTCACATATTATTCCACTACTATTCTTTATGTGTATGATTGTTAGGATGTCTTGTATCACTTGATTATGATGCTAATATAACCAAAACCTAATAAGAACCTTGTTTGAGAACCATTCTAAAAGTGCAACCAACCCTAAAGAAATCTTTACCACTTATACATCTTAAATCATCGAGATTAGGTTACGCTTGAGACGATTGCATCTCATACTATGCATTATAGCATTTTTGCCAATTCTTTAAACATTGTCCTTACCGGACAATGATGGTATTTCAGAATTTGGAGTTCTCACGTATCGAAGCTTTTGCCTGCATAATCTTGCAGTCAAGAAAGGCAAGTTCATCGCTTGCTCATGTCATTTGATTATTTGTATCAAACTATATGCAAAGTACTATACTTATCACTCATGCATTGAAAAGCAAAGTATTATTTTACAATTATGAATGTGACTATGTGGTGGGCAATGGAACCATGGTATGTGTTGATATGGTGGAGGTTCCATTGCATGGGTTATATCACCCTAGGATTAATTACCAATGCCGTCCAGTGATTCTAGCGCCGTACATATCGCGTTATCCATAAGATCTATAATGGCTCTGGGAAGTCAGTCGTATCTTTTCCCTTCGCACGCCAACGGATCGGAGAGCCGGTGGGGTGCCGGAGGCACCGCCGCAATAGGTTGGGAAATCCTTTTAAATCCCCATCCATTGGTGATGATAAGCTCTTCGATCTATGAGGGATTGTCCGGAGTACACCATGAGTAAAGTCGTATTATTGGGGGAAGTCTACCGGAGGTGTACGGTTGGACAAAAGGGTGGGTTTGCAGTGGTCGCGGAGAAGGCGGTGATTGGCTTGGATCTTATACCGAGCCTCACACCAAAGGAAGTGTGGACGGGGACATACTCTCGGCCGGCAACATGGTTAAGATCTCTTGTGGGGTAAAGTAACGCACCTCCGCAGAGGGTATCAAGAATTGTGACTGTCACTCCCTGTTCCGGAAGGGAACCGCGAACGCGGCAGAAAGGAACTCCACGAAGTTCTAGTCAACTCCGTGAAGACCGACGGGCATAGTTTTCGAATAAAATAAACCTTTTGAAGAAATGTTTATGAAAACTTGCATTGGCCTATGACTTTCTCGGTCCGTGGCCGTAGCTAGTGCATGATACACCTATTTCCTAATATGAACTTGCCGAGTACGCTCGTACTCATTCTATCCCATTTGAACCCCCTTCTTAGATCAAGGCATCGAAGGAGAAACTACCGTGGAACTCGAAGACAGAGGAGTCAACTGCAACAAGAAGAAGAATCCAATCAAAGAAGTCAATGGAGTCAACTTCTACATCAGCTATAATGGAAACCTAGACTAGTAATATAAGGGAACCTTTCCCTAATCCTAGCACCTAAGTAGCTAGATTTCTATAGCAAGCCAAGTAGCTCTTAAGCTAGAGTTAGAAATAAGTTAGACTACGAGTCGTTCTTCTGGAGCTTTATTTGAAGTTTTACCTCACTGTAAAGTAGGAGGTTGTGTTGATCTTATGTAAACAGATTGTGCATCCTTCTATAGACATACCTTGGACTCGCATATGTTTCTGTTGTACCACTCTGATAGATGTAATATGAGTGGAACGGTGTTTCACTTGTGTTATGTCAACGACTTGTGTACTACACCATGCGGTGGTACGCCTGGGTCACCACAAACTGGTATCGGAGCAAATGCTTTGACCCTAGGATTAAAACCCTTTAAAGGAGACCTATAGGTTTGGTAGTGTCTATAGGAAGTATCTTAGTTAAGCCAACTATGCTAAACCAACTATTCTTTTGACTTGAGATGGGTATTCACTTGAGAATAATCCTCGACACACTTGAGTCAATCTTTCTTATCTATCTTTCTTTAGTAAAGTGAATTAGTTATCTTGCTTCATTCCAAAATAAATAGAACACCATTGAAGCTTAAGACAATGGGTGGTAGTAGACCACAGTTGGTATACAACACATGGTAGTCCAAAGAGAGGATACAACCATAAGGAAGATATCCTATTGGAAGATGTATACCAAGTCATGTTATGGTTAAGTAAGAGTCATTTAAAATACCAAATGACTGATGTTAAGTAATGAAGATAAGTAATATGAGGTAGTATGTACCTATGATGAGTCAATCATAGAAGGTAAGGAAGAGTGATAGGAGTATTTAAGTCTACTTTTCATGGTAAAGTTGGTAATCATATATGATTCACTTGAGAGTCATGATGTGATGGAGTAGAACATCATAAGTGAATTACAAGAGTGTGATAAGGAGTAGGATGTAAGGAATAACTCGAAAGCTTAGGCCTTAAAATCCTAATAATTGTACCAAGTATGTTAGAACCATAGTCCTTAATTTAAAAAAGGCTTATTTAGAGCATATCACATAGAGAAATCCTAGAGTTATTGGTGGTATATTCTAAACAATCATGTGTTTAGAGTAGACATGTTAGAACTAATTGTATTATAGGAAGTAGTCCTCAATAGCACATATATATGGTATACTATTTTGTTAGTACTTCCAAAGAAAACTAGGTTAACTTCAACTATCCTAGTGCCATTTTGTTCAAGTTTGTCTCATTGCAAATGTGCAATTAAGATAAATGTTGAGACAAATAGTAGAAATTCACGTATTCGTGCTAAGTATCACGACCTAAACCTATGTAATGTGGTGTTATATACTACACATCTGATCCTGATGTTTAGGGATGTCTTACCCAACTGTTGTATTCAGACATATAAGGATGTGTATTATAAGCACAAAGCTGAATCTTCTTGGATTTTATTGGATTTTAATTGATTGACTAGATCCATACATGAAGTTTGACTTTGATATGCAAATGCATGTTGCAATATCAAGCTCTTACTTGATGTTATAGGTCTAGAGGGTAAAGGTATTCGTGTGAGGAAGTGACGAATTCTGGAGATTTTGAAGAAAAGATGAAGGTTCACTACATGAAGGAAGTCAAATTGTGGGAAGCAACCACAATACTCTAAAGGAAAGACCAATCAAAACTCACTTTTATCCTTAATCAAGGAGTATTTCAACATGGAAGTACCATAAAAGTGAGAAAAATAGTGAATATGGAGTAGTAGAAGTGGAGCCGTATGCATTATGGAAGAAGGGAAGGCAAGCGAAGTCACTTACAATACTATTTTCATAGTGTCAACAAGTGGTTTCTTGCAAAACAAACCCCGGAAGAAGGAAAATAGACAAGTGAAGTCGTAGCTGGTATGATAAGACCGCAGCTGATATAGGATAACCATGAAGAGAAAGAATGTTAAGTGAGGTATATCTTAACTAAAACTATGTAAGTAGCCACAGCTGGTAGGTAGATATTGACTAGAAGCACAACATAGCCACAGCTGGTATCCAATAAGCTACAGCTGGTACCAGTTAGCCACAACTGAACATTTCTTTACCTAAAAGAAAGGGGGATTCCGCGACTAGTATTTCACAAACTGGTATCTCGTAGCCGGTAAAAAAAATTATTTGGAGGATTCATAATGGATACCCACAACTGAGTGGATACACCACAAAGAATTCTTCGTGAGACTCTAGAAAAGTACAAACTACAAGTTAGACCAAGACTAAACTTCTAACCTTGGAGTTTAATGCTTAGAAGAAAGGAAGTTTGAAGATCATTAGTAAACTCCAAGGGGGAGAGGAAGGTTGAAGGAGAAGTATTAAAATATGATTTGGAGTATGATAGACTGAGAAAAAGGTCTCGAACCGGGAGGAAGTCCGATCTTATTTTTATAAGGTTGTTGGGAAGTACCCATATAAAAGTACTCTCGGAGATTGTCGGACCGTAAGCCGAGGTTTATATATCGAAGAAGTAAGGGTTAGACCTTAACTTTAGCGGATAACTGTAATTACTCGAAACCAAGAGAACTTAAGTAAGTATTAGATAATGAAGTTGGAGGAAGAAGATATCGAAGGACAATCAAAGCCTAAGAAAACAAAATATCGAAGGGTTTGACTATACCAAAACTAATGATTATTAGAAAGATTCCTTTCATGGAACCTAAAGAACCCAAAAGGAAGATAACTAGCTTAAAAGAAGCCATGGTTGGATGGACTAAATGAGTCTAATCCATTTGTAGGACTAAACAACCAGGACCATGCCTATCGTAATACCTTACCAAGTACCATTACTTTCGTTATGGTAGTAAGGGAAAACAATACCTTACCTTAAATAAATCTTTTAAAATTAAGGTTTGAGTATCGCAGCTAGTAAATCGTAGTGCCATATTACACCGCAGCTGGATTACCGCAGTTGGTAGAACCAAGCTTTGAGTAACCAAATAGGAAGATGTCACCACAACCATTAGGAAAGTCCATTAACACAATAAGATGTCTTAATCCAAGAATTTTTGGATAGTAAGCCTATAAGCTTAGAGTGTTGGAAGAAATCATAGAATTGAAGAAAGTATCAGTGCCAGATATCAGAAGAATCCGGAAGGATCTGGACAAGGGATATATTCAATTATATATAGTGTGATCACCATGGAGTTGAAGGATGGTGATCTGTTCAAGTCAGTTCCACGTTCCGAAACATGAGAGCGTTCGAACTTCGGGACGAAGTTCAGTTTAAGGGGAGAGGCCGTAATATCCCAGGTTTAGAGGCAATAAAATGAGAGAACACCAAAGTGTGCATTGCATTCATGCATAGAAAATCCGGGAATTTTCGCGCTTCAAATAAAACTTACCACAAGAATCGAAGTTTCACTTGACTTGCTGGAATTGAAGTAGATCATCAAGTCAAGCGCTATAAACTTCACTGTGATCTTTGCTAAACCTTGTTTTGGGTAGAGATGATTTGATCTATGGATTAGATCAAATGGAATTAGATGTACAACAACACATTCTTTAAGAATCAAACCCTAACTTATTAACACTTAAAAGTTAGCAACTACCTCTGTGTGTAAATTAATTCACTTCTAAACCTATTACCAAATAAGGTTAACCACATGGTCTAAAGTGCATAAAAGCCACACATTCTTATTTAAATCATAACTTATTAAGTATATGGAATATCATAAAACTAAATCCATTTACATTACGAATTATAGTTCAAACTATTTGAATAAAACTAACTATGAGTATTTTGAAACTCATATGATCATGCCTTGGTGAATTCAAACACCAACTATCCAAACTTGAGAAATAACCCTCAACATTAACCTTTTCACCAATATTATAATATAAATCCAATCAAATATAATATAGTGACTCATCCACAATAATAAAACCATCCACAAGATATTTAGTAGCAAATGCCACTTGGCTATCCAAAAATAAATCATATGAGAGGATAATCTCTATGCCATGTGGGATGAAAATATCTACATGACTTGCTTTCCAAGCTATGCCACCTCATGCTCAAAGGATTGCTATGGATGAGGGCATGACAACCAAGCACCTTACTCATCAAAGCAACACAAGAGTCACCACCTATGTGTCATGATACTAGAGCTTGCCCAAGCCTATAAATAGAGCCACACCCTTCATCCATTTCATCATCTTGTAGCATGATACATGTGAACAAACACATAGAGCCACTCCATATGAATTAGCTAGGATCAAGATGAAGAAGCTAGGAGGTGGAGGCATACCACAAGATGCAGGTTTATCAGATTTCCTGAAGAACAAGCAACAAAAGATACCAAGGTAGAATTCCTAGGCAAACCATATATTTAGAGGATCATATCATCATCTCTTGAGTAGGACCTTAGGCTATTCCAAGACATGGAGAAGTGAGAGAAATATTAAAGAAGGATTAGTGAGGAATGAGTGGATCTTGTCTAATGCATGATCATATCTTGTAGCCCTAGATGATAAGTTAAACCATATGATTACTAGATCTCATCTATCACATAAAATAATAAGTATATCACTAGTAGTTAAACCCTGCCATGCCTCATGCCTATTTTATACTTCAATTAGTGAAGCATCACCAAAACTATAAACCTTTCACCTAGGAATCAGTTCACATAAAATATTAAACCCTACCTTTCCATCCTAGTAGACCAAATGAAGTAGTGTTCTATAAATTAAACCATCATTAGCAAATGCATTGCTAATTATAAACATAGGATCCATCTTAATTAGTTCAAGCTAGAAGTGCTAAGCAAGAGTCATAATCAAAAAGTTATCCAACCATTTTCTTAAACCCTTAGAAGTAATTCTCCACATGAAATCATAAAGCAATTCCATTCTCCTTTCCAATTATTAAACCCTAGTCATACCTAAATTATATATGAATAATCAATATGGTTAAGCACTTGCAAAATAGAATATGTTCATCATTCACATGTTCTCAATTTCAGATCTTTTAAAACAGAATTGATTCCTAAATTTAAAAGGCAATTGAGATGAACCCTAAATCTATAACTATTTTAAATTTTGAGTTGTGTCTCATGAGAACATAAAATTAATCAATTATAAAATGGTTGTTTGAAAACAAAACAATACAGTGAGTAACATTATCAAATGGTTATGATATACAAATAAGTTAGAACCTGCAAAACAAAATAGAAATCAGAATTGAATTCAAATAGAAAAATTCAAAACAGAAAATAAAAAGGAAAATAAAAGAGAGGAGGACTTACCCTGGTGGACCTCAGCAACCGCAGCAGCCCAACAACCATCTCCACGCTAGCCCATCAACTCGGCCCAAGCCACCCCAATACCAGCCCACGCAGCGAATCGGTATCGAACAGAAGAAAAGGGGCGTCGTCTTCTTCTCCGGCGTCGACAGCACAGAGGAGGAGCTCGGCCACGTCCTCGACGAGGATAAGGACGCCGCCGGACGTCAACGAGTTCCTCGAACCTCGCCCAATCTTTTCGCGTCCGAGCCTATCCAGAAGCATCAAGATTCACGCCCTAGCTCACTTCACCATCGCCATTGCATCCCGGCGGTCGCCGTCGGTGAAGTGACGATTCCGACCTCGTCGTGGCCTATAAAACCACCTACAGAACCTCTATGATGTCCTTGTTCATCTCCGTTCCTTCATTCACTCCCTAACCCTCTCTATCCCTCACCACTATCCACTCACTGTCGCCGGCGTCGAGGACGAATTCGACGGAGGAGACCACCCCAAGCTCCGTACAGTAGCTCGTTCGAAGCGCCTGGACTCAAGGATCATCATGGTGGAGCCAATCGTCCTAGGGGAGCTCAGGATCAAGCCAATTTTGCCATTCCCTTTCGGTGTACTGTGGCGGTATCGGCGAGTTCGTGCTCGATTCCGTCCACGATCCACCTCACCGATCACACCATCGACATCACGGTATGATTGCGCATCTGTAGACCTCTTATTTGCATCATCTCGTCGTCTGTAGCTCGCTTTCGAGATCTCACCGGACTTGCTCCGCCGCGGACATGACTGCCGGCGAAGTTCCGATGAACTATTCGACAAACCATCACCACCATCGTGTTCCTTGTCTTCTTCTCGTTCGTTTAGTACCAACCACGCATCCAGGGAGGCCTTTTAGCGGCGGCGCCACCGTGCTCTGGCCGCCGGCGTTTAAACGTCGGGGAGGTCAACGACCTCAGTCCGTTTTGACCGGTCCTTGCCTGCGTGGCAGTCTACGTGGCCTTTGGTCCCACTAGTCAGTGTCTCGGGTTAGGCAGTGAACCGGTACATCTAGTATTTAGGTTTATTTCAAATTACAGAAAAATGTTGAAACTTTGAAAAATCATATAAAATTCAATTCAACTCAGAAAAATGCAAATAATATATCAAAATGCTCACAAAAATAAACTCTACCCAAATAAAATATAAAACAAAAATGTGTGTCAAAATAAAAATTCACTTATTTTTATCTTTATTAATTATGTCTTTCTAATTGTTTAAAATGCAAATTGAATTCAATAATTAGTGAAATTTCAAATTTAAATTTTAACTATTCAGTAACTAATTAAAATGTTAAGATTAATTTTCTTTATCATATTTGCATTAACTTAAATATTAGTGGTAATTCATAAACCCTAACTAGTAATTATTTTAATTCTTAAACCCTCTAAAAATTAATAGCATGTTAAAATTATTAATAACTTTATTCCAAGTACTTAATCACATTAATTCTAGTACCAAGTATTACTTTAAGTATTGGATCATGATTTAGAAACCCTAGTTTCAAATTGAGTAAGACCTGGATCCCATTATTTCATGTGATCATTCCACCTTAGAACCAACTCTAAAACCCTAGATATGTGTCACATATGATCATGGGAGATTTACTTGATATATAGAACCCTAATTAGCAACAATTGAATACATGCTTAGAATCCACTAGCATAAAACCTAGTCACATGAGATTATCATTTCATGTTCCTATTCTTAATTAAAAGCTATATGATCCACTAATGTCACCTAGGTATAAACCTTAACTTGTTAATATGTTGGCACCATTGATCACCATACCAGACCATTAAGATCAACCTCAATTATAAAACCTTAGTACAACTATAATGATGAATCTTAGTACCAACCTTATGTAGTAATGCACATCACATACTCCTATTCCACTACACCCTACTTAGGAATGATAATCCACTTAATTTAGAGAACTAAATGAATCCAATAGTAAACCCTAGAAAGCCATAGCTCCTATGTATAGTAGTTCATATTCTTATCTAACCTATTCTTCAAAAGTTATTCTTTTGAAGTACAAATGTCAATCAAACCATAGAAGCCATAGTTCTTATTTGAAATACTTCTTATTTCTTAAACAACATGTTCTTCAAAAGTTATTCTTTTGAAATATAATATAAGTAATCATCAACCATGTCCTGTAGAACTTAAAATTGAGAACTGTTCTTCACATATTATTCCACTACTATTCTTTATGTGTATGATTGTTAGGATGTCTTGTATCACTTGATTATGATGCTAATATAACCAAAACCTAATAAGAACCTTGTTTGAGAACCATTCTAAAAGTGCAACCAACCCTAAAGAAATCTTTACCACTTATACATCTTAAATCATCGAGATTAGGTTACGCTTGAGACGATTGCATCTCATACTATGCATTATAGCATTTTTGCCAATTCTTTAAACATTGTCCTTACCGGACAATGATGGTATTTCAGAATTTGGAGTTCTCACGTATCGAAGCTTTTGCCTGCATAATCTTGCAATCAAGAAAGGCAAGTTCATCGCTTGCTCATGTCATTTGATTATTTGTATCAAACTATATGCAAAGTACTATACTTATCACTCATGCATTGAAAAGCAAAGTATTATTTTACAATTATGAATGTGACTATGTGGTGGGCAATGGAACCATGGTATGTGTTGATATGGTGGAGGTTCCATTGCATGGGTTATATCACCATAGGATTAATTACCAATGCCGTCCAGTGATTCTAGCGCCGTACATATCGCGTTATCCATAAGATCTATAATGGCTCTGGGGAAGTCAGCTGTATCTTTCCCCTTCTGCACGCCAACGGATCGGAGAGCCGGTGGGGTGCTGGAGGCACTGCCGCAATAGGTTGGGAAATCCTTTTAAATCCCCATCCATTGGTGATGATAAGCTCTTCGATCTATGAGGGATTGTCCGGAGTACACCATGAGTAAAGTCGTATTATTGGGGGAAGTCTACTGGAGGTGTACGGTTGGACAAAAGGGTGGGTTTGCAGGGTCGCGGAGAAGGCAGTGATTGGCTTGGATCTTATACTGGGCCTCACACCAAAGGAAGTGTGGACGGGGACATACTCTCCGCCGGCAACATGGTTAAGATCTCTTGTGGGGTAAAGTAACGCGCCTCTGCAGAGGGTATCAAGAATTGTGACTGTCACTCCCCTGTTCCAGGAAGGAACTGCGAACGCGGCAGGAAAGGAACTCCACGAAGTTCTAGTCAACTTGTGAAGACCGACGGGCATAGTTTTCGAATAAAATAAACCTTTTGAAGAAATGTTTATGAAAACTTGCATTGGCCTATGACTTTCTGGTCCGTGGCTGTAGCTAGTGCATGATACACCTATTTCCTAATATGAACTTGCTGAGTACGCTCGTACTCATTCTATCCCATTTGAACCCCCTTCTTAGATCAAGGCATCGAAGGAGAAACTACCGTGGAACTCGAAGACAGAGGAGTCAACTGCAACAAGAAGAAGAATCCAATCAAAGAAGTCAATGGAGTCAACTTCTGCATCAGCTATAATGGAAACCTAGACTAGTAATATAAGGGAACCTTTCCCTAATCCTAGCACCTAAGTAGCTAGATTTCTATAGCAAGCCAAGTAGCTCTTAAGCTAGAGTTAGAAATAAGTTAGACTACGTGTCGTTCTTCTGGAGCTTTATTTGAAGTTTTACCTCACTGTAAAGTAGGAGGTTGTGTTGATCTTATGTAAACAGATTGTGTATCCTTCTATAGACATACCTTGGACTCGCATATGTTTCTGTTGTACCACTCTGATAGATGTAATATGAGTGGAACGGTGTTTCACTTGTGTTATGTCAACGACTTGTGTACTACACCATGCAGTGGTACGCTGGGTCACCACAAAAATGGTGTCAAATCCAGATTCAAATTTCAAATATTTACCAGTGGTGCTCCACAACTAAAAACTAGGAGTGGAGCACCACCGTGGTGCACCATTGGTATGTGCCCTAGTAGTGGCGCACTAGGTGGTGCGCCACTGCTGTCACACAAGTGCGCCACTAATGGAAAAACTGGTGCCCACTGGTAGGTATCTCCTAGTAGTGACTTGGACGGTGCCCTAGATCGTGCCGCCGAGGCCCGGCCCCTTTATCCCACTCGTCCTCCCTCACCTTTTCCTTAGGGGACCGCCGAGCGAAGCGTGGCTGACGGACAACGGCAATGGGGCTTCTTCCTTTCATTGTAGGTTTCGATGGGGGATGCTCCGATTCTGTTTTTAGCGAATGCACTGGTCGATGGCGCCACGACGGAGGCTCACGTCACCCTTGTGGTGCGATGCCTAGTGTAGTGGAGCCAGGGGTCCTAGCGCTCCAACTCTAGGGTAGGCTGCGGTGGCGGAAGGTTTCGGCCAGCGGCTCTGGCCAGTTAGGGGCGGGTGGTGGCCGTCTACCTCCTCGGCTCCTTCGGTAGCTCTTCACTCACGACATGGTGTGGTGGTCGCTAGATCTAGCTCGATCGGCATGGCTCGACGGCTAGCAACGATGAGGTTGGTGGTGACTTTGGCGTGGTTGTGGCGTTGTTGGTTTGTTGGAGGTGCACAAATTTACGGGGTGGATAGTCGCTGACTGTGTAGGATGGTGGTATGTCGAGGCTCCGGCCGAATGTCTACCCAACCTGCTGGCCGACGGTGGCGACATATATAGACGCCGCGATCCTCTGTGGGGGCGTCGCCGTGGAGTTCTCCGGCACCCACAATACACATGCCATGTTCTTAGGGAAAAAGCCCAGCCTCTGTCGAGGGGTTGGGAGGTGGCGTCTCCACGTAGTTCCCCTCTTTAGGGCGTCGTCTTGAAGATCTTCGCCATCGTTCACACTTTCCTTGGGTTGGACGTGCATGATATCGCGATTGGAAGTTTCCGGGTTGGTGATGTGTGGGTTCCGTGTGGCGGCTTGCGTGGCAATGATGCTGAAAATGATCGATGGTCCTGTCACAACAAGACCATGTTAGTCGGTTCTCTTCTGGCAATGTTTTTCGAGCATCTTCATTTTAGCGGTGTACGATGATATGCAAGGGGAGGTTCGGGTGTAGTTCTTCTTAGGAGTGGGTCTTGCACATCTCCTCTCTGGAGCTCGTCATCAGATTCAGAGCTTCCGTTCCCTATGTGAGGAGCTACCTACTTGGCAGCTACCTACTTGGCATATGCCGGCTTGAGCTTCACGGTGTCGCTACGGTGAAGTCCTCTTTGATATGGCCATTTCTCGGAGTGGTTGTAGAGTGATGATAATGATGTCGGTGCCAAACCTCGATCACGGTCCTTGCTTCGGTAGAGTGTGTGCAACTTCCGTGGGTAGTAGAGTGGTTGTGTGTGCCCTCGCAATGGTCGTGTTACACGATGGTCGACGAGGGTGTTTGTACCAGTTTTTGGATGCTTTTCCGTTATTAAACTAACCATTTTGTTCTTCTTCTTTATTAACAAAAATGACAAGTCTTTTGCTTCGTTTTAAAAAAATACAAGAAAATATGGCCCCTCTATGAAATCCCAAGTCCTTGTAGGATTTAAAATTTCCTCCTCAACAATCGTTTGCACCAAAGGAAATAGTACAGTCATTCATAGTGTGTGAAATAACCTTTTTCAATGGCCTTTATGTGACGATGCATTTATGAACTTGTAATTCTGTTAATTACTTTCATGTTTTTTATTTCAATATTTAAATTTTAAATCCCATGGTGTAAGTAAGCCCTTAACACTAACATGTGATGTAAATCGAGGTATAGCCCACTCAGCGGTGGGGCGGA
Organism: Lolium rigidum; assembly: GCF_022539505.1. Classification (NCBI taxonomy): domain Eukaryota; kingdom Viridiplantae; phylum Streptophyta; class Magnoliopsida; order Poales; family Poaceae; genus Lolium; species Lolium rigidum. The sequence continues at coordinate 37,578,861 of NC_061513.1, read as the reverse complement.
GGGGCAGATGCCTTTCACACACACGACTCCTCTTTCGCAAATTTGTGGTGGTACTGTACCACTCTCTTATAAAAAAGAATGTCGTGTGGATCCCTGACCCTTGTCTCAAAAGGGACACTAACATATGATTTTTTTTTTTTTTGAGAATACAGAATAACGTAGATGTTCACAGACACGCACGTACACTTACCCCTATGAACGCAAACACACCCTATTCATATGAGCACTTCCAAGGGATCAAGCCGGCATATCTTGAGGTTGACGAAGTCGCTATTAACGTCTCGCTGTTGACGGGCACGTCACCTACCACTGAAAGAAAAGTGCTAATAAATCTTAAAATTAATTCAAGTAAATGCAAACACACATGCCAAGTCTAGGATTTGAACTTGGGTGGGCTGGTTCTACCACAAGCGCCGATAGAACATTTTTTGATCTCACATTTAGCTTTTTAAACTAACAACATAGGTTTCTTTATAAAATGATGTATTGAGCAAACGGCCGTTAGATTTTAGCACATGAAGCAAATGAGTTTCTAGTTACCGGTTTTTTCGAGGGTACACCAATAGCGTACCAGATCTTTATAGAAGGCAAGAAAAGTTTTTGTACAAGAACCAAAACTCCGTCGCGAATGGCGCAGCTGGTGAACTCCCACGCACACACTATGAACTACTCTCGCGGCATATCTGAACTCCCTCCGACTTTGGCAGATTTCCAAAGTTTGAACTCAGCCTTGATCTTCTCAATCAGTTGATGGGGGTTGCAATGACCTGTGTTGTGAAACACCCTTGCGTTACGCTACTTCCAAATCGACCAAGCCGAGAGGATGACCAAGGTGTCAAAGCTTGTCCTATCTCTCTTCCTAACCAGCCTCCTAGCGGCTTCCCACCAAGATTCCAACGTGCAATCTCTGGTTGGCTCTGTGATGTTTAACCCTGCCGCGATGAGACAACCGAACCAAACTTGTCTGGCATATGGACATTGCACCAGCACGTGGTTCACCGTGTCTTCGTCCTGTAAACATGTGAAGCAAGCCTCCGTTTGATCTTGCAGCCCATGCCTCCATCTTCTATCCGAAGTCCATAATCGGTATCTGAGAGCAAGCCATGTAAAAATTTTGCACTTGAGCGGCGCAAATGATTTCCAAAGTGGCTCATGCATATTGAATTCGATTCCTCCTTGACAAAGCAAGTTGTATGTATCCTTCGTCGTGTAACTCCCCGAGGTGGATCCGGTCCAAATGAAAGAATCTGGTTGTTGGGTGTTCCTTTGAAGCCCTTCCAACTCCTCCCACAATCTGATGCATTGCGCGCATCCCTCGACTGTCAAGCTCATCTCGATGTCTGATATCCAGGTGTTCTCCAAAAGGGCCTGCGCAACCGTTCTGGAGTTCCTCTTCCTCGTAGGTACGAGATGCTCAACCAGAGGTGCAATATCCTCCACAGCTCTTCCATTGATCCACCTATCGCGCCAAAACCATACTTTTGAACCCTCGCCGGCTGTAATCTTGGTGAGGCTCTGAAACACATTGCTAGCCTCCGTCTCGTGCATCATCTTCAGACCTTGCCAAGGACGGCTCGGGTCTGTCCTCTGCAACCATTCCCAGCGAACTCTCAAAGCTAGACCTTGCAGCTGGAGATCTTTCACTCCCCGACCCCCAAGGTGGGTTGGCTTGCATATGTTGTCCCATGCCACGAGACACTGACCGCCATTGGCTTGCTTCTTCCCAACCCAGAAGAACCCTCTGATGTACTTTACCACCTCCTCAAGGAGCCAAGCCGGGGGCTCCGCCACCAAAATATGATGAATTGGTCGTGCCGAGATGACCGTCTTGATGAGCATTAGCCGCCCTGCCCTCGCAATGAGACCTCTCTGCCAGGCTGGTAGAAAGTGCACCACCGAGTCCAATAATGGCTGCCACTCCGCCCTTGTGAGAGGCCTAAGGGCGAGCTGTAGACCGAGGTACCTTATAGGGAAGTTTGTCACCTGACAGCCGAGCGTGTTTCGCACCAGATGCTCATCCCCTTCCGCTCCTCTAATCAAAGTCGCGGTTGTTTTCTGATAATTCACCTTGAGGCTGGAGGCTTCTCCAAAGATCTCACGAGCATCTCCTTGACTGCCCATAACTCCTCTCTGACCGGGCTCAGAAACATCACGACGTCGTCTGCATATATGGAAATCCTCTGCAGGGGCAGGATCCCCGTCAAATTTCTCCAAATCTGCTCGTTGGCCGCCCTGGTTACCATAGCCGTGAGGACCTCCATCCCTAGGACAAAAAGCATCGGCGAAGTTGGATCGCCCTGTCTCAGCCCACGCGCATGCTGGATTCTCGTACCCGGTACTCCGTTGACAATGATCTTTGTATTGGCCGTGTAGAGAAGAAGTGCAACCCACTTGCGAAAGAGCGGTCCAAACCCCATCTGTCTTAGGACTTCAAACAAGAACCCCCAGGACATCGAATCGAAGGCACGGGATAGGTCCAGTTTGAGCAGCACCCCCGGTTTCCTCCTCTGGTTAATCCTCCTTGCCACCTGCCTAACAAGGTTATTCTACGGTGGATGACAACTGCAAGGTTGTACCTTTGTTACTGGCAACACATGGATGCGTTTGCTCCACGGAACTTCAGTAACATATTAAAATCTTTTTTTTTTGGCTGACAACATCGGCATAATAAAACTTTCTCCTTAGTGCAAGGATGTGTTCATTTTTCTTAGTGTGGAAGTCATCTATAATTGTCAATTTCCTTCAAAAAAAAATGTTTGCCAATGAGCATGGACATGCTTAAGAGAAAAAGGGCATAACGGCAGTTCCTAAAATAAAGGGTATAATGGTAATCTTCTTCCCACGACAGTACAATGAATCAATCGATCGATGATCCGTAGCCTCTCTTCCTCGTGTCCTATAACTTGACGGAATCGCGCTGTACCGCCGGCCGGACACCTCGCGCCGCCGCCGCTTGACTCCGATCGATGGACGCCGAGGCCGGCCCCGCCGGCGCCGAGCAGCTCCCGGTACGCGCCCGCGGTTCCCTCTCATTGCCCCCGCTCTTTCATTTCGCTCGGCATTGTTGTTGGCGCTGGCCGGACCGGACGTGATTCGGCGCGCCCTAAATCAGAGCGCTCCCGTTGCCCGGATTGCGGCGCCGGTACCAGGTTCTTGGGTGATGACTTGATGTGGATTTCTGGCGCGGAATCGGGGGTTCCGCAGCTTCCACGGGGATCTTATTTGTTCATTCATTCATTTCTATTTGATTTTTTTTTCTGGGGCTCGATTCGGAAAAGGTTCGTCGCTGGTAGTATTTTGTTCTTGTTGTATTTTCCTCCACGAAATTCCTGTTTGTCATATTGAATTTTTTTTCTGCGAATGAATGAATTGGAGATTGAACGAGTTAGACTTCACCACCTTTTGCAGACGCAATTGATTTTTTTGGTAAGATTTTATTTTTTAAGTCAGGAAGAGCTTTTCTATGATGAAAAAAATGTCTCTGTTGGTTAGCAATCACTCTATAATCATATCGGAGGGTGTGATTGCCGTCAAGAGAGAAAAATGATTAAAAAACATAGAAGTGCCAATTTCATGTCTTCAGGCAGGACATTTTATTCAGTTAAGTTCCAGATGATAGAAAAGAAGAGCTACGATTTCGCAGCTTGAAGCATCAAGAATACCTCTTATGAACCTATACTTCCTGTAGAGACATGGAGCGGTATGCTGCTGCATGGCAAAATGGTGTTCTAACTGTTTGTTATGCATTTTCAGTGGAGGCAACACTACAAGAATCTGGTGCTGCTAGCATACCAGAGCTTCGGTGTTGTGTATGGGGACCTAAGCACATCCCCCCTCTATGTGTATAAAAGTACATTCTCAGGAAGGCTTGGACAGTACCAAGATGAACAGACAGTATTTGGTGTACTTTCCCTTATATTTTGGACCTTCACGCTTCTTCCTTTGCTCAAGTATGTCATTATTGTATTGAGCGCTGATGACAATGGCGAAGGTACACCATAATTACTTTGTAATGTGTTGTTTTTGTTTTATGCCTGTCATTACTTCATTCATATTGTTGTAATTGGTTGGGACTTTTATGTAAACAGGCTCACAATAGGATCCGATAAATCAGCTTATGAGAAATATATATTTAATCCATTTTCTGACGTACCGGACTATTTTCCCCCAAATTTTCTCTATATCGTTGGTCAACTGAGGACAAATAAGCAGCTGCTGTCACTTTTGTAGGTGGACCATTTGCTCTGTATTCTCTCCTCTGCAGGCATGCAAAGCTTAGCTTGCTTCCAAATCAACAAGCAGCAGATGAGGAGCTATCTACATACTACAGAGAGGGGTTTTCTGCTCAGCATGGGTCTTCACCTTGGCTAAGAAGGTTCCTAGAGAAGCACAAAAAAGTCAAAACTGGGCTTCTCCTTGTAGTTCTATGTGGTGCTAGCATGGTGATTGGTGACGGTGTCCTCACTCCAGCAATCTCAGGTGGATTACTTCTATCATCTGTTTGTTACCTTTCATGTAAATGCACAATTATTAGTATTAACCTCTCTGTATGCTTACCATGATTTACTCTGCTCCTTTACTCGCAGTGCTATCATCTATGTCTGGGTTGCAAGTTCGAGCTACTGGTTTACAGGAACGTAAGTACAACTCATCCATTTGAAATGTGAACTAACAAAGCACACATATGTGCTTATATGGAGTATTATGTGGTTCACGTTACCTTCCTGATTTTTATTTGTTTCTGAACTAACCACGAGGCATGAGGTGATACATGCACTTCTTTTGGTTATATTTCTGTACTATTACATATATTTAGTCATTTGGTCGCATCTGATTAGCTACCCAGAGCACATCATTTTTAGTGGCACGATACGCAATAGTATGGTGCAAAATCTAATGTCTACTGTATCGTATATATACATATATGCTAGCAGCATATGGCTGTCTCTTCAAAAGTTCAAATACTACATTGGATAGCTGGGTGATGAAGCAACTTCACCGCAGCAAGAAGCCTAGTGAGCGGTTGACATGGCGGAAGGTCGTTCTACCTTTCCCCGTCAACTCAGCCGCGCTTATAAAAAAAGTCATATAAATCAAAAAGATTTCCAATGCACAGCACCCTAAGGGTCAACTTAAGCCCCTTAAGGAAAGATCTTTTTTGTTTTTCAAATACTAGTTTATGTAGATTATACATCTGAAGTTTTTTTGTAATATTTCTGGACATTGGATCGTGTCATTGTATGATTATGCATCCTTATTTTCCGAAGATGTATTTTGAAGTTTGGGCTTATTATATTTTTAGGATTGACTGCTGCAAACACAATTTGTTTCTACACAGGTTCGGTGGTGCTACTTTCATGCATTGTATTGGTTGGTCTGTTCTCCTTGCAACACCGAGGTACTCAGAAGGTGGCATTCATGTTTGCACCAATTGTTATCATCTGGCTCTTCTGCATTGGTGGAATTGGATTGTACAATATAGTTCATTGGAACCCACGGATTTACCAAGCGCTCTCCCCATATTATATTATTAAGTTCTTTAGGACGACCGGCACAGATGGCTGGATTGCTCTAGGAGGAATACTACTTTCTATGACAGGTTAGTAACTGTCAGGATCTCAGGGGGTAAAATTGTGCTTTGCTTGTACTCTTTTGTAGGTCAAATACTAGTAACGGTTTATGCTTCTTTTGCACTTTACAGGCAGTGAGGCTATGTTTGCCGATCTCGGTCATTTTACAAGTGCATCTGTCAGGGTATGTTGAGCTAGTGATGATCTTTATCTGTTAGTATCTTCACAGAAAACTTCACTGGCTGTATAGATCCTTTTATGTCCTGTAATTATATTGATGCTGCGGTGCTGTGTGACAAAGCAACTATGCAGATATAACTTTGGAAAATATGTTTCACCAAAAAAATTTGTTATGAAAGAAGCAGAAAAGGTTCATGTACCAAACAACCTTTTTGTGACAACATATTGATTTAACCTGCATATTTTAATTGGACGGCATTCCCTAAAGAACCTATAATTTGTTTGGTGTGGACCAAATTGTTTCTTATTTAATGATTTTATGATACTATTCGATATACTACGTCTGTCCATAAAAGGATGTCGCAAGTTTGTCTAAATTTGAATGTATGCACACTCTTTAGTGTATAGATACATCCAAATTTAGATAAATCCTCGACATCCTTTTATGGACGGAGGGAGTATTATGCTTATGCTTCTCATTTTATCCCTGATAATTCATAATTCTGTTTCCTTAAACTTTAACTGCTCCTTCTGGCACGCTTTGCTGTTGAAACTTTATATTTTTTATAGAACATGACCTTGTTTTTTTCCTTGTTACAGCTAGCTTTTATTACAATCATATATCCATGTCTTACACTGCAATATATGGGCCAAGCAGCGTTTCTATCGAAGAACATGTTCCACATGCGCACAAGTTTTTATGACTCCATCCCAGGTTTTGCACCTCGCTCACACATATCCCTCCCCTCTGCTCCCTCCGTTTCTCCACTGTTGTATAATTTTAACTTGTCATCCAGGACCTATATTTTGGCCTGTATTTGTGGTGGCTACTCTCGCTGCAGTTGTTGGAAGCCAGGCTGTAATTTCAGCAACATTCTCTATTGTAAAGCAATGCCATGCTTTGGGTTGTTTCCCACGAGTGAAGATTGTTCACACATCTAGGTGGATCTATGGGCAGATTTACATTCCTGAAATAAATTGGATCCTTATGGTGCTATGTGTAGGTGTCACAGTTGTGTTCGGTGATACAACCCTTATTGGAAATGCCTATGGTAAGCCTGAAATATGAAACGGAGTATCTTTCTTGTAGATAGGCTTTTGATATTTCCAGCATCCTTGTTTACGGAGAGTCTAAGCATTCTCCATTGTTTATAATTTCAGGTATTGCTTGCATGACTGTTATGATTGTTACTACATTCTTGATGGCATTGATCATCATCTTTGTTTGGCAAAAGAACATACTATTTGCCTTGTTGTTTCTATTATTCTTCGGGTCCATTGAAGCTGTGTATCTTTCCTCTTCGCTCATGAAGGTTCATCAGGGAGGATGGGTGCCTCTTGTGCTTGGTTTCATATTCATGTGTGTTATGTTCATTTGGCATTATGGATCAAGGAAGAAGTACCTGTTTGATCTTCAGAACAAAGTGTCAATGAGATCAATCCTGTCTCTAGGTCCAAACCTTGGCATCGTTCGTGTTCCAGGAATTGGACTGATCTACACAGAGCTGGTGACTGGTGTGCCCGCCATCTTCACGCATTTTGTCACCAATCTCCCTGCCTTTCATGAAGTCCTAGTATTCCTTTGTGTCAAGTCAGTGCCGGTGCCATACGTGCCACCAGATGAGCGATACCTCGTAGGCAGGATTGGGCCTAGAGCGTACCGGATGTACCGTTGCATTGTCAGGTATGGTTACAAAGATATGCAGAGAGATGACGAGAACTTCGAGAACATGCTAGTCATGAGCATCGCAAAGTTCATCATGATGGAAGCCGAGGATGTCTCGTCTTCAGCAAGTTACGACATCGCTAACGAGGGAAGAATGGCCGTGATAAGAACCACAGAAGATGCCGGCACCCCACTGGGCATGAGAGATCTGAGCGGCCTCGCCGATTCCATCTCCACCACGAGGAGTAGCAAATCCGAGAGCCTCCGGAGCCTGCAGTCGTCCTACGAGCAGGAGTCCCCGAGCGCAGGACGGAGGCGCCGCGTCCGCTTCGAGCTGCCAAATGAGGACACCATGGACCAGCAGGTGAAGGACGAGCTGCTGGCGCTCGTGGAGGCGAAGCACGCGGGGGTCGCGTACATCATGGGCCATTCTTACATCAAAGCCAGGAGGAGCTCCAGTTATGTGAAGAAGATTGTGATCGATGTCGGCTACTCTTTCCTCCGGAAGAACTGCAGAGGCCCGTCAGTCTCGCTGCATATTCCACATATTAGCCTGATAGAAGTCGGTATGATCTACTATGTGTAGTAGGCCTAATGTGATTTTCTGTCTACATGTGTGGATCAATCCGGTGGCAACAAAGCATGGTGAGTCTGCTATGCGACGGTATCATTTCGACATGCACATAGCATTTTATCAGTCGTAACTAATTTGACAATATTTTCCTCTCTTTTTCCAGTGCTACCTATGAACCCACCCTATGCTTTTTTGTCTGGAGTTCATGCTGCAGTCTGTAGCATGGAATGCTGCATCCAGACACCCAAGTGCTGAGATGAGGGCGCTGTGCATGTTAACATCACTTCTCAGCCCCAATAAACTGCCAGACTATAATTATTTAGTTTATGTTTCTTTGTTTTGGATTTTTTGCATCCATGATAAGTGTATTTACTTCCTGGGGAAAACGTTGAAAGGAATCAGTTATGTCATTTTAAATTTGTTTCTCTCCAGAAATGGCAGTCATCCAGATTGGCATGCAACCAGTCTTTTTATTCTTTTTATGCTTAGTAGTATGTAACAAGGTCAGAACATCTCAAGTTTGTAGCACATGTTCTAAGTTTACAACCGTATAGAAAACAAACATATGAAGTGCTTGAACACAAGACGTGTGTGTAACATAGAAAACTAACCTATCCTTTATTGGGAATATCTATTTACATCAACTGCCAACAGAAAAGGGTTCAAGGTCTTCAGCGAGCATCAGTAGCCTCTAGCTGAACCAGCTGGAACAAAGCCTCAGACAGATGAACCAGCAACAGCCACCGTCTTGTTGAGCAGCTCGCGGAGAGAACCCGGAGAAGTCACTGGAGGGCTGCACTTGAACTCCTGGCACACATGCGCCACCGCTGGCTCCTCCGTTGGGCTGCCCCGTGCCATCTGCGCAATGTTTGCGTTGTTGCTCTCCCAGAATGCCATTTCTTCTGTGTTCCTGGGGTCTATCTGGATCACCTGGATCACCGAACGGTGTATTGCTAATCAGTAAATATGTAGTAGGGTGCTATGCTGAACGGGTAAACAACTAATTAGCACATCACCCACCGTTCTGTTTGGATCATATGATGAGAAAGCAGCTGCAACCATGTTTTGAAATTCTGCAGATCCTTTGTCCCCCACCAGCACTACCTGCTTCCTGGACGGGACAGAGAGCATGTCTGCTGCGCAACACATCAGTGGCAACGCTATACCAAGTTCTCTCAGTCTAGTCTCAAAGACCGCCTACAAAGAGAACAAATGCATAAGCAGTTTCCTGTTGTCATATCTATGGCTGGAATACTGACGCACGGTGTATATCAAAATGTCTCCTCGTACTCATGATCTATTCATCTCTGATGACGTGCTAGATTAGTTTGCCAACAGACATGTGGGGCTGACCTGAAGCCTCATGAGTCAGAAGAACTTATTTAATAAGTAGAGCAGCTCAAACCCTTTCTAGATGAAGTGAAATTTCCTACTCTACCATTTCCGAAGCCCACAATTTACATGAGAATATAAATACATTGGCAGTAACAAGGAAGCGCCTACCATTTCTATCTGTTAAAATCACACTTCAAGCGACAGAAATCAAAATGCATAATCTTTTATGCTACTGTAAAGTGTAAACCTCATGTTCTGAAACCAAACTACTGCTGTAGTGTAGTGCATATAAATGTAGACTAGATAAGTACATACCAGAAGATGTTCAACATTACGTTTGTAGCCTTCAGATTTTGCAGCATCAAATATACTGGACAATCTGATCATGTTAATCGCTGCCATCGAGTTTCCAGAGGGCTCTGCTCCATCATAGTCTTCTTTAACACGCAAAAGGACAGAAGGGTCTTCTCCAGGAGTATTGAAATAGGCGCCCCCTTCTTTGTCCAAGAACAATTCATCCTGGGAGTGCTTGTAATTATGGCAAAATATGATGCAATGTACATGAAATGTAACATCAAGGAATTCAACGTTGTGTTTCACTTGCCTGAATGACTTGCAGCTGGATAGCCCACAGAAGCCACTCGATCTTACCACCATATTCATAGAGATCCAGCAAGCCATTGATTAAAAAGGCATAATCATCTAAAAACCCTGGTGCTTTTGCTGGGCCATTCCGATAACTATGATGCAGCCTTTTTGAGCTTTCATCATAGAGTTTATCCTTTATAAAGTTTGCTGCCTTTTCTGCAACTTGAAGATATTCTACTGGCTGCAAAGATATTCAGAAATGGGCACTCAGAAAATAAATTCATGTGACCGTAGCTATAAATGAACAATGGATAAACATGGTCATGTAAAGCAGGTGAAGACAAAAATCTAGCACCGGGTTTCTCCACTGCACACAAAGGGGGAATAAGCAGGGATGGAACCTCCTGGCATATTGACCCACTGCTGATGTACATAACCACATAACTATAGTACTCCCTCCGATCCAAAATAAGTGTTGGAGTCTTAGTTCAAATGTATACTACTCCCTTAGTAAAATCCAGACACTTTTTACGGATCGGAGAGAGTAAAACTAGTTGATTTCAGTGAAACAAAACAAAATGCAATATTCAGAGTATGGAGCACAAAACATACATCGCATCCTGTTACTGGGAAATAATACTTGGTCCCAGGTGGTCCTGACTTCAAAATTTGTGAAGCCCTTGCGAAGGCAGATATTGCTAATCCATTCCATGAAACAATAACCTAAATCAAATCTTCGTTAGTAGATTATGTAAGAAGATTAAAATAAGATATAGCCAACATGTAGACAAGAACCTTGTCATCCAAGTGTGGTCTTGGCCTTTTTGACCGGACATCAAACAACTTCTGCTTGCAATCTCCGAGGATCTGAGAATATTCATCAACAGACTTGCCAAACTTCGATGCTATCAGTGAACCTGGTTTTCTTTCTATTAACACATTTTTACCACTGAACTCATTGTGAGGATCACTCATCCCCGAAAGGTCACAGTTGCCAGAGGATTTAACATAGTAGTGATTCTTGAACAGCTCTGCGTTCTCCCCAAGCGTGTCTTCGATCTGTTAAGCAAATATGAGGGAGCTTAAGCACACAACACAATGTAACCGAAAATGAGCCAACGAAATGAACAAATATAAAGTGGTATTGCTGCCTGAGGCTGTGATCCTGGTATTTGCTTCATCGGCAGGAGCATATGGTGGCAGGTAGCAATAAGTATTGGGGAAGTTGCCAGGAGATTTATGTCCTAACATGGGTGGCGGTTTAGCATCAGGCTTTGCATTAATTGAGTTTTCAGTGAGTCAACTTTATGCAAACTTCTGTGATCTGGTAATAAACTGGGCTGTGTGCATCTTCGCATGTAAACGCCTGGGGAGTTGTTATCTTCCATTTTCCAAAAAGATTAGATACAATGAACTATTCAATGAAATGATGCATAGTCCCAAGCAGGTACCAACTACATAATCACAGTTTACTCTTATACGACCAAGAATACCATGCAGATTTCAGGTCCTTTTAAGTCTTAACAATGGTATTCCTTGAACTGTTAGTACATTTATTGTGGAACAGGAAGAGTAGAAGAGACCATAATGTTAATCCAACTAAAGTGCAAGCCCATGAAAGAACTTGGGTATCTAAGTACATTTATTGTGGAACATGAAGAGTAGAAGAGACCATAATGTTAATCCAACTAAAGTGCAAGCTCATGAAAGAACTTGGGCATCTAAGTACATTTATAGTGGAACAGGAAGAATAGAAGAGACCATAATGTTAATCCAACTAAGTGCAAGCCCATTAATTAACTTGGACATCCAAAAAAAATGTGAGAAACCAGCAGGAATGTATGAAGTGGCTCAGGTTTAGTCACATTGAACTCAAGTCAACCGCAGATGGACTTAGATCATGGTATACAACAGTTTAGACTTCAAGCTCAAGGCCATATTAAGGAGTGGGGAAGGGTATCATTATGTTGGTGAATACTCCCTCCGTTCCAAAATAATTGAAGTTCTAGTTTTTTCCTAAGTCAAACTTCTCTATGTTTGACCAGAATTTTTTTAAAAAAACTGTCTGTATTTACAACATCCAATCTATATAGTATGAAAATTCAGTGTATGCTGAATCTAATAAAACTAAATTTGTGTTCTAGATGTACCTCTTTACTAGTCCACACATAAAAAGAACCCTCTTTTTTCCGAGCACCTTCATATTCTGCACTGTCAGCATCTTCTGCTGAGAAAATTTCACCTTCTTCTCCGATCATGTCTCTCCTCAAATAATCAAGTATATCACGTGCAGCCCAAGAATAATACTCATCTCCAGTGATCACAAATGTATCCAAGTAAACATTGGCTATCTGTCCCTGGTCGTACAACATTTTTTCAAAATGTGGAACTGCAGAGAAAGAATATGTGAGAGGAGGATTCTGCAAAGACTTGAAAGAAAATTGCTCCATGATCTCAAAGTGAATTTACCATGCCAGCACTCGTCCACACTGTATCTATGAAAGCCACCACCAATGTGGTCATGAACTCCACCTCTAGCCATACATTGCAGTGTACGAGTTACCATCTTCATTATGTTTTGGGCTTCACTCTCTTGCCTAGCTTCCAGGTGCTTTCGAAATTTGTAGAGCATTATACAATCTTCAACAGGTCTTGGAAACTTGGGAGCAGAGCCAAACCCGCCAAATTTCGGGTCATAACTGCTTGCTAACTACATGGGTATAAGGTGCAGGGCTATTAATCAACTAAATCACAAGAACACAGTTTAGCCACTGTAATCTTTGTCAAATAAATAAAACAATCCATTTACTCAGTCAGTCTGTCCAATTGCTCGCGTTAATCATTAATGATAGCATGAAGAATTATAAAACCGGTGTACTTTTCAAACCTTTTCAACACATTGATCTACATAACGGGCAGCCAAATCATTTGGCACATCTTGAGGGGTAGCCTTAGCAGATAATGCATCTCTAAGTTGCTCGATGACCACATTTCCTGACTGCTCAATCGCATCACGTTTATTTTCCCAGGCGTCCTTGACCTTCCTGCAGAGAAGTTATGTGCAAAACGGTCAGATCATGTACCAAATATCAACTTCAGAAATGTTGTACTTCAGCTGGTACCTTAAAATAGTCTTGAACCCAGGTCTCCCATACTGATCATCTGGTGGAAAGTATGTGCCACCCATCAACGGTTTCAAGTTAGGTGATAAAAAGACGCTCAGAGGCCAACCACCACCACCGTACAGCGCTGACACGTATGTCATATATACCTGCGACAGTGTCATCAATGAAGAATCTGGTGTAAGACTCAAAAGGAACACAAGAAAAACTATTGAGTATGATAATATACAACGGGAAATAAAGCCTGCGGCTCCACAAGAAACATCAGTATTTATCACTAGAGAACAGAATACCTTGTCAACATCTGGCCGCTCTTCCCGATCCACCTGTCAAAACTAATAATCAGAAGAAGAATTGCAGTCACATGGCACCTTTAACTTTCACGCACCGAAGGCATGTAAAACCATTTGAGTGACAAGTAAAACGATGAGCAATAAATGGTTATGAACACAACAGACAACACTACCTTGATGCTAACAAACCAATCATTGAGGAGCTTCGCAACTTCTTCATTCTCAAAAGATTCCACCTCCATTACATGGCACCTTCAATGTTCAACCAAACAAAAACAGACAATGGAAACCGAGGTCAGCACCAATCAAGTTTAGACTGTGGCGATAAGTCACAAAAGAACAATAACATCAGCAGAAGAACAGATGCTAAAGACGACTCACCAGTGGCACGTGCTATAGCCAACTTCACGGGCACATCAAGATTTCCCATGCAGAAAACGAAGCATGTTAAGGGTAAAGGACAAACAAAATTTGTACTGCGAAAATCACAAGTTTGAATTTGGCAAAAAATTAAACAGATGAATTTGACTACATTGTAGCCTTTCTTTGGACTCGACGTCGCTATGCACTAAACAATTATTTATAACAAAATTTACAATGACAGTTTGCCAGCCATCATCACTCTGCTCCAAAGTCCGAACTTAGCACTATGAGCCAATAACTGATGCAACACAGCTCCAGCATAACACTGGCCAGGAAATTAATCAAACATTATACAACTAAATGGAGTATTTCAACCACTACATTTCGGAGAGTTGCATTACTTGATAGAAAGATGGGGATGTCCAACTTGCGAGCCTTCTCGAAAGCCTCGTCTCCCCAGGGATACCAGTCAACCTGCACGAAGTCAACGACTTGCGAGTTCAACAATTGTACAAGATGTGATCTACGGGCAGTCCGAAACCCCCTTGCCGTGAGAGAAATGAAGCAACCAATTGCCTCGACAGGTTGTTTGCTTGCTGGAGTTAGAATTTACAGAAAAGAAATTGGCAGTATATCTGGACCACGTATATCCAACTAACTAAGTTCTCCTTCCCAAGCAAACTCAATGTATTCGTCGAATTAAGTTACGGAGTAGCAGAAGTGAGTACGCGACTGCAAGGTGCTCGGCGGAATCCCGCAGAGAGGGGCAGAAGCAGGGGGGAGCTCTGCTCGGCGGAGGCATCGCTCACTCACCGGGTTGTGCGCGTGCTGCAGCAGGTAGGGGCTGTGCTCTGCGGCGAGGCGGTTGGGCTTCCCCGCCGCGCCGCCGTGGGCCGACGCGGAGGAAGACGACATGGCGGCGACGGAGCGGAGGGGCGAGGAGGCGGCGAGGCGGTGGCGGAGGAGTCGCGCGGAGAGCAGGAGCATGGGAGGAGGGTGGAGGGGCCGGGGGAGGCAGGATATGACCCGGCCGAGAGCGGCGGGTGATGCCAGTGCCATGCGCCCGCTACCTACCGACGACACGTCCTCGCACCGCAGCGGCAGGTCGTGCTTCTCTGTTGTATACTGCATCTGGGTCCCACTGCTCATGGACAGAGATGTAGTCCCTCCGTTTCCAAAATAACTTTCGCAGTTTTTTTTCCTAGATAAACAATGCACTTATTTTGGACTACATGTACAGGCGTGTATGTTTCTTGGTGTGACTATTTTTCACTTGACTGAAAACTAACAGATAATATCATTAAATCTCAGTTGTAACTCAGGTTGCAATTCATAATTAGCATGATTGACGATGCAAATTAAATGATATTGGACTTAACTAAGCATGAATAAGTTAGTTCTCAGGTGAGAACTAGCAAATCCCGTATTTTATATGTTCCTCCGTATAAATGTGTTTGTTGCTCATTATGTAAACAAAAAAAATCAGGATTTTCTTTTACTCCCTTTGGTCCATATTATTTGCCACCGCGAAAAATAATATGGACCAGAGGGAGTATAAAAATGTAAACGGTTGAAATCTCATCATAAGAAGAGGGGGAAAGTAGTAGGGCCAAAAAGACATGTTGGGCGTGTTTGTAGCCAAGGCTCCCCTCGGCTCACATGGGTGATGCAAAAAAAAAAAAAAAAAAAAAACTGTTTGGTTGACTGGGCTCTACCACGTTGTTGCACATCACGATTCTTAAACCATCGTTGGGCCTGGCCCAAGAGGAACACCCGAATCGTCCGCTTCCAGCGAGCCACCTACATCTCGCGTTGAGGTGATGCAAAAGCGAATTTTTCGCTACACGAGAAGGGACAAGGAGGGAGATGGCGCGAGCTGCGGCGCGCAATGGCGAAAAGAGAAAGGGGGCGAGAAAGATTCTGTCACCTCCTGCCGCGCCCCTTCCTCACCAACCGGTTCGAATCCTCCACATGGAGGATCTGCGAAGATCAAGTTAGTGGCTACTCCAACAACAGCTACATAGGGTATGAAACATTGGAAGAGGCACAACAAGAGTACCAAAGCTTCTTGGATGATGAGGCCATGGAAATTGAGGCCATCGATCAGCCAGTGTCGTTAGCACAGCTACCGCCGGAGGCGGTGCCTACTCTAACAATGTCTGTACTGGAAAGAGCACCGGAGGTAAATGGGAGAAGAGTCAAAGATTTCATTATCGTCTTCCTTATCGTCGTGATCGTGAGGATCTTGTGCTTTTGAATGGTGTGTGATCGGATGTAACATGCTATAGCATGGTATTATATTCTCACCAAATTTGAACTATGGTAAGACTATGGGAGTGTCATATGTGCAACCAAATAGCTTAACTATGTTGGTGCGGCCAAATTGGGCTGCAAGGAGGCAACCAAACAATGGGGCCTCTCTTCCCTCTCCTGTGCAGAAAATGGCTTTGTGGGCAACCAAACAACATGGCTTTTATGGCACAGTCATCCCTAAATCGGGACCAGGCAACCAAACGCGCCCCGTTTTGTTCACACTTATGCAATGTGTGCAAGAGTAACATAAAGTTCTCAACCATATGTTTTACTCCTTTCATTCCATATTAGTTATCACGGACTTAGTAAAATTCTGTAATAAGTTTCAAACATTCGGAGGGAGCAAAAATTCTTTTATTCCAAAGCAGACCTCAATTATTGAACCGTTCACAATCGATAAGAGGCACGTTGATAGTCAGTGTAGTCGAGTTCCAAACTCATACAACCTTTACACGTCGTAGTGCCATGAAGCGCAGCTCCCATTAAGCTCTTCTCTCTTCCTTCATCGCCTCTACTCATGCACGCCTCCCTAGTCTCTCTATTCACTCGCGCTCCCGGGTGTCTCGCCGCAGCCACAACACACCACACCACATTGTCCTTACATGCGTCCTTCCCCTCCTCGAACATGTCCCGTCTTTTTTTCACCGTAGGTGGTGGTCTGGTCTATTTTTCTGACGCTGGTGGTGCCTAGGAACACTGGTGGAAAAAGGGGCTTTGGTCGCGGTTGGCAACTGCCATTAGTCGCGGTGGCCCAACCGCGACCAAAGTAGCGCGACTAAAGGCCCCCCCTTTAGTCGCGGTTCCTTACGAACCGCGACTAAAGGCCCATCCACGTGGGCCGCAGGCGAGCGCCAGGGCGGAGGACCTTTAGTCGCGGTTCTTCTGGCCAACCGCGACTAAAGGCCTCCGCGAGGTTTAGGGTTTAGCCCCCTCCCCCTAAATCTGGTTTCTTTTTAATTTGTATTATTTTATTTCTTTTGGGTTTTAATTTTGAAGGAGTTTCACATATTCTACGGTACCGTATACATACATGCATATGAATGTACAATTTCAAACAAATTTGAAATTAGAACCAAAAAGAATTCAAGAGTAATATACAATATATATTCAATATCGGATGACCATATACAATATATATTCAATATCGGATGACCATATACAATTTTGAACAAGTTAGTTACAAATTCCGGTGCGTATAAAGATCTACGTCATCGTAATAGTGTTCTCCTCTAGGATCGATGACTTCCTCGCCAACCATCCAGCCTAGTTCCTCTTGAAGTGGTCGGAAGCGAGCTTCGGACTAAGCGTCTTCCGGAGGTTATTCCTCAGGATGTTGTTCTCACACGTCCGGTCCCGCTCATTGCGGTATCTCCGGATCCTCTCACAAACATAGTATCCACATAGATTGGTCCCCGGTGGCTGAGTATCCCCAGTCGTCGGCACTCGCCATTTTAAAATGTAGCTCTTTTTTGAATTCACCGACCTTGGTATCTACGAACCGTCTCCAAACCCTACGAGGCAAAGAAAAGTAAATAAACAAGAGAGTTATTAATTAGTTACTTGATATTAGGAAATGATGAACGAAATAGGCCGATCGATATAGAGCGCAAATGAATGAAAATAATTACTTTTGCATCATTTTTCTCATGTCGCCCCAAAGCGCCGGATCCATATTCGGAGAGTCGTGGACGAGAACCGAGGAGGTCTGAACTTTAATTACCATAAGAATCCAGTGGAACTCTGCGGACACGATACATGCACAGATCATGCATAACTCATCGATTAGCCACATACCATGCATGGAGTAAACAAAAGAGAATGTGCTCAAGACAGAAACACTCACCCAAAATGGTAAGGAAATAGAATATCACTTTTCTCTTGCTGTTTTCTAATAAACCGCCACAGGTCTTCCTCCACGTCGGCGGGGTGGTATTCTAACACATATGAATTAACGATGTGTGGGTCAATGAACCCAACATCATGGATGTTCCTTATTCGCATTTCTCGCTTCTTCATTCTGCATAATATATAGCGTACACAAGATAGTTAGGACAATATATATATATAGTGCAGGCAATGAACGAGATGGGGTAGAAATTAATAAATCACTTACAGAACGTAGCAACTGATGATAGATTTGTCGAGCTCGCGCAGATTGAACAACTGGAACAATTCACTCAGAGGAATTTGTACCCAGTAACGTTTGAAGTGATGCACATATTTAACTTCCGCATAGATATAGTCTTTGGCGTTTTCATGTTTTATGTAACCCTTGTACCAATTTAGCGGACCTTTCATTTGTCGAGGTAGATCCTCTTCCTGCGCAGGCTCGATGAGAGGGCCATTCTTCACATATGTAAATACTACGTCCTTCATTGGCGCCTCATCAAGGCCTAACACTGCACGAAGAGTGATACCTAAGTCGGCCGCTTGTTTTCCGGCACTTTCTACAGTCAATCCATGTGCTGCCGCAGCTGCTATGATATCGGGGGCATCCGGACCGGCGGCTTGCACTATGAGCGGGGCGATCGATTGTTTACTTTGTTCCCCGAGCTGGGCAACTGCTTTCCCCCTTTCTAATTTTGACTCGGCCTCGTCCTTCAAGGCTTTCTTCTCCGCCAACTCTTTCCTGTTCTTGAAGGCGAGTGCTTGCCTACGAAGTTCACGTAAATAGTCGTCAGGCAGATTCTTCGCGGCTTGGGACGGTGTGTTCAAAAATGACTTAGCCCACTGCTTTTCCTTGTCAGAATATACTGGCTTGGGCTCGCCCTCTATTTTCTTCTGGACGCTTGCCTTCCATTTCTCTAAATCAGCAGCCGCGCCCGCCTCGACTTCCTCGGCACTACTTTCCCAAGACCTCCTAGGGAGAGGCTTCGATGATACCTCCGGTACCTTTGTTTTCTTAGGTACGTAAGGGTCCGGGTTAATAACCCGGACCGCTTACGCTTCTTCGCCGGAGGTGGATTGGGGCGGTACCGGTGTCCGATCACCCGCCGGACGAGGACCGGGGGCGGCGTCGGGCGACGTGAATGAGGTGTATTAGGTGAAGCACCACCGCCACCGTCACCGCCACCGCCACCGTCACCGCCACCGCCACCGCCACCGTCACCGCCACCGCCACCACCACCACCGTACGGGGGTGGACTTGTTGGCGCCTCGCCCGGAAACTTGATAAATTTCTTACGCCGCATAGAATGAGTCGGCGCTTGACATCTCCAAGTCTTTTCACCCCTTCGGGTGTAGCAATGTCAATGTCCAGGTCCTCAAACCCTTGGACTATCTCCTCCACCGTCACACGAGCATAGCCATCTTGAATGGGGTTGTTGTGGTGGAGTGCTCCAGTGGTAAAGCACCGCCGATGGCTACCTTCATGGACATGTTCCCGATAGGATAATACGGATGACATGCTTTCATCTCCTTTATATCGTCCACGGGGTAGCGAGGAGGCTCCGGTGCAGTAACTTCGACCACCAGCCGAGGCTCCGGTGCAGTAATTTCGATCGTCGGTGCACCAGCCGGTGAGGCCTCCGTGGAAACCACGCTGCTTCTTCTCCGCTGGCGGCTTCCGAGATCCATTGGATGATCTTCATGCTGCGCCCGAGCTGCATCTCTTTCGGCGACTAGTACACTCACGGTTTTCTTCATCACATCCATTTCCGTTACCAACTTCGCCACAACATCCGCATCCCGATCCATCTTTCTCTTACGGCTTTTGTAACCGTACGGGTCATCTTTACGGGGAACCCTAGTTTCCACGAAATGTCCCCGGGCATGCCTCGTACACGTCCTCCGTGTTCGGGATTCCCGAGGGCTTTTGTCAGGGCGTCGTTCTCTCTGTTGAACCTGATCCTCCCCTCTTGAGCATCCCTCATTGCCTCAATAAGGTTTTGGGTGGGTGTAATTATTTTGCCCCGGTAAACACACTCCCCTGTCTCCGGGTTCAGCGATCCCCCATGCCCGTACCACCAGCTTTTGGCCCTTGGGTCCCATCCCTCCGTCACTGGACGGATTCCTCGCGCCCTCGGCTCGTTCTCCATCTTCTCCCACTTAGGCTGCCAAAAGCGATACCCTCCTGGCCCCATTTTATGATTGTACTCCTTCTTGGCCGCATTTTCCTTATTTTTTTTCGATAGTTCAAGGAACTGCTCCGATTTCTTTTGCTTCACAAATTCTGGCCAATCATGTTGCAGTTTCTCATATTGTCCTTTGAAATCCGGAGTCTTGCCCTGGTTGACAAAGTCATGGGCTAGATTTTGCTTGTATTTCCGAATGCGTTGGCCATCCTAGAAAGAGCGAACTGTTTGACTAGCTTGCGCCTCTTCTTGTTTTCCGCAATCTTGTTACCCTCCTCATCGTATTTGCGGTATTCCGGAGGTAGAACGAAATGTTCCATAAGCTTGTTGAAGCAATCTTTTTTTTCTCTCTATTCGACAATAGTAAAACCAACACGTGCCTTCTTTGGCTCATTCCACTCCTGGCGGGTGATCGAGACGTTGTCTCTAACAACGGCTCCGCATTGGCTGACAAACTTGGTGGCGTTCTTGCTGGGCTCCAGCGGCCTGCCGGTTGCTTCGTCGACAACATCGATGGTGCATGTTTCTCCTGCTTTCATCGTCTTGGTTGCGCCACGCTTTGACGACGACGTACTCGATTTTTTCGACGATCCGGCCGAGGGCTAAAATAAGAAAGAGAGTCGCGCGCGTTAGTACACACACATTTATTCAAATCGGTTAGTTGTATCACCAGACGCGCAATATGTATATATATATATATATACCTCGGCGCCGGAGGTGGTTGCTACTTCCAATTGAAGATCGTCGTTTATCGACGTTTCTTCGGCATCATCCGCTTGGCGACGGCGCCCTTCATCTTCACACTCAAGGTTCGAGATAAGAAGCGATATCATCTTCTTCTTCTCCGGTCGGCACAAAAGGAATATCGCCTTTTATGATGCCGAACATATGGTCTTCAGCGTCCGGATCATAGTTGTCCAGAATCGGGTCACCTCTATCGTCCGCCATATGTCGATCCTGAAAACATGTAGTCAAAACAAATTAATTAAGTAAAGAAGGGGGGCGGTGGCGGTGGCGAAAGGGGCGGTGGAGAAAGGGTGGCGGTGGCGAAAGGGGTGGCGGTGGCGAAAGTATTAAAAGAATCTAGGCTCAAATAAATTTTGTAGTCAAATAAACTTAGAGATACCGCGGGAACAAATTTTAAGTTACAAATTTTAAGTTACAAATTTTAAGTTATACAAATTTTAAGTTACAAATTTTAGTGAGGCGGCGCGGTAGAGATCGACGAGACGGCGCGGCAGAGATCGACGACGCGTGTGCGCATGCGGTGAGAGAGAGCGAGAGGCCGGCGCGTGCGCGTGCGCGGTGAGAGAGAGAGAGGGCCGGCCGGCGGCGCGCGGGATCGAAGGGGAGAGGAGGAGGGCGGCGAGGAGCACGGATGGTGAGAGAGAGACCGGCGCGGTTTTTTTAGTTTTTTTTTGTAACTAAGTTTTTTGTTACACTTTAATTATACACTTTAATAATTAAGTTACAATTTAATTAGTTATACAAATTTAAACTTTAATTAGTTACAAAATTAGTTATACAAATTTTAATTAATTTTTAGTTAAAAAAAACAACTTAATTAGTTATACATGAGTTTTTTTTAAGTCCAATTTTAGTTAATTTTAATTTCGAAATTAACAAGAACTAAAACTAAAAAAAAAAAAAATTGGCCGTGCGCCGCGCGCGCGGCGCCCCTGTACTGGCCGGCGCGCGCCTCTCTCTGGCCGGCGGCGCCGCCCCTTCCTCTCGTGCGGCGCCGCCCCTTCCTAGCTCTCCTGCGGCGCCGCGCGCCCCTTCCTCTCGCTGGCGCGGCGGCCGCGCGCGACACGGCGGCGCGGCACGGGCGGCGGCGCGCGCGTTTGTTGGTTTTGGCGCGCGGATTGGATCCTCACGGGGCCGGGGCGTGGCGAGAAGAGAAGACGAGCGGCGATGGCGGCGACGGCGCGGAGACGATGACGCCGGCGACGGCGTGGAGACGACGAGAGGACGGCGCGTGGAGACGACGAGGGCGGCGCGGCGTCTCAGATCGATTCTTCGGGCGGAGGAAGAAGAACTGTGGCGCGGCGGTTCGCCGTGCGCGAATATATAGGGACCCCCTTTAGTCGCGGTTGGGGTCGCCAACCGCGACTAAAGGTGGTACTTTAGTCGCGGTTGGGGACCCCAACCGCGACTAAAGGTATTTTCGCCGGCTTTTGTTTTCCGCGCGCAAGTGACCTTTAGTCGCGGTTGGCGACCCCAACCGCGACTAAAGCTCTTTTTGAAAATACTTTTCTTTTTTGAAAATCATATAATACATATAATATATCAAAAAAATCAGAAAAATAAAACTAATTCAATTCAAAATTTTAAAAATACAAATAATATATCAAAAAAATCAGAAAAATAAAACTAATTCAATTCAAAATTTTAAAAATACAAATAATATATCAAAAAACTAAGAAAAATAAAACTAATTCAATTCAAAATGTTTAAAATACATATAATATATCAAAAAATTCATAAAAATAAAACTAATTCAATTCAAAATCTTAAAAATACAAATAATATATCAAAAAAATCAGAAAAAAAAACTAATTCAATTCAAAATCTTAAAAATACAAATAATATATCAAAAAACTAAGAAAAATAAAACTAATTCAATTCAAAATCTTAAAAATACAAATAATATATCAAAAAATTCATAAAAATAAAACTAATTCAATTCAAAATCTTAAAAATACAAATAATATATCAAAAAATTCATAAAAATAAAACTAATTCAATTCAAAATCTTAAAAATACAAATAATATACGGAA